>NC_056077.1:30645000-30948030 GCF_016772045.2 Ovis aries | reverse complement strand
CCAAAGCCTTTGACTGTGTGGATCACGATAAACTGTGCAAAATTCTGAGAGAGATGGGAATACCAGACCACCTGACCTGCCTCTTGAGAAATCTGTATGCAGGTCAGGGAGCAACAGTTAGAACTGAACATGGAACAGCAGACTGGTTCCAGATAGGAAAAGGAGTACGTCATCAAAGGCTGTATATTGTCATCCTGCTTATTTAACTTCTATGCAGAGTACATCATGAGAAACTCTGGGCTGGAAGAAACACAAGCTGGAATCAAGATTGCCGTGAGAAATATCAATAACCTCAGATATGCAGATGACACCACCCTTATGGCAGAAAGTGAAGAGGAACTAAAAGCCTCTTGATGAAAGTGAAAGAGGAGAGTGAAAAAGTTGGCTTAAAGCTTAACATTCAGAAAACTAAGATCATGGCATCCAGTCCCATCACTTCATGGCAAATAGATGGGGAAACAGTGGAAACAGTGTCAGACTATTTTTGGGGGCTCCAAAATCACTGCCAATGGTGATTGCAGCCATGAAATTAAAAGACGCTTACTCCTTGGAAGAAAAGTTATGAGCAACCTAGATAGTATATTCAAAAGCAGAGATATTACTTTGCCGACTAAGGTCCGTCTAGTCAAGGCTATGGTTTTTCCGGTAGTCATGCTGGACTGTGAAAAAGGCTGAGTTCCGAAGAATTAATGCTTTTGAAGTGTGGTGTTGGAGAAGACTCTTGAGAGTCCCTTGGGCTGCAAGGAGATCCAACCAGTCCATTCTGAAGGAGATCAGCCCTGGGATTTCTTTGGAAGGAATGATGATAAAGCTGAAACTCCAGTACTTTGGCCACCTCATGCGAAGAGTTGACTCATTGGAAAAGACTCTGATGCTGGGAGGGATTGTGGGCAGGAGGAGAAGGGGACGACCGAGGATGAGATGGCTGGATGGCATCACTAACTCGATGGATGTAAGTCTGAAAAGGGAGTTGGTGATGGACAGGGAGGCCTGGTGTGCTGCGATTCATGGGGTCGCAAAGAGTTGGACACAACTGAGCGACTGAACTGAACTGAGTATTCAATTTAATAAGGAATAGTTCTTATATATAATTCATAAACAGGTATCTTAGGGGTATGTATTCAAAACTTCTTACTGTCCATTTCTCTGTCAGCCAAGGTGGGCAACCCTAAGACACAGAGATCTTCCTGTACCTCTCAGGAAAGATTGTTAGATTTAGGGTGACATTTGATATTATGGACTATTAAATTCTTGGGCTTCCTGGGTGGCTCAGTGATAAAGAATCCACCTGCCAGTAAAGGAGCCATGGGTTCAATCCTTGAGTTGGGAAGGTGCCCTAGAGAGTAAATAGCAGTCCACTCTGGCATTCTTGCCTGAGAAATCCCATGGGCAGAAGAGCCTGAGTCAGACATGACCTGGTGACTGAGCACAGAAGCAATTTTGTACAAGAATTAAGCAAGATAAACAAAAACTATAATATTTTTCCAGAACTCTTAATATCTTAGTTATGATTACCTTTTCTTTTAATGTGGTATAGTATCAAATATATAAATAAAGAATACTCAGTCTTTCACTGTGAGTATGAATATATATACAAGAATATTTCATTGTGTTTATATGTTTCATTAAGTTTGTGAAACTGTAAATTTAAAGGTATAACTATTTCTTATCTAATTTGTTAACAATACTTAATGCTTCAATAACTGTTCTGAGATTTTGTTGTGCTTTTAATACAAGATCATATTGACCCTGGAAATTATTCCAGGGTTAGTTAATCATAATTTCATCACAGAGTAGAGAAATGAAAGCACACTAGGTCAAGGGACAAGAGCACAGGATTGTATAGTTAGTTACTGAGATCTTTTTTACTGGTTTCCCTAAACTTGTTTTCCTTTTGATCAAAAGAAACTGACAAAAGATATTCTGTGATCATGGATAGAAATACTGAGTATTGTTAAGATATCAATACCCTTCAAAGCAGTCTACAGATTCAGTGCAATGTCTGTGAAAATTCCAACATCTTCTTTTGCAACATGGAAAATCAGACACTCCTAATCATATGAAATGGCATGAAGCTTCTAAAAGTCAACACAGTATTGACTGTGTTTGGGAGAGTCACACTTCCCAATTTCAAAACTTACTACAAAGCTGTGTGGTACTAGAGTTAGTGTAAGCATATGGATCAATGGGATAGAATTCAAAGTTCATAAATAAACTCTTACATCTATAGCAAAGTAATTTTTAACATGAGTTTAATATCCATTTAATTGGGAAAGAATTTTCTCTTCAACAAATGGTGCTGGAACAACTGGATTTTTCCATTGAAAAGAATGAATTTGGACCCCTACCTCACACCATGAACAAAAATTAACTCAAAATGAATAAGTGACCTAAATGTAAGGGCTAGAACCATAAAATTCTTACAGGAAAATGTGTGTAGATCCTCATGACCTTGAATCTGCAGTGGATTTTTAGATATGACATCAAAAGCACAAGTAGCTAGAGAGAAAATACATAAGTTGGACTTCATCAAATTAAAAACTTCTGTGTATCAATTGGTATTATCAGGAAAATGGAAAAAAAAAACCCAAAGAATGGGAAGAAAGTATTTGAAAATCATATAATTGATAAATGTTTAATATCCAGAATTTGTAAAGACTACAACAAAAAGACAACTGAATTCAATAATGGGCAAAGAACTTAAGCAGATATTTATGCAAAGAAAATACACAAATAACCAGTAAGCCCATGAAAGATGCTCATCATTCTAGTGATTGGGGAAATGCAAATCAAAATCAGGATGAGATATTACTTGACAGCTAGTAGGATAGGTATACTTTGAAGAAAGGAAAATAGCAAATGTTGGCAGGAATTTAGAGAAGTTGAAACCCTCGTACATGCTGGTGGAAATATGAAATGATGAATCCACTGTGGAAAGCAGCTTGACATTCCTCAAAAAGCTAAACAGAATCACCATACATGCCACCAATCCTCCTTTTAGGTATATACCCAGACACCAGGTCCTCAAAGAGATACTTATCTGCCAGGTTTCACTGCAGCCTCATTCATAGTAACCAAAAGATGTAAACATCCCAAGAGTTCATCAGCAGGTAAATGGCTGAACAAAAAGTGGCATATATGGACATGGGAGTGTTAGTCATAAAAAACAGTGAAGTTCAAGTCTTGAAAACATTATACTCAGTGGAAGAATCTAGACAGAAAAAGACAAATATTTTCTGATGCCTCTTATGTGAAGTATCTAGAATATGCAAGTTCCTAGAGGCAAAAAGTAGAATGGGAGTTTCCAGGGACCTGTGGTAGGGGTAGGGAAGTGTGGAAGATAAGAGTTATGGTTTAACTGTAACAAAGTTTCTGTTTGTGGTGACAAAATAGTTGTGGAAATAGATAGTTTCCACTGAATTGTACACTTAAAATAAGTTGAAATATTGCATTTTATTTTATATATACATATATATATATTTTTTTTTACCATAGTAAAAAATTTCAAAAAAATACTAGGGCTGTACAATCCTGTCAGTCTTGTGTCAGGTTAGTCTGTGATATAATTTGGGTTTATGTTGCTTAAAATTCATACTACTGGCAGCACTATTAAAAGATGAAAGAAGGGGAAATGACACGCATGAAAAAAGAAAAGGGAAGAAAAAGAAGTAGGTGACTTTCAGTGAAATGTTTCCAAACCTCCAGTCACTTATTTCCTTCACATGAATGGTTGTGAGGTTGCAGAGCCTTACCTCAGGGCCATTGCAATCTAAAGTCTTTGAGATGAGTGCCTTTGACAAGTCAAGTCACAAAATGACTCTTTTGGGTATGAGGGCAATGTCTACCCCCATGATATTTTAAAGAATAAAGATACTTCCTTTTTATTTTTTAAAGGAGAACTAGTAATTAATTACTTTAATGATTATCAGAAAATGAGGAGATAGAGTCAAAGACCACTACTAGTTTTTGTTTCCTAAAATACCTCCTGTTGCTCCTCACCATGTTTATGCTTTCATTACTTTCTTGAACATGTGGGAAATAGTTATCGCTGTTTCAATGTTCATATTCTACTAACTGTGGCATCTGTGTAATTTTTGAGTCTGTTTCTATTGATTGGTTTTTTTCCTCATTATGGATTGTATTTTCTGGCTTGTGTCTGTGGCTGGCTGTTTTTTTTAAGATGCCAAATATTGGGAATTTTTTTGTTTTTGATGAGTGCTGGATATTTTTGGTTTTCATAAATATTCTTGAGCTTTTTTCTGGGATACAATTATGCCACTTGGAAATAATATTTTTATTTCTTCTGAGGTTTGCTTTTATGCTTTTCTGGGTAGAACATCCAGAACAACCTTTAGGACAAAGCTTGTTTTTCCCTAGTGCTGAAGAGTCTGCCTAATTCCTGATGTGAACAAGATTTTTCCACTCTGGCAGGTGGGAGTGCCAGTTTTCCGCTGCCCTCTGTGACTCTGACAGTCATTCTACCTGCTCCTTCCGGTGATCATTCCCCTTCCCTTGGGTACTTTTGTCGCGTGGATGTGCTGATACGGACTCCGGTGATGACCAGAGGAAAGATGTCTCCTGGTTTCCTGCTTCTTTCACAGTGAACCTGCCTTTTCTCCCATCCTCTGCTTTGCAAATTTCAGCTGACTTGGCTGACTGTCAACTCTGCGTTCTCAACTCAGGGATTCTTCTGGGATCCACCTGGTTTACCCCTAGCCACCCTACTATGGAATGAAAACTCTCTCCAGGGACTATGCTAGGGCAGTTGTAAGAATTATTTTGTTTTCTTTCTGTCTTTCTAAGATCATTACACTCCTATTGCCCAGTTTCTTAAAAAGTTTTTTTTTTTCCACACATGTTGTCTAGTTGTTTTAGTTACTTTAAGTGCGAGAGTGAATTCAATCCCTGTTAGTTTACAATGCCCACTCTAGACTTTAAGCTGAGATGAAATTCTCTTTCAGTTTTCCACTCTCTTGAATGATATTTTTAGAAGCTTTGAAAGTTGAGACTTACCTCAAGTGCCTCTAATCAAGATAACTATGTTATTCCAGCTTTCTTTTTTTTTTGTTTTTCAACTGGACAGGCAAAAAGATTAAGAAATAAGAATTCCAGTGTGGCTGGAGAATTTGACTCATGGGTAAAGCTCAAAAACCAAATGTGCTTAGCTTTCCCAAATTATGTATCCCCACAGTACATTGCCAGGAGGGAATAATAGTCTACAGGGACTATCACATTGTCCACATCAAGGAGAAACAGTAACTTGTTTAGATTAGTCACTAAGGAAAAAGTTAAGGGGAATAATTGACTATATAAATATTCATGATGAGTTATTCAGAAGGGAAAGTATTGCTTCTAAACGTAAACAGAATTTTTTAACTGAGGAAGTTGTCAAAAGTCTTGAGATAAACTTACTTAAAGACTTAATACATAGAACAAAACCTCAAATTTTGAAGTGATCATGGGTATTTGTTACAAACAGACCAAGTTTTAATAGCTAGTTTGCTGTTTATTATCCATGTGACCTTGAGCAAAAAACTTGATCTTTCCAAGCCTTGGTTTCTTATGCGGCAAAATGGGGGTCATTTCATCTACCTTGTAAGGTTTCTTTTAAAAATTGCCTGGTACCATGTGTTTGAATTACTTTAACAGTTCTTGGCACATTCACTGTGCTCAAAAATATTTATTCCCTTCTTTTACATCAGATTTATACTTACCATAGGAGCCTTTTCTAAACTTTCTGATTTCAATTCCCTTGTAGCTATCAGTTCCACAACACCTGCTTGTCTCAATCATGACAAACACCATTTTCCTCTCAAATAAAATCCTCCTTATACTCTGTTTTCTCAAACCTGAACTCTTTTATTTCCCTATCTATACTGGATCTCAGAGCTATTACCTTCAAATTTGAACTCTTTTTCTTCCTCTTAGTTAACCTGTTTACGTAGTCACTCTGTTTCTCAGGAAGCATTTGGCTATGATTATCTTCGCCTTTATATGACTGATGTTAAAATGCCCTTATCATTTCTTACATAGATGATTCCTGTGGCCTCCCAATGATAGAATCTGACCCACCTCTCTTTCCTTTGCCCTGTTATTCTACAAAGCTTCCACACTTGTTGTTTTTTAAAAATATTTATTTACTTATTTTCTTTATTTGGCTGTACCAGATCTTGGTTTTGGCATGCAAAGTCTTAGTCATTCATGTGGGATCTAGTTCCCTAATCAGGGATTGAACTTGAGCCCCCTTCCTTGAGGAAATGGATTCCTGCCACTGGACTGGATAAGTCCCAACAGTTGTTTTTCTGAGAGTCAGAACTTGCTATTAAACCGTCTTGTTTAAGATCCTGTGGACGAAGTTCCACACTCCTGAGGCTATTAGCAGAATCTTCCACTAGGATCTATGAAGCTACCTCTTCATCCTCCCTTTCTGCCTCTACTTCCCTATGGTTTGTACCTTCTACTTGTTTCTTCTGGAGTGCTTTTATTTTTTTCCTTCTGTAGCCCAATTTCACTTCTGACAGACTCTTCCTGCCACCACCCTGTGGAAATAAACTCCTTTAATGCTTTATTCAGATAACTACATGGATGTGACTAATTCATCTCTGAAAGAATTTGGAGTCAGGATTTTAATTGTGAAAAGGCAGACAAATATTTCATACTTTTAAAATATTCAAGATGTTAAAAGGATTGAAACATTTCAAGTTAGGTGAAAGGGGAATTCTCGTAACTATTATGCAATACAATTCTCTAGTCTTACTGTTCTGTAGCTCTTTAGTCCATTTAGTACCACAGTTGATGCATTTTTTCTGCTGCTTCTCCTATCGCGAATCTCCCAGGTTTCGGGGTTTCTATTGGTTTGTCTATCTCACCGTCCCAACACCCATCCATCTATGCAGGCATCTGTCCTAGCCTCCTTTCTTCCCACCCAGTACCCAAACCTTTATTGCCAGGTTTACTAGGTACTATTAAGGAAGAAACAGTCATAGTCCAAACCATCAATGAACTTCTGTGTATTTAAGTAGAAAATCTAATCCAGACCTGTTACAGACTCTTGGTATTCTGTTTCTCCTTTCTTTTCTTTTTCTGTTTTTTCCTTATTTTCATTTTCCCTACCGTTTTGTTTATGTCTTTTGCATTTGCTGTATCATATTTTTATGTGTTTTCTTGAATATGCCAGTATTTCAGTTGTCCAGGAATATTTATGTAATACCTTCTAAGTGTCAGGTGTAGTTCTGGACACTTGAGGTTGAATGGGGAACAAGATGAAACCTTTGGCTTCGTGAAGCTTCTACTCTGTTGAGGGAGGCAAACAGCAAACCTGAGAGCAAACGATAACATAATTTTTCATGTAATACATTTTATGAAGTAGACAAAGCAGTAGTGGGGCGTGGCAGGGTGTTGCCACTTTAACTGGAGTCATTGAATTAGTCCTTTTTGTTCTGGTGATGTTTAAACTGAAGCCTGAATGACGAAAAGGGGGAAGAACGTTTAGGCAAGATAAGTGACAAGATCATGGCCTTGACTCAGGAGTAAGCCTGACATATTTAAACGTGAGGGGCAGGGGAGGCCTTTGTGGCTAGAGCAGAGGGAATGTATTCAGGAACTGATCACATGATATTTTCTAGTTCATAGTAAGGAGGCTATAAACTCTCTTAGTTTCCTGGGCGACTGTAATGCATGATCACAAACCAGGAAACTTAAAACAATAAATTTATTATTATCTTGTAGTTTTTAAGGCTGAAGGTCCAGCATTAAGTGTTGGCAGGGCCATGATTTCTCTAAAGTCTCAGAAAGGAGTCCTTCCTTTGCTATACTGGGTTCTGGTTGCTTCTTACAATCCTTGATGATACTTGGCTTATAACCACATCACTTCAATGTGTGCCTCTATTCACATGGGCTTTTACTCTCTTTGTAGCTCCATACATCTGATTTCCTTATAAGGAGAGCAGTCATTGGATTTAGGTTCCAGCTAAATCCAGTATGACCTCAACTTAATTGCACCTGCAAAGTCCCTATTTCCAAACAAGGTCATTTATATCTGTCAGGTTTCTCAACAGAAGCAGAGCCAATAAAATGTATAGACTTGAACAGTTATGGAGGTTCACAAGTTTCAAAATGTGCAGTCAGCAAGCTGGAGACCCAGGAGAGCTGATGGTTAGTTCCAGTCTGAGCCCCAAAGTCTGAGAACCAGAAAGACTGGAAAGCTTGGCACCAGAAAAGTCTGTGTGTCAGTCTGTCTGAGCCTGAAAGGGGGAGGGGGAGAAACTGTTTCACTTTGAAGGCTGAGTCAAGGGAATTCCCTCTTAATTTGAGTACAGCCATCCCTTTTGTTCTATGAAACTGATTGGATGAGGCCCACTTACATTATGTTTTACTTACAGTATGCTTTACTCATCCTGTTGGTTTAAATGTTAAACTCATCCAAAAACACCTTCAGAGTAACACCCAGACTAACATTTGAGCAGATATCTATCTGGTTACCCAGGGGCACAATTAAGTCGATGCATAAAATTAACCCTCACAATCACATTCTTAGGTTCCAAGAAGGCCCTGTAATTTTAGTGGGACACTATTTAGCCTACCATATAAGTTAGTATTTAAAAAGCCTCTCAAAGGTGTTAGAAGGAATGTTATAATTTTTACTTTAAAATGTTTACTTTTCCTTTTATGTGAATAACTGCAGATAAAAATGAGAGCAAGAATGAAATTAGCGGGGAAAGCCAGAGGCTGCTGAATAGAGATGAGAGCTGGTAACAACTTGAAATGGATTGTAACAGATTGAAAATTGAATTTGGAAGTGACCGTTTCCACCTCTGATGTTTTTTCAAGTTGTGCCCACATTTTTACTTCCACTAGTGGCTCATTTCTCTATTTATATATATTTTGCATCTCTGTAAGTTATCAGTAATCTTTATCTCCAAGGCACATTTCTTAGGATTAAAATTTTAGGTTCTTTTAATTGTCCTTGTTTTCTAAAACACTACAGAAAACAAATGAGCTCGTCTTGTGACCTTTGTAAGAAATACACTTGGCCAAGTGATTCTTAGCGTGATCCTTCTACTTTTCAATCCCAAGAAGAAAAAGTATAACATGAGGGTGGATAGGCAGGGATTATCACACATGATAATTTGGAAGAATTTTAAAATACTGTATTTAAATTAGCCCTAGGGTCAGAGCTTACATTTTCCTCTGGGATGAAGCATACATCCATCACATGCTTTGGGAGCGTAATAGTAGCCATGGCCTCTCTGTGTAGATCTCTAATGAAAGGAGTACATCTATTTTAGATGGGTAACTGATTTTTTAAATCCCTTGTTTTAGGTAAGATGTTAAAACAGAAATGTAACTTCATGGGTTTAATGAGTAGCTTCAATAAGAGCTTAGTGACAGAGATGGAAAGAAAGTCAGGTGGGGGGCAATGAGAGGAGCAGAATGAGCATGCATTTAATGAATATCTACTGGCAGACTTGAATGTCAGCAGCAGCATTCTCCTTCCTGGAAAATGTCTTTCAACTATGCATCCCATTACTATTCCTGCAGCCCATGTAGCTTGGAGATTGAGCTAGAGTGTGTTTGTAAGAAAGCTCTTCTTTACAACTTAATGAATTCGAGGTAGGTAATTTGCAGAGATTGCTGGAGCAGTGGTCAAATCTGGGAAAAAACAAACAAACAAAAAAAAAAGAAAGAAAAGACCATGTTAAACAGGAGATAGCTTATAATGAGCCTGGAAATCACATATCTGATAGCCAACTGTCTGGAATTTCTTCATATTCTTGTCTTCTCGTGGAAACCACTGAATACTTTCTTACTCTGTTTTCTCCATCTCTCTACCTCTCATTTCTACCTAATACAGAGAAAATATGAATGAATTGGCAACTCTATCACTTAAAGAAATAATTTCTTAAAGAAATAAGTCTTTTTCATTATTCAACAAACATATTTGCCTAAACGTGTGTATATGATGTGACTTCAAATGCTTTTAAATTCAAGCATGCTTTTATGTATTGCATTAAAAAAAAACGGAGTTTTTCAAGTCTCATTTTTACTTACACCCTTTTTTAGATTCTGTGGCCGCTTTTGCTATATAGTTTGGACAATGTATGCAGTCTCTGTCCAAGCAACCAAAATGGAAGCCCCTTCCTCTCATTATAAATTGGGGAAGCACAGAAAGTTAAAATTCAACTTGATTTCATCAAATGGTTCAGCGGTCAGGACATCACCACCTATCTGCTTTCCTGAGCCCTTCCTTCATGGTGTCTGTCTCCTGAACATGAGAAAACAATAATAATCCCTAGATGCACATTTGTAAACAAATAGCTATAGAAACATAAAACATTTCTAACAGTAAAAAAGCTGTTTTTAAATACTTATTTCATTCTTATAGCATAATCTGGGACTTTCCTGGTGGCTCAGGTGGTAAAGAATCTGCCTGCAATCCCTGGGTTGGGAAGACCCCCTGGAGAAGGGAATGGCAACCCACTCTTGCCTGGGAAATCCCATGGACAGAGGAATCTGGTGGGACCACATTCCTTGGGGTCACAAAGAGTTGGACACAACTGAGCTACTAACACAACTGCTCCTGCTGCTAAGTTGCTTCAGTCGTGTCCGACTCTGTGCGACCCCATAGACGGCAGCCCACCAGGCTCCCCCGTCCCTGGGATTCTCCAGGCAAGAACACTGGTGTGGGTTGCCATTTCCCTCTCCAATGCGTGAAAGTGAAGTCGCTCAGTCGTGTCTGACTCATAGCAACCCCATGGACTGCAGCCTACCAGGCTCCGCCACCCATGGGATTTTCCAGGCAAGAGTACTGGAGTGGGGTGCCATGGCCTGCTAACATAACAATGTAGCATAATCTATTGTTGCCCATGGTTTCAGTTGTTCATGGAGTTTGTGACTTGGAAAAATGTTAAAACTATCAAATATTTTCAGCTTTTAAATATATACTTAGATTTAAGTATAAATGGCAGAGACTTTTCTGGACTTCTGGTTAGCAAGGCCTGAGGCATGTGGTATGTGACCTGAGCTGTCATTGAAACCCTGACTCTGCCCTGTTGCTGGTCATAGAACTTCTGGTATACCTCTGTCTGATGGTGAGGACCAGGAATAGCATCCCACTGAACACCGTGCCTTAGTAGATTCTTGGGCTTATAGAACTGGACCAAGGAGAAATCACTTTATTTCAGAAACGTTTCTGTTCAAGTTTTCCAGCAATGATTGAAGGGAGCTGGCAATCGGCCAAGAAAAATATAGTGGAGAAAGGAGTTAGAGGGGAGGAAATGTCAACGCCATGGACATTTGGCAAAGTAGCTTAGAAGAGTTTTTCTATGAACTTTTCTGCTAGGTCCAGAAATTATAGCTGAATGCCACACACACACAAAAATTGTGAGTCCAAATGTGGGTAGCCTCTGGCTCTCTGGTTCTATATGCTTTCTAGCAAACGTTGAAACTCCAGTGGACCTTTAATGTACATGAGGATCTTGTGTCTGTTCCTTCATGTGTCTGTCTGTGCTTGTGCATGCGTGCATGCGTGTGTATGTGATGGGGGTGTTGTAAGGCAGGGTTCTTAAATGCTTTGTTGCATTATGTTAATTCCTCGGCAGTGCAATCAAATTCATGTCGTAATTAAAGCTGTCAGTTGGAAGGCAAGCCAATCGCCACGAAAACACAGCATAACAAATGAAGTGAAATGATTCTGCGTGTAGCTATACAATGCTTCGCCAGGCATGAAATTAAATAAGTAATTTGATGTTGACATCAGAAATTGAAATGATACCCACTGTTCCCTCATTCAGTCAGACCTGCATAAACAATAGCCAGAACAAATATGCACAACAAAGCTCTCTTCTCCACCCAGCTCCCTGAGTAATGTACAATATATATGCAAAATGAGTATAACAGAGCTTCCTGGGACCTGAAGGATGTCATTTTCTTGGTATACAATAAGATGATATGTATGTGGGGGTGGGGAGGTGGGCTTGAAGGGGTCCTTCCGCTTCTGGGATAAAATACATTTGCAGAAAGGGGGAAAAAACACTGAAATAAACAAATCCGATGCTCTCTCTGAGTAATTCATTCTAAAATGAGTTTGCCTCCCAGGGGCACGACTCCAGGCTGGTGGAGATCTAACTTGGCTTTTGCCTTCCTGTGTTCCGCGGTGGGTGGGGGTGGTGGGTGCTGGAAACAGGTGATGCCATCACATGGCTAATCATTGCTCTGAGGAGCCGTCTCCATGACTACTGTTGCTCTCCCTATGTACCGTTTATAGGATCACAAATGCAGCAAGGTTTTTGAAAATCCAGTATCCAGGATCACATATCTAGGTTCTTTATTCCCCCAAGCCTGTCTGGAGCACTGAGGGGAAGAAAGTTTTGCTCCAGGTGCTGCATTTAGGAATGCCCTGGAGCATCATGTCCTCGTTTGATGCAGATGCTCTTTGGACTTACAGCACCGTTATTTCCTTTTCAAACTGGTATAAAATCAAGAATCATATCTATATTTGGAGATAGGATTTTTGGAGGTGTTAAGTTCACTTGAGTCCCCTCCCCATACAGTCTGAATATTCATCGATTTATCTATACATTAATTCAACTAATACTTACTAAATGCCTCCTATGTGCAAGGCGTTGAGCTAAGTGCTAGGGAAACCAGGATGAGTCAAGCAGATGGTACCTGCTACCTGTGGTTTGCAGAGCAGGGACAAGGCATTTAGGTAGAACAGTTAGAGGTTACCCAAGTAACTGTTGCATCACCGTGGAAGTCCATTCGCTGTAGGTGGAAGGTGTAACAATCGGTCCAAGCCTGGCAGGGAGGGGCCTCGCTGGTACAAGGATTCCTCGCTGAGACCTGAGGACTGTCTCAGTGTTAGTGTTCTTTTTGTTTCAAGCTTCTCTGGGGCCTCTCTCGTTCATAAAGAGGACACTGCAAATTAAAGAATTTGTAATGAGAGGTTTTAGGGGGAAAAAACAACACAAACGAACAAGTTTAAAATTCAGTCCAAGTTCTTTTTTGGGTCTCGTTCCCCTATGAAGTGATGTCCCAGGTGCATTTCAGCATCACTGTTTCTTAATTCCTTATGTGTGAGAACTGTGGAAGCCTAAACTGATAACTTTCGTGACTAAAACCTTTAGAAGAATGGTGCTTTTCACTACTTCCCTTTACCCACACATTCTTTGCATTTTAGTCTACTAATTATGTTTACAAAATGTCTCAGTTTTGAAAAGCGCTCTGTGTGTACTAACTGGTGCCTTGAGGGAATAAGCTGGCAAGTAGGTCACACACTGGAAAAGTCATCCAAACCCACTGGGCTTTTTATTTTCAAGTCAGTCTGGGCTCTTTCCTCTTGCTGCCCCTTTGCGGCCACAAAACTGAGTAGCTTGAGACCAGGGCATTGAATGTCAGCAAGTCAGGGAGGCAGGCTGATGCGTGTCTGTTTAGTCTCAGTGCAGGGCGAAATGCCATCATTAATTCATTACCCAGCTGCCTGTCAAATAAATTGGCAATTACGTCCACCGCAGAAGCTTGGAATTCAGTAAATAGCACGTTAGCATCTCTGAGTTGTTGAGAGATGTAAAGGGGAAAATTAAGCAACACGGTGTTTGTATCAGTAGCAGATGACAAGGGGCTGCGTACACAGGCGATGTGGTGTCGTGATGAAAAGCCTGCGAAGAACTGGTAATGAGCTGTGTGGATTGGAACGTGTTAAAAACCATTGCTGATTTTCCACTTTGTTTTTATGCTTTCTTGCAGAGTTCAGCTCCTTCCAGCTTGGGAACAGGCTACTTCGTAAGTTTTATCTCAACTTCCACATGTGTGCCTTGCGCTGGCATTCATTTTCTTGTGTAATATATACTCATTAGGATGTGAAAAAAAAAAGTCCAAGAAATTCCCTCTCAGTCCTGAAGAGCAGACTGATGTCCATCTTTTAACTAAGAGTTGTTTTATTTTTAAAATATATCGCCAGCTGGGCACTAGGGTTCACAAGTCTGGTTCCTAGCACCCAGGACGTTTGCCCCTCACCTGGCAGAGTAAGGAGATACAGGGAATCCTGGTTGGCCTGTGCCACCTTTCCTGAAAAATTGGTTTTTTAGTGAGAAGTGTCAAGTGGAAAGGGTCAAGTGGAAGATGGAATTCAATTTATGCAATGAGGTATACATGTTCTTTAAGATCCCTTGAAGAACTGCCCCACTTATACAATGAATTGCCATATTTTAATTTTTTTGAGAGGTGGCTGTATGCTTTCTCTCACAGTCTGAGTAGGTGGCCTTTAGATTTTTTTTCCACCAGTCATCAAACTCCTCATTTTATTGACTATAGATGTATTATTTTATTTTAAGACCTTATTCTCTGTCCTTTGGGAAGTGTGTGGATGGTGATACACCTCAGGGCTTATCCCAGTATTTCTCATTCATGAAGAAATTGTCACTTCCATGCCTTTTATCTATAGCTAAATTATCCTTCTTGGATTCAGTAATGCTTTTCAAAATACAAATAAATAAGAATTACACATAAATGTTATTTACACAGTGGGATAACATGCCCATGTAGACATTTGTTGTGATATTTAAAGGAATTTGAAGGAATCTTATTTATGTTCTGAGTGATGAACACAGATACTCTAATATCTGCTCAGCATTTTCAGGGAAAATAATGAAATCATGCAAATAAAGTGGAAAATGATTACTGATTCTGTTGTGTTGCCTTTAAATTTCTCCCCCCTAAAATGCTAATTACTTTGGCTTTTTTCTGCCCACACATTTCTCTTCTTACATTTACGTTAAAGCCATGAAAACAAGCATAATTTCATTGAATAATAAGTCTTTTCCAAGCTTAGATGAAGTGGCGTTTATTAAATGGTGATTTTTTTTTTTTTTGGTCTTAACCTATGATACAAAGAGAAAGGGTTGATGATTTCTTGTTACCTGCTTCATAGTGTCAGCACACTTATCCTTACTCCTTATTGTGGTTGAATATTCATGCTTATAGAAACAAGCAGGATGCTGAAACAAGATCCTGCTTCAGCAGCCGAAATAACAGAAGTAGTCCCATCTGCCATCTCTTCACACCAGGCTGGATGTGGGTTGAGATGCTGGAAGTAAAATCTGGAGCCTGCCAATGTTTATTCTCTATCCAAAAGCTAAATCCCCCCTCTTTACTTTCTTCAGCAGGAGGAGGCCAATGCCACTGACTCAGCCTCTGATTACTTCCAGACTGAGCATTCAAATATATATATATATGATTGTCAGTAAGAGCACTCTGAAAGAAGAAAGTCACCTCTAAAAGTACTGAGAATTTTATTATGCTTTTGGTCACTTACTTTTCTAATTCCAGGAATGTTTAATTCTGTAATATAGGTTCTTATGAATCAAGAGTCTTTTGCAATTATAAATCTCAAATAATTTTTGCACTTACAAAGAGCTGGATGAGTATAAAAGGTTTTTTTTTACTTTGGAAAAATTATTCTTAATATTACTTTGCTTATATATAAAAATCTGTAGTATTATTAGCTTACATGGAGGAGATACATACCAGATGTAAGTTCAGCTCTCAACTATGACAAAAATGTTCTACATAGAATGTGTTTCCAATAATGGGATTATTATGTTATGAAAGTACAAAATCCATCGTTGTTATTGCCAAGACCTCATCAAAAAGCATCTTCTGTTTCAGTTTCTATCTCAGCAATATCCCATGTAATATTTATTTTCAGGTATTGGTGAATTTCACCCTTCTAAGTGGTGATTTCATGCCAATATATTCTTTGCACTGTTCTTTATAATCTATGATGTCATAATGACCTTTACCTAAGTCTGTAGTGAAGGCTCAGCATCAGGTAAGTGGAATGGTGATATTTCGACTTTATCCTTAATCCTCTTCAGCATCACTTTGAAGGGTGGGCAGAAGCAGATTACCTGCACAGTCAGTGAGCTATTAATGCAATTGAACCATAGTGTGAATCCTAGTATAAGAAAACTGAAGGCACTCACCTCTTCAGTTTAACAACCCGAAACTGTTTTCTTAAATACTCTCCCCTGCCCCAACATTACTCTAACTTCAGAATCTTCTTTGATGTAGACTGTATGCTCCTGTAGAACTTTTAGTGAACTAGGGTAGAATGCTGATCATTGTGTATGCTAATAAAATAGATGCCCACATAACTGTATGCACTTGCAGGTATATATGTACACGTGTGTGTGTGTGTGTGTGTGTGTGTGTGTGTACCTTACCCACAGCCAGTATGTTTTACTTTCTTTCAGTTCTTTTCATTAATCAGTAGTAGTAACTTAAAGGCTTTGAAGAATAGACTTTTGTTTTTGATGAAATTGTATTTGTTTATACCTCCTTGGTTTTGTGTTTCATAGATGTCTGCTTAGGTCTGTCACTTTTCCAATCCATTTATAAGCTGAAGATTCGAGAAATGAGAACAGCAGCTAAAATCAGTATTTACATAAGCATATTGCAAAGAATTCTTAAAGTAGACAAAATAGAGAAGGATTGGAACAAACTTTTCACATTTTTGGGAGCTTATGAATAATGTGGGTGTTATATACACAGAGAGACACACATATATATTCATTACATACTCATGCTCAGCTCATATTCTAAATATAAATGGAAGTATATACTAGTTGGAATCTATTTGCTTTTTTATTTTTTTGGCAAGAGTACCAAAACTTGTTGGAGTGTGTAGGATTTTCTTTAAAAAAACACACATTAATGCAATGAACACATTTTTCTTTTCAATTTAAATGTTTTGGCCTATATTTTCTTCTTTTGAAGAAAGAAAGTATTTGAAGTTTTATTATGCATAACATATAATTAAGAACTTAGAGACAGTATGATATAAAGAGTACTTGTATGACCTTGGATGAATTCTTTCTTGTCTCTGAGTCTGTTTCCTCATCTTTGCCTACCTAAGAGAGTTGTGAATATTAAATGAGGTAAGATATTTAATGCACACAAAGCAGCTTTCAATAATAGGAAATAATACGTATTTTCTTCTGTGATCCCCACTGTATAGTGTGATGGAGTAAATGTGACCTCATTAAGTGGTTGTGAAGTGTTGTGATGGAGAAGTACCACTGGAAATTCACAATAAAAAGTAAACATTGTAATTTGTAACTGTAGGATAGGAATATTTTGTTCTCATTGTATACTTTCTTGGGAGGCTAGGGTTTTGTGTTTGGTCAGCTGTATACCAGTTTGCTCCATATACAAACATGAAACAAATACGGAATTCCTTCCCTGTCATTCTCTTTGATCATGATGAGGTCAGAGTTCTGTAGGCCGTCCACATATTATGGCTGTTTTAATTTGTCTTTTAAAGTTATTTGTTGATTTTATTTCCCCTCAGTCCTGAGGCATTTAAAGACTGCTGATAGCTCTTTGGGTTGGGCTGAGAGTAGGAAGGAGATGGCTTATAAGGAGACTTGAACTTGGCTTAGTGAACTGTTATATTAAAAACTAGAAAGATGTCACACCAAGATTTTATGACTGTGACACTTCTTTTACTTGGGATAGAAGTCTCAGGGAAGAAGAGATTCTTTTTTAGGAAGATAATGAGTTTGGAAGTTAGAGTACAAAGTTAGAAATTTAATTATCTTCAGTGATAGTTTAAAAGAAGTGGCCAGAATAACAGGAAAATCAAAACATTGCCACCCAAATTTAAGTTTACATTAAACCAGTAATTCCCTGTAGTAACTTCAGTATGTCCTGAAAAGTCAGCTGTGGCCTTATCACAAAATGTCTTTGAGATGTGACTGTTTGTGTATTCAATAATATCCCTAAGTGACCCCTAATAGTTACCCAGTAATTCACCTAAGTACGTTTGAAATAGCCTCAGAGATTCTCTGTATCCAAAGAGAGTACACGGTCACTAAAGTGGTTAATTATGGGATATGTAATATAAAAATTTAAAGAATATATTATTCTGATTATAATAATAAAACAAAAGCCTTGGAACCTATCAGTCACCTTAAAATCTAGGACATTGCTAATGATTTTGGAGCTGTATGTGTACTATGCAGAAACACTGAGCAAATCAAATCATTTGTCCTTCGGAATGGTAAATTTGCCACTGTTTTGAGCTGTAACCTTTAAAATATTACCCTGAGCTATATTTGCCTCCTTGAAAGTAACAAAACTAGAATCTACACTTAAGTATTGTGTTTTGTTAAGATTGGGAACCACAGAATTATTTATACTGGAGGGTTGCTTTATAGCTGTACTCTGACAGATTCGTCAACATAGTCACCAATAAACTCTAATTTCAAGGGACTTAGACTAAAATTGTAATTCTATTTTCTATTTCCCACTCTTACCTTTTAAAAATGTTTTTGATTGGTTTTTAACACTCTGATTTTCAGAATGGGGTCTGTGAGCCATGAGCGGCATACTCTGATTAAGTGAACATTACAGTCTAAATTTGGGTGAGCAGACATTTCATCATTTGTAGAATCTGTGCAGTGAGATGACTCTTCTTGCTCACCCTTTGGAAATTGTCTTCTGTCTCCACACCAGGTTTACCTTCTTTGTGAAGTACAAGGTAATCAAGAAATTTGGTGAATAAAATAAGCAGAAAGGATGAGTTGGTGTCTCCAGTTGCCACCAATCCCATCATATTCTCATTTTCTGAACTTTTCTGTGAGGGAATAGACTAAGTATTTTTAAACATCTACAGGAATCTTTGTAGTTGGCTGTTGCAAACTAATTACGGAGGTAGAATGAAAACCCGGGTGCTCCTCCTGGATGTGGGGATGAGTCCTCAGTCTGGCCTCCCTGTCTTCTCACCTCCCTTCTCTGTCCCCTCAGATTTGAAGAAAGTAAATCATTTAAAAAATTATGATTTGAGAAAAGAAAATGATTTGAGGGGAAAAAAAGATTTTACCAGCCACTGGACTAGATAATTGCTAAAGGGCCTTCAGTTCTCTATTTTCCAAGATCTGTAATTCTGTCTGCCCCACATCTAAATGTCTGCCCCAGGGATCAGCCCTCCCGATCGGCTTTGCTGCCTTTCTCTGCTGTCCTCTGAGACACAGGAGTGCAAGGCCATAGTCCCCTTACTGCTTAATGAATACTGCTCTTCAGTTGAGTGACCAAGTTTGCCTTTCTTTGAAATTAACAATTGTGAACAGTATTTTTGTATTTGCATTCTTTCGTTACATAAACACATAGAAATAGGCTATAAGCTTATGCTGTCCCACAGCTAGTATATCCTTATTTGGTCATAGAGATGATGCAGTATAAAGCTTTTAGCAAAGTAAGCAAAGTGCATCGATAGTCCCAGAGGGGACATACAGGTCACTGTCATGGAATTCAGAAAGTAGTATTCTTTATTTTTTTTTAAATCTGTTTCCCAGCATTGGCTTTAAGGGAGATTGTCTTATCCTTGTTGGGGATTTCCAAATTACAGAAATGTTGAATGAGTTGGTATGAGCAATATAAACTTAAACCATGGGCAATGTGAAACCCCAAGGTTTAACTCTGACTACCCACACAATCTTTATTTTGATAGATTTAACTGGCCTGGAGTTTTATGGACTATCAATCAGAAGAATCTTTCAGATCAAAGATTCATTCTTTTGCTTAACTGCTTTAAGAAATATTTTTCCTGAAATTGTAAATGAAATGCTTCCCAAGCCATTGCATAAGGAACTTAGAGCTTGGTGAAATACCAAGAGTACCATTTGAAAAGAGGTTAAAAAACACAACTGGGGCTTGTTAAAAAGGAAAAGTGCTATTTTAACTCCAAGTGTCACATTTTCCTATAGTCAGCTCTAGCAGTAAACAAGAGTTATTGGAGGCTTAGATGGTTTGAGACACTTCACTTATCTCCTAGTACTTGACTTCAGAAGCCAAACATTTAAAATGCATTTTGCTCGTACAAAAATGTTTATCCATTTAAAACACAATATCGTTTTAACAAAAGCGCCTTAGTGACAAGCTGTTTAGATACAGTACAGTTAATAAACTGTCAGGTCCAATACACGTATGCTTGAAAAGACCAACACAGTTACCCAAAGATTGGCGTTATAAATCACTGTTAACAAACCTAATTTGCTTACTAGGCTAATGAATGATCTCCAATCTTCTTCTAATTAGCTTCACTAACAGTCACGTTAAAAGGACCTGCCTTATACTACATATAGTATATGTGATGTCTTTTCTTTCATATTTTCCATATTTGGTTTATAGGGTGCAAACAAAACAAACAGAAAAGACTTTCAGTCTCTCTTGACCACTCCCTGGTAATAAATTCAGATTGTAGCTTGGAGTGGAAGCCTTGCCAAAGGTGATGACTGTCTATTAGGGGCTTATAAACTGTAATGTACTCTTATATTTGCAGTGGAGTGGTGAAGCCAGATAATTGCAGTGTTTCCTGTCTAAATGTGCTGCTGTGTGTAGTGGCCTCTGATTTTAAGGAGCCATTAAAAATGCAGCAAGGCATAACAGCTGTGGTTCCCAGTGTACTTCTAATATTTCATATGTTCATTGCATCTCATAAAATCTTGCCCAGACCAACAAATGACTGTAAGTACCACTGAAATGCTCCAGAAGGAAATTGGGGAGAATCTGAATGATTACGGAGACCAAGAAAGAACTCACTCAAGCCCACGGTGGGCCACATTTCTCAAATAAGTCCCCAAAGTTCTCCATTTCCATTTTAGTCTCCATGGAAAACATTCACATTTTATCTCTTGTAAGAGGCTGCTATAAGTAACCTACTTTTGTGGGAAATAGTCCTGACTTTGCAGAGGGAAGGTAGGGCTGTATCCTGTGCAGAGAGAATCATAGTAAGTTAGCATCTCAATACTAAACCCAAATGAGGCAAGAAATTTGGTTCCTTTGGAATTTATTTAAAATATATTTTAAAAATGTCTTGGTAACAGTACTAACTCAGTGATATGATAACCTGACTTCTCTGAACAAAAGAAATGTTAATACATTCTGAGAGGCAAAGAAAACTAGAGAATTCAGTGTTCTTTTAATCAGATATTAAACATCATGTCCAAATGAAAGCTTTAAGGTGTGTTTATACAGAGGCACAATATAGTTACAAGATATTTGCATCTATTTGTTGCTAAATTACCAACTTTCAATTTGTTAATTAAAATAGACCTATTATTTTTATTTTATGTAGTCTGAGGGTCACAAAATCTCTGGGTAACAAGAGACTTCACAGATCACCCTGTGATATCAGATCAGTATTCGTCTTTGTTTGATTTACCTCACTTAGCATAATCCCTTCAGTGTATATCTAGGCTGTCATGAATTGCAGAATTTCCTTCTTTCTCATGTCTGAATAATAACATATATATTGGACATATATAAGAACACACATATATATGTTCTTATTCAGACATCGTATCTTTATCCATCTATCCATTGACAGATACTTAGGTTGTTTCTGTATCTTGGCTGTTGTCAGTAATGCTGCAGTGAATGTGAGTGTGCAGTTAGTAAGTTTGCTAAATCATAGGGTTGTTTAATTTTTAATTTTGTGGTGAACTCCTTTTCTGTTTTTCGTTATTGCCATACCAGTTTACATTTCCACTAACACCATATAAGGGTCCCTTTTCTCCTCATCCTTGCCAATGTTTTTTTAGCCTGTCTTTTTTGATAAAAGCCATCTGAACATCTGTGAAGTGATACCTTGTTGTTTTGATTTGCATTGCTCTGATGATTAATAATGTTGAGGCTCTATTCATCTACCTGTTGTCTGTCTGTCTTTGGAAAAAAGGTCTGTTTAGGTCCTTTGCCTGTTTTTAATTAGCTTATAAGGTACCACCTACATGTTGAATCTTAAAAAGCTGAACTTGTGAAAACTGAGAGGAGCCTGGTGGTTACCAGGGACTGTCACTGGTAGGCAAAGAAGAGCCCTTTGCTTCTTTTTCAGAGATTATTTAATTATATTTATGTGTGTCTATTTTCATCTCTCAGTTCTGTTGCATTAATCTGTCTGGATTTGTTTGTTTGTGGGGGAGGTGGTTGGCCAATATCACAGTGTCTTGATTACTATAAACAAGTAATATTACTTGATACTTATAAGTAAGTCTTTAAGTTGTGTTTTGTCAGTTCTTCAACTTTGTTTTTCTTCTTCAACATTTAAGTGGAAATTCTGGGTCTTTTGCCTCCCCATATAAACTTTAAAATCAGTTTGTCAATGTCCAGAAAATGTCTTGCTGGTGTTTTGCTTGGAAGTGCATTGAATCTATAGATGAAGTTGGGAAGAAGTGATATCTTGACAATATTGAATTTTCTTGTTCATGAACATGGAACATCTCTGGGCTTTTATTTAGTTTTTCTTTGATGTCGTTCATCAGAGTTTTACAATAGTCTTCTTGATGTAAATCTTGTGTGTACTTTGTTATGTTAATAACTAAATGTTTTACTTTGGGGGGTGCTCATGTAAGTGATAGTGTGTTTTAAAATTTAAACTCCGCTTGTTAATTGCTGGCCTATAGGAATGTAATTGAACTTTGTAATATTAAGTTTGTTTCCTGAAACCTTACTCTTTACACTTAATATTTCTAAAGAGAGCATTTACTATTTCCTTTGGACTTTTTACACAGGTGATTATTTCATGTGTGAATAAAGACATTTTTATTTCTTCCTTCCCAAACTATTTACTTTTTCTTTTCTTTTCTGGTCTTTTTGAATTAGCTAGGACGTCTAGTTTGATGTTGAAAAGGAGTAATGAGAGGAAACATTCTTGCCTTGTTCCTGGTTTTACAGAAAAGCACTGAGATTCTTGCCAATATGTATGATGTTTGCTGTAGATTTTTTGTAGATATACTTTATCAAGGATAGGAAGTTTCCTTTTATTCCCAGTGTGCTGACAGTTTTTTATCTAATGTGTATTGATTTTGTCAAATGCTTGTTTTTTTTGGTTTATTGATATGATCACCCGATTTGTCTCCTTCAGTCTGCTGATGTGATAGATTACATTAATTAGTATTCAAATATTTTTCTTGCTTTTCTGGCATACATCCTACTCATTTGTGATGTGAATTTCTTTTTATACATTGTTGGTTATGATTTGATAATATTTTATTGAGGATGTTTGCATGTATGTTCATGAAATATATTGATCTGTAGTTTTTTTCTTATATCTTTGTCCAGTTTTGATATTAAAGTAATGCTGGCCTCATAGAATGAGTTATAAACTGTTCTTTCTTCTTTTACCTTCTGAGAGAGATTGTAGAGAATTGGTATAATTTCATACTTCAATGTTTGATAGAATTCACCAGTAAACTCATCTGGTTCTGGTGCTTTCAGTTTGGAAGATAATTATTGATTCAAGTTATTTAATCAGGCTTACTCAGATTACTTATTTCTTCTTGAGTTATGACAGAAGCGTGTTTCAAGGAATTGGTCCATTTCATCCAAGTCATATTATTTGTGGCATAGAGTTCTTCGTTATATTCATTATTATTTGCTTAATGTCCATAGGATCTGTAGTGATGTCTCCACTTTCATCCCAATGTTAATAAATTCTGTCTCCTTTCTTTTTTCTTAGTTCGTCTGGATAGAGGCTTATTGATTTTTTTTGACCTTTTTGGAGAACCAGCTTTACTGATCTTCTCTATTGAGTTTCTGTTTTTAACTTCATTGATTTCTCCTCTCATTTGTATTAATTTTTTTTCATCTCCTTAGGATTTAATTTGCTCTGATTTATCTAGTTTCCTTATGTGGAAGCATTGATTATTGATTTTAAAACAGTCTTCTGATATATGGATTCATTGGTATAAAGTTTCTTTAGGACTGCTTTCACTGTATCCACAAATTTGGATTTATATTTTTATTTTCACTTAGTTGAAAATATTTATTTTGCGATTTCTCCTTTGTCCCATGTGTTTTTTTTTTATAAGTGTGGTATTTCCTGGGAATGTTTTTGCTTTTCAAAAGTATCAGTTTCAACACCTTCGCCTCAGCTAACCTAGAAACATTTGATTCATAGTAAATTTCTCATGAGATTTTTGAGGAGTCATCCCAACACATGTTCGTAGACTTTAGTTGTACATATGTATAATGTAATTTGAGAGACCTTTGCAGTTGTTGTTACCACCTGATTTACTTATAAACACATTTGTTTTAACACATTTATGTCTGTATCTTTTCTTTTCTTGCTATAATATCACTTGTCCAAGAGTCATTTAAATATCTATTGAAATCTGACCTTTAACTGTACTTGGTGTTTTTTCTGCCGCATAGTTTCTTTGTCATACTTATGTGAAGACTCTCAAGTTTTGGGTAGGATGTTTTTATGTTTGTAGAGGGCAAGAAGAAGATTGCATGAGTTCTTGCTAGAATTACTTTTAGGGGTCCAGGTACTCCTCTGTTTGAGAAGATTATCCAGTGAGTTTCATGTATCATACGTTTGTGGTTGCTTAGTCACTACATTGTGTGCACCTCTTTTGTGACCCTGTGGAGTGTAGCCTGCCTGGCTCTCTCCTCTGCCCATGGGATTTCTCAGGCAAGAATACTGGAGTGGGTTTCCTTTTCCATGGGACCTTCCTGACCTAGGATCAAACCCTTGTGTCCTGTCTGGGTAGGAGAATTCTTTACCACTGAGCCACCTAGGAAGCCCTATAATACGTTGCATTTTCATGAATAGAATCTGTATTTCTAACTCTGGCAGTTTGTATGTACAGAGGATTTCTTTAGGCAACAGATAGCTCATTTAATGTTTTTACTCCTTATTTCAGTCATTAGGCTAATTTTATTACATTTTAACTCCTCTTCCCATCATTCAGCAATAGTTTTACTCTTGGTTCATTTGCTCTTTTGAAGTAATAGAATTATTTACATATTTTTCCTTTTCTCCTATTTTCTGCTCTCCAACCCGCCCCCACCCCCAATTTCATCCTATAAGATGATAAAACTGCAAAACGTGAGCCTGAATAATAAAGGATTGCTTCACTGATTGCTAAACATTTATTATAGTGCTTTTCAGCTCATTCCAGGTCACTGTGCTGCCAATTAGTTTGATTACAAGCATTTAAGCTGTCACATACAAAGCTTTCTGCTTCTTAGGGTTTCAGCTTCAAATCTTGAAAAATGAGTGCTCTGTACTTCTCTGTGGACACAGCTCTCTTCTTATATTTTGGAAGAAACCTTTGCATCTGATAAAGATCACTCACAGTTTCAGAGCATGAAATGATCTGATATGCAGTTTAGGATCAGTGATTCCACTTTATTTAAAAATTTAAGACTTTGCATGTGAGCATATATGTGAGTAAGTGACTATCAAAACCACCTCTTTATTTTCATTTTTGGATATAGTCCACATTTGCAAATCATTAAAACTTGGACTCTAAACATTCCAAATGTGACTGATATTTTGTCTGAGAGAGTCAAGGAATTTCAGAGAATTTAAACAAAAATTTCTAATGTAACACCTTTAACACAAGGAAAGAGTTGAAGAGTATTTGTAGATAGAAAATAGAATGAGAGTATTAAAGTTTTTTTATAGTTGATTAGTTTGCTAAGAGATGATTTTCTCATACATTATAAAATGTACAAGTTTCAAAGATTTCATTTAATTAGTAATGAAGAAACTGGGTAGATATTATAACTTTCTCAGTTCAAAAAACAGACAAAATTATAGATGAGGAATATTGAAATGAATGCAAAAATGAAAACAGAACTGGCTTGAGGGTGGTCAGTTGAGCCTCAATGTGACAAGACAAAATTTGCTTGATTGTGGATAAAAATTACTTTGCATTGCTGTTACATATCTATAATTTATAGAGATGGAAATTGGTTCTTATGAAATGAGAAAAACATAATTTTGAAGAGTTCACAGTAGACAATGCATAGTGTTCCCTTGAAGCACAAATCTTCCACTGTTTGATAAAAAATAGTCTGAAGAAAGATTGATTTCATTAGATTTGGTGTGATTAAAGTTTTCTTTTGTTGGAAGATTTTGTCAGAAGTTCATACTGTACTTTTGGAAGTCTCTAATACTTGCTGTCTTGAGTCTGGAAAGTCAAACTCAGGAAACTTTCTTCACCACCTGCAGTACCTGTATATCTGGGTGAATTTCTTCTTATAGTTCCTTAAATATCCCACAGTGGCCCACCAGGAAGTCATATTTTTTCCCTACTTAAAAGACTAGACCCTGTAAGCCAGGTAACAGGGTACTTTTTCTAGGAGGATTTTGTTAATAATGGCTCTGTAAGGTCAACCTTGATTCTTTAAACTTGTCCAATTATATCTGATTAAATAAACATTACATTCAAATATGGCATTCCACACAAGACCTTGGAATTTTTCTAGGCATATTCTGGTAAATAGGAAAACCAGTTCTTATTGAATCTTTGCAAATAACTCATTTCATGAAAAGTAACAAGACTCAGAGTTTCTGAATTTTGAGAAGTCAGTGAGAATAAGATAATATTTTAGTTTATAAAGCAGAATCTACTAAATTGTTACAGAGTGTAGATAAATTAAAAAAAAACAAACAGAAAACAGGACATTAAAACAGTATCAATGATGTTTTAAACAAACCAAAAAAGCAACTGGTGAACCTTCATCACTTCATTCAGCCTTATATAATTCATTCTTGCTCCACTGGATCTTAGGTTATTAATCTTATGAATTTCTTTGCTTCTCAACTAAAACAAGCTCTGGAAATCCTGACTCCGCCCACTGATCTGGTCTTAAAGTTGTTAAAGTAATGACAGGAGAAGCCTGTCCTCATGAGCCTCTCCCTTGAAGTCTTGGTTATTTATAATACCTCACACTCCAGTATTCTTGCCTTGAAAATCCCACGGACAGAGGAGCCTGGTGTGCTGCACTCCATGGGGTCTCAGAATAGTAGGACACAACTTAGCAACTAAACAAGAACTCTAGCCTAGCCTGTTGCTGGGCGCAGGGTTTAAAAGGAAGCATCAAAGTAAAACAATAAACTGTGTAAAATAACAGAGATATAAATTAAGGCTGTGGTTAATTAAGCATGTATAATTTCAAAAGTGGAAAATTTGATGAGAGTTCATAACAAGAATATTGTAACTAAGAAGAAAACTTAGTTGTTTCTGCGGAACTTAATTGTTTCTGCAGCAAGCAAAGCAAACAAGCAAAAAGGTCTTAGACAGAAGTATAACAAAACAACCTCTTAAAATTTAACAAACATTGGTATGATTTTAACACATTTCTTTACTTTTCATATTCAAAGATTACAAACCAATGCAAATAAAATTCAGTTTTCAAGTTTTTGTCCTCATGACACTCTTTCATTTTCTGGAACAAACTGACACCTTACTTAAGGATTAATTTTACGGGTTCCATAAAGTCAGGATTAATTCTATAATATCACTAGTATGTTATTAATGTCCAGTGTGTTCATTATTGCTAGTTAGAAATGAATGAGTAAATAAGCATTTAATGTATTTTCAGTTTTCAGTATGCGCACACAGATACACAAACACAGATACCCACACAAAATAAGCTGATTGAGGTCCTCTGTAAGTTTTGAGTGTTGAAAGGGTGTTTGGAAACCAAAAATCTTCAAAACCACTACTTTAGGGCAAAAGTGTTCTGTTCCTTGAATAATAGAGCACTTAGAATTTTAACATGCGCAGTTAAATATATATATATTTTTAGAAATCATTCTTCTTAAATAATGTCAACTTTTTGAATTATAACTTTTAACTAAAGTAACTAACTTATTCATAGGAAAAAAAACTGAAGGGGTGGATAATTGCACACTGCCTATCACATATTAGCATTTTAGCAAAGATCATGAATAAACATAACTAATTTCCTACAGCCATACACATCCCTTATACAATCTCCTAGCAAAAATGAACATGTTCATTAACTGAAATATTCAGCCTCTCTGTTACTTATAAAACTAAAAACTAAAACCATATATATTTAAAAGTAGATTTAGTAATCAATATTTCAATATTCATTCTTATATATGGCCTAGGTAAGTAATGAATATCCATTAAAGAACTCAATTTAATATTAGTTTCAGGTTTTAAGTTACTTAAAGATCTTGGAAATTACGTTCAAACCGACATACTGAAACATAATTACTGTTGAATGAAGTTCATTAGAATAATGATTCAGTTCAGTCAAATTAAGGTTTTTGTAATCCTGAACGTAGAGGAAAAATAATGGTAGCTTATTTGAGCAGTAAATCTGTATATATTTGGGAAGGACATGACAAATAGAATTAAAATATGTACTTGTACTACACTTAACACTGATAAAACACTAAGAATACATAGCTGTTTTTTATTAAACCAAATTTTATTAAACTGATCTTGTTTGGCAGGTATTCACCTAAATTATGTGAACTTAGATTTGGAAAATGTTTTTGAGTTTGTTTATGTAAGAATTATTTTTTAATCTACCACATTTAAAGTGTTAAAATTTAATTTCTTACTTTCTGGTAATTTTAGGAATATTTAGTTTATGTAGGACCTTATTTATACTCAGTAGCCTGCCAGAACAGAACTCTTTTAATTTTAGAGACTTTATAAACTTCTTATTAATACCATATGGAGGTAGGAAAACATTACACACTTATACATATTAAAGTAGAGGCCTTTCTGAATTACAGATCTACAGATAAAGATCTACAGATAAAGAGCTTACTATTCCAATTCTAAGATTTTAGGTGTGTATAAAGAGTAAACATAGAAGCACACAGAAATCTCACTGATGGAAAATGCAAAGAGCTGTTCTCCTCCCAAGTGGATGTAAATTTCTTAGTTATTTTCACTCAAAGCAGATAAACAGACAAAGAAGACTAACAAGTTAGAATTTCTGTTCCTTCTCAAATGTTTTAAGTGATAGACATCTGCATTTGACGTTTGGCAGCTTTCTACAGAATCTTTTCTGTGGTGCAGTGTACATTTGTAGTTAACATTGATAATTTAACAAATGTGCCTGCTTCTCTTTTAGTTTCTGTGGATATAGTAGCAGTAAGTAAACCAAAGGCTCTGCCCTCTTGATACTTGTAGTTAATCAAATTAATTAATAATTTGCTGGATGATGGTAGGATATCTAAAGAAAAATACTTATGAAGAGATTTGTGCTTTTAACCAATTTAGAGTAAACAGGACTGAATCTACTATCCCATCAGAAAAAAAGATGACATAAAACAAGTTTGCAAGATACCGGGTTTATAGCAGTGAAGGACAGCGGTGCCTGAGAGACAGGAAATCTATATAGTGATTTTATGACTGTCTCAACTTACTGTCTCAAGAGAATTTCAGACTTTCATGTGGGATTGGGAGGTAGTTTTGAGGTACCAGGTGGAGCCCAGCACACTTCTCTGCATTAGAAGATACTGAGAATCTAGAAAGAGCAAGGAAGCTAGAGTTCTAGGACTCAAGGCTAGAGAGAAGGAGTTGCAGAACCTCTAGAAGATTCCTTTCCATTATTAAGCAGACTCATTTTCAGCTCATGCATGAATAGAAATTGCTTGAGGCTGAGGAATGAATCATCCAAAAAGATTAGCAAGAACAGTGTCTGGCACTCACATATAGGCAGTAATAGTGTCTGTTCCTACCAAGATGGGAAAACCTCCAGATTCATGGAGCGCTGGGTTATGTCCATAGTAAGGTCTTAACTTAGATTGAGGAATAATTAAACTGAGTATTGCTGCAGTCTCCCTTAACACATTTTTAAAATAAATATTTAGCTTAGAAGTGAATTTTTTTTGTTGGAGTGTAATTGCGTTACAGTGTTGTGGTAGTCTCTGCTGTGCATCAACATGAATCACTCATAATTTTATATGTATATCAGTTCAGTCATTCAGTCGTGTCCAACTCTCTGTGACCCCATGGACTGCAGCATGCCAGGCCTCCCTGTCTATCACCAACTCCCAGAGTTTCCTCAAACTCATGTCCATTGAGTTGATGATGCCATCCAACCATCTCATCCTCTGTTGTCCCGTTCTCCTCCCACCTTCAATCTTTCCCAGCATCAGGGTCTTTTCCAATGAGTTGATTCTTCACATTAGGTGGGCAAAGTATTAGAATTTCAGCTTCAACATCAGTCCTTACAATGAAATTCAGGTTTGATTTCCTTTAGGATGGGCTGATTGGATCTCCTTGCAGTCCAAGGGACTCTCGAGGCTTCTCTAGCACCGCAGTTCAAAAGCATCAATACTTTGGCTCTCAGCTTTATTTATAGCCCAACTCTCAAATCTTTCTTTATAGTTCAACTCTCACATCCATGGCTTCCCTGGTAGCTCAGACGGTAAAGCGTCTGCCTGCAATGCAGGAGACCTGGGTTCGATTCCTGGGTTGGGAAGATCCCTTGGAGAAGGAAATGGCAATCCACTCCAGCACTCTTGCCTGGAAAATCCCATGGATGGAGGAGCCTGATAGGCTACAGTCCATGGGGTTGCAAAGAGTCAGACACGACTGAGCGACTTCACTTTCACTTTCACTGTCTCACATCCATACATGACTACTGGAAAAACCATAGCCTTGACTAGACGGACCTTGGCAAAATAATGTCTCTGCTTTTTAATATGCTGTCTATGTTGGTCATAGCTTTTCTTCCAAGGAGTAAGCATCTTTTAATTTCATGACTGCAGTCATCATTTGCAGTGATTTTAGAGCCCCTGCAAATAAAATCTGTCACTGTTTCCATTGTTTCCCCATCTATTGACCATGAAGTGATGGGACCAGATGCCATGATCTTCATTTTCTGAATGTTGAGCTTTAAGCCAGCTTTTTCACTCTCCTCTTTCACTTTCATCAAGAGGCTCTTTACTTTTTCTTTGGTTTCTGCCATAAGGGTGGTGTCATCTACCTATCTGAGATTATTGATATTTCTTCCAGCAATCTTGATTCAAGCTTGTGCTTCATCTGCCCAACATTTCCCATGATGTACTCTGCATCAGTTCAGTTCAGTTGCTCAGTCATGTCCGACTCTTTGCGACCCCATGAATCGCAGCACGCCAGGCCTCCCTGTCCATCACCATCTCCTGGAGTTCATTCAGACTCACGTCCATCGAGTCAGTGATGCCATCCAGCCATCTCATCCTCTGTCATCCCCTTCTCCTCCTGCCCCCAATCCCTCCCAGCATCAGAGTCTTTTCCAATGAGTCAACTCTTTGCATGAGGTGGCCAAAGTACTGGAGTTTCAGCTTTAGCATCATTCCCTCCAAAGAAATCCCAGGGCTGATCTCCTTCAGAATGGACTGGTTGGATCTCCTTGCAGTCCAAAGGACTCTCAAGAGTCTTCTCCAACACCACAGTTCAAAAGCATCAATTCTTCGGCACTCAGCCTTCTTCACAGTCCAACTCTCACATCCATACATGACCACTGGGAAAACCATAGCCTTGACTAGACGGACCTTAGTCAGCAAAGTAATGTCTCTGTTTTTGAATATGCTATCTAGGTTGGTCATAACTTTTCTTCCAAGGAGTAAGCGTCTTTCAATTTCATGGCTGCAGTCACCATCTGCAGTGATTTTGGAGCCCAGAAAAATAAAGTGTGACATTGTTTCCACTGTTTCCCATCTATTTCCCATGAAGTGATGGGACTGGATGCCATGATCTTCATTTTCTGAATGTTGAGCTTTAAGCCAACTTTTTCACTCTCCTCTTTCACTTTCATCAAGAGGCTTTTTAGTTCCTCTTCACTTGGGTGATAATATACAGCCTTGACGTACTCCTTTTCCGATTTGGAACCAGTCTATTGTTCCGTGTCCAGTTCTAACTGTTGCTTCCTGACCTGCATACAGATTTCTCAAGGGGCAGGTCAGGTGGTCTGGTATTCCTATCTCTTTCAGAATTGCCCACAGTTTGTTATGATCCATACAGTCAAAGGCTTTGGCATAGTCAATAAAGCAGAAATACATGTTTTTCTGGAACTCTCTTTTTTGGTAATCCAACGGATGTTGGCAATTTAATCTCTGGTTCCTCTGCCTTTTCTAAAATCAGCTTGAACATCTGGAAGTTCATGGTTCATGTACTGTTGAAGCCTGGTTGGAGAATTTTGAGCATTGCTTTTCTAGCGTGTGAGATGAGTACAACTGTGCAGTAGTTTGAGCATTCTTTGGCATTACCTTTCTTTGGGATTGGAAAGAAAACTGACCTTTTCCAGTCCTGTGGTCACTGCTGACTTTTCCAGATTTGTTGGCATATTGAGTGCAGCACTTTCACAGCATCATCTTTTAGGATTTGAAATAGCCCAACTGTAATTCCATCACCTCCACTAGCTTTGTTCTTAGTTATGCTTCCTAAGGCCCACTTGACTTTGCATTCCAGGATGTCTGGCTGTAGGTGAGTGGTCACATCATCTGGGTCACAAAGATCGTTTTTATATAGTTCGTCTGTGTATTCTTGCCACCTCTTCTTAATGTCTTCTGCTTCTGTTAGGTCCATACTGTTTCTGTCCTTTATCGAGCCCATCTTTGCATGAAATGTTCCCTTGGTATCTCTAATTTTCCTGAAGATATCTCTAGTCTTTCCCATTCTATTGTTTTCCTCTGTTTCTTTGCATTGATCCTGAAGAAGGCTTTCTTTGAAACTCTGCGTTCAAATGGATATATCTTTCCTTTTCTCCTTTGCTTTTTGCTTCTCTTCTTTTCTCAGCTGTTTGTAAGGCCTCCTCAGACAGCCATTTTGCCTTTTTGCATTTCTTTTTCTTGGGGATGATCTTGATCCCTGTCACCTGTACAGTGTCATGAACCTCTGTCCATAGTTCTTCAGGCACTCTGTCTATCAGATCTAATCCCTTGAATCTATTTTTCACTTCGACTGTATAATTGTAAGGGATTTGATTTAGGTCATATTTGAATGGTGTAGTGTTTTTCCCTACTTTCTTCAATTTACGTCTGAATTTGGCAATAAGGAATTCGTGATCTGAGCCACAGTCAGCTCCTGGTCTTGTTTTCGCTGACTGTGTAGAGCTTCTCCATCTTTGGCTGCAAAGAATATAATCAATCTAATTTAGGTATTGACCATCTGGTGATGTCCATGTGTAGAGTCTTCACTTGTGTTGTTGCAAGAGGATGTTTGCTACTACCAGGGAGTTCTCTTGGTAGAACTCTATTAGCCTTTGCTCTGCTTCATTCTGTACTCCAAGGCCATTTTTCCTGTTACTCCAGGTGCTTCTTGACTTCCTAATTTTGCATTCCAGTTCCCTATAATGAAAAGAATATCTTTTTTGGGTGTTATTTCTGGAAGATATTGTTGGTCTTCATAGAACTGTTCCACTTCAGCTTCTTAAGCATTACTGGTCAGGGCATAGACTTGGATTACTGTGATATTGCATGGTTTGCCTTGGAAATGAACAGGGATCATTCAGTCATTTTTCAGATTACATCAAAGTACTGCATTCAGACTCTTTTGTTGACTATGATGGCTACTCCATTTCTTCTAAGGGATTCTTGCCCACAGTTGTAGATATAATGGTCACATGAGTTAAATTCTCCCAATCCAGTCCATTTTAGTTCTTTGATTTCTAAAATGTGGATGTTCACTTTTGCCATCTCCTGTTTGACCACTTCTACTTTGCCTTGATTCATGGACCTAAAATTCCAGGTTCCTATGCAATATTGCTACTTACAGTATCGGACCTTGCTTCTGTCACCAGTAACATTCACGTCTGTGTGTTATTTTTGCTTTGGCTCCATATCTTCATTCTTTGTGGATTGATTTGTCGACTGATCTCCAGTAGCATATTGGGCACCTACTGAGCTGGAGAGTTCATCTTCCAGTGTCTTATCTTTTTGCCTTTTCACACTGTTCATGGGATTCTCAAGGCAAGAATACTGAAGTGGTTTGCTGTTCCCTTCTCCAGTGGACCACATTTTATCAGAACTCTCTACCATGACCTGTCTGTCTTGTGTGGCCCTGTACAGTATGGCTCATAGTTTCTTTGCGTTAGACAAAGGTATATACCATCATATATACACACACACACATATGTGTACATCCATATATATATCCTCTATTGAGCCTCTCTCCCCCTACCCCATCCTACCCATCTCGGTTGTCACAGAGTGCCAGACTGGACTCCCTGTGTTATATAGCTGCTTCCTGCTAGTTACCTGTTTTACACATGATAGTGTATTATATATATGGGGCTTTCCTGGTGGTTCAAACAGTAAAGAAAAGGCCTGCAATGCAGGAAACCCTGGTTCAATCGTTAGGTCAGGAAGATTGCCCTGAAGAAGGGAATTGGTACCTGCTCCAGTATGTTTGCCTGGAGAATCCCTTGAACAGAAGAGCCTGGTGGTCTACCATCCATGGGGTCTCTGTGAGTCAGACATGACTGGCTTAGCACACACACACACAATGTGCTAGTTTCTGAGGTTCTCCTAGATTCTCCTTACCCTGCTTTGTCCACAAGTTTCATTTGTGTGTCTCCATTTCTTCTCTATAAATAGGTTCATCAGTACTGTTTTTCTAGATTCCATATATATGTGTTAATAGATGATTCTCATTTTTCTCTGTCTTACTTCACTCCATATAATAGACCCTAGGTTCATCTACCTCAGTGCAGCTGACTCAAATTTGTTCATTTTAAATTTATTTTAGATGAATTAATATTCATTTTAAATGAATGATCTAAAAGGATGAACCTTTTTTCAAGCAACTTAACTGAATCCTAGAATAATTATGTGGTACCCAATTAAGAATGTAATTGAATCCTAGAATAATTATGTTACATTTAATTCAAAATAATCAGATTTGCAAGGAATTGAGAGAATATGATTCATAATGAGAAAATCAGTCAATCAGAAATGACCCAGATGTGATGTACATGTTAGAAATAGCAACCAAGAACATTAATAAAGTTAGTGTAGTATAGTTGTGTTCTATATGTTTAAAAAGTTAAATAATATAAGGACAAAATTGAACATCTAGAAATCACTACAAGGTGTGAGATTAAAAGTGTAAGTGACTAACAGCAGATTAGATACTGCAGGAGAAAAGATTAGAATACTTGAAGTTAGAGGGATAGAGACTGTGTAAAATGAAACATAAGAAAAGAAAATTTATTAAATGAACAGAGCACCAGTGGGCTGTGTGTCACCTTCATACAGCCAAATGTACATCTTCTCAAAATCCCTAAGCAGACAAAAATATGAGAGAAATGATGTCTGGAGTTTTTCAGTATCTTATGAAAACTATAAACCTACAGGTGAAAGCCCAAGAAATATGAAGGAAATATTATGCAAAAAAAAAAAAGACACTTTATAGGCAGTTAAAGAAAACAGGACATGTTATAATCAGAGTTCTCAAAACCAGTGAGAAAGAGAAAATGTCTTAAGTAGACAGAGTAACAATCCCACAAGTGAAAAAGCTAAGTTCAGGGTGGCAAACATAAGAATGACAGTAAAGTTCTTGGCAGAAAAAAATGCAAGTAAAGAGAAAATGGAGCAATATGCTTAAAATAAAAAAAAAAAGTGCCAACCTAGAATTTTATACCCAGTAACTACATCTTTCAAAGGTCACTGATAAGATTAAAAGATAATCCACAGGCTATGTGAACATTTTTGCAAAGCGTATATTTGATTAAAGACATACTCAGTATGTATTTTTAGAAAACTCAAGATTATGTAATTAAAAACCCCATCAACCTAGTTAAAATATCGTCAGAGATTTAAATGGACACTTCATGAAAGAAGATATACAGATGGCAAACATGCACATGAAAAGATGGTTCATATTTTTAGTCATTACATGTATCAGTTATCACTATGCATGTAATAAAATGATTGACCAGAGCAAGTGGGCAAGGATATGAAGAAATTGGAATTTTTAGCTTTGTTGGTGGAAACAATCAATTTCCAGAATAGTTTGGGAGCTTTTTAAACAGTTAAACATATCTGCAACGTGATCCAGTGTGATCCATTCCGCTAGTTACCCAAATACAAAGAAAGCACATGTCCATACAAAAACTTTACATGATTATTCATAGCATCTTTATTTGTAATTATCAAAAACTGAAACTGGTCTAAATGTCCATGGTCAGTTGAATGAATAAACAGTTATGGCACACATATACATCACCCCTCCCCCCCAGAATCTTACTCAGAAGTAAAGCAAACCATTGTTGCAGGCAACAACATGCATGATTCTCAAAATAATTATGCTTACTGAAAGAAGCTACAGATAAAAGAAATTTAAGTGTATTTTCACTTATATCTCAGTTCAATTCAGTCTCTCAGTTGTGTCCAACTCTTTGTGACCCCATGGACTACAGCACGCCAGGCTTCCCTGTCCATTACCAGCTCCCGGAGCGTGCTCAAACTTGCTCATATAAAATACTAGAAAGTGCCAGTGAAACTGCAGTAACAGAAAGGAGATCTGTGGTTGCCTGGAGAGGGAAGTGCAGAGAGGGAGAGTTGGGAAGGAGGGATTACTGAGAGGCATGAGTAAAATGTTTCAGGTAAAGGATATATTCTTTATCTTAATTGTGATGACAGTTTCACAGATCTGTTCATATGTCAAAATCTATCAAGTGGTACATTTCAAATGCATGAAATTTATTATGTTTCAATTATACTTCAATAAATCTGTCTTTAGACTATTTTCCTACAGTTTGTAATGCCTGTGGATCTGTCTGCATCTTTTCTTATCTTCCTGTGTTTTAAATACACCAACCTATTATACTGTAATACCTTTCTTAAGCTCAGACAGCTAACACAAAAATTCACTCTGAAGCAGGTCACAATGCACACTTCCATCAGAGAAATATCTCACGGACCTTTGTTAAATGTTCAGAGATACATGATTGTTCTTTACGAAGCAAATACATCCTGTTTTTATAGAATTAGGAAAGAGAAAATGCATACAAAAGAGCCCAGTCCTTTTCTGGTAGCCTTTTATGTCAGAGCTCAAAATTGCCGTCTGATAAAATGTAGGCCACCAGATTGAATTACTTCATTGAACTACTGCTGTCCTCTGTTAATGGTAATTGCAGAGATATAGCAGTCTTTCTCGGCAGCATCTCAGATATTTACCTCCCACTGTTTTTCAATTCAAACCTTTGATGAAAATATTCCCAGTACTTCTTTAAAGCAGACATCCAACTGTCTTTCTTGACAAAAGCAAGGCCTCTAAATCAGATCCTGACAATTTGTGACACAGCAGTCTATCCAAATCACCTTTTACCTATGTCACTATGTCATTTCCTGGAGAAAAAAGTGTCCATCAACCAAGCATTTCTGTAGGTTTTGGAGGCTGGAAGTTTGGTGTGCCAGCAAAAATGGGAGAGGAGAAAGGGAAAAACAATTTCTTCCCTTGACTTGGAAGGAATTCAGTAAGGGGCCTGACTGGATCTCAGAAGCAAATAAAGGATTTATATATTTTGAAGATACATTTTATAGAGATAGAAGTTAGAGACTTGTTTGCAAGATAATAATGAGTAAAATGATTTCTGATAATTATCCATTACATTATTGGAGACTGTGAAGCAAGGATTTTGTTGTTGTTGTCGATCTTAACTTTATCTATTTGGTCACTTGAATTACAACAATATTTAGCATTTTCTTTCCTTCTCAGAAACTCAGTTTGGTTTCTGTTTTACCTCCTGTTCTAAACCGAGTGGACTGCATTTCTCGAAGTAATGATTGTATAAACAGTGCCATTGGCATGCACCATGATTCACTCTGTTGATAGTATAGTGGCTGGAGTACAGAACATGGTGATAAGAAGGGCAATATGGCATGAGATCAAATGGATTGGCCTCAGAGTGAAACTCATTGCTTGTATCTCTGACTGTGGTTGGTTGGACACTTTTTATCTTTTTAGTATTGGAAGGGTATTTTTGATAATTGTTTTTGTGGATCAAGTTGTAGCATCATGTGTTTGACAGAGGGGTTAGCTTTAGGAGCTGTGGGTGGCCCTCTGAGGACCTGTTCTCCAGTTTTAGTGTGTAAGCAGCCAACAGCATAGAAAGCACATTCCTTGTTTGCCAGCCTAGTTTTTTCTTCTCAAGTGGAAATCTCCTTATAGAAATGTGCCTGGAAATCATGTTGGCCCAGATTTGGCCCTACTTGGTGGCCCTGGTATGATGGGATGTCTCTCACTGAGGTCTGTTCTGCTTTGGGGAGAAAAGGAAGCAAAACCATGGGCTGAACACTAGAGAAATTAATTTGGGAATAAAGAAGCTCACATTTAGGTTCATACTTTTTTAAAATTAAAAAAAAATTAAAAAAAAAGGAAGAAAGAAACAATGACAGGCTTCTAGGAGGGTGGGGCAAGTAGATAGTAGGAAAAGAGGTTTAAGGGAAAGTATATCTGCATGGAAGTCTTGAATCCATCTAGTCCTTGCTCTTTATGGCCTCCAAATACATTTAGGAACAAGTAATCCTTGAAGAGTCCTTGCCCTTCCCTTTTTTTAAAAGATCAGGGATTTTTGTTCTTTAGAATGGGAAAGGGATCACTTTTGCAGTGAAGCCTCCATTGGTGACTGCCTGCCTTAGGTTCCTAATCGTATGATTGGTATCCTTCTATGTCTGCCCTCATCTTCATTAGGCTCAAAGGCCAGGTCAGGAGGGGCCACCAGAAAAATAACTATTAAATTCATAGCTTGTTAAAGCTTTGGTCCCCAAATACCCAACTTCTATCCTTTCCCTTTGACTTGAATTCCCCACACTGAAGTTGGAGTCACACTTTACCCAGGTAACCTAGTATTCAGGAAATAAGAAAGGGACTGCCTACCAGACTTACTTGAAGGCATAAAAGGAGGCATTGCAGGCCCACTTGTAGAAGAATCCTTTGCACCTGGAATAGAACCCCATTCCAGAATATTGCTATCTGCCAGGGCAGGGAGTGCTCTCAGTTTCTCGCTGGGTAGGGGCATCTGGAGCATCCTGCTGATTTTGTCTGCTGACATGTCGTCGATAGTGCTGACCTTTTGTCTTGCCTTGATCGCCTCTGTCCACAATTTCGCTTAACCCTTTTTGCAGAAGAAGGAACACAAGTGACAACCTCAATTAACCTGTTCCTCAAGAATATCATTCCCTCTCTGCCACATCACCCTCGGCTCTCTCTTACTGTCTTCTCTTGTTGGCTCCTGTTCCCTCATGCTTCTCTCTGTTGACACAGAGTATGTAAAGTCCAAGAGATGTAGCAGTGCCAGTAAGAGCTAAATTACTTGCAGCTGGTGGTGCCACCTGTGCCTGTCACATTTCAGCCAAAGCATTTGCTGTCCCAGAATGTTCTGTTTTGGGGAATTGGAGAGTGACTCACTGTGGGGGCAGCAGTGGGCTGAGCAGAAGAGAGGGCATTTTGGGGGGCTCTTCTGTGAGGACAGAATTATAAAGTAGGATTTCAGATCGTCTCAAATCCCTTCTTTCTGTCTGTGGAATCACTGGTGCCAGAGGCACACCAAGAGATTTCTGAGTTAAACTTCAGCCTTTTAATGAGCTAACAGAGAACAGTGCTTAGCAAGCAAATCTCTTGTGGGCCTCCAGGACTGACAACTCCATACCCTGTTTCTCATTATGTAGTGGAGGATTCTTGTGATTTCTTTTATCTTCACAGGATCTCTTGGTTTCCATTTATGACTGCTTTATTTATTTATTTGGTACTTTGTGTACTTGTAGAGCAATTTCTCAATTTTGAACCTCTTCCTTATAAAAGATCCATGTGATTGGGAGTGGGATAGGGAATGGTTGAATCAAATTAACATTTTCATTTAATCTAAGTGCATTATTTTACAATTTTCTACATTTGCTATTACTTATTATTCTCTCTTTTCTGTGAAGTTCTTATTTTCAGTCAGTGTACATTACTTGTATCTTGATTATCCTCTGGTACTTTTCTTCATATGCAGTCTCTCTTTGTTTTCTTATTCATTTATTCATTCATTTCACCCTCCTCTAGAGCCTGTAATGATCTAAGTACTTTGAAAAGTCTCAGGATAAGGGGGTAAAAGATATAGCTTCTGCTCTTAACCCTTAAGACTATTCTAGTCTAAGGGCTATATTCTTAGATTAAAATGCCCATGGGGAAACTGAACATTACTCCTGGTAGAAACTGCTTCATTTGAGAAGAGCTCCCTCAATGACTTCATGGCTGGTGATGGAAGAGAACGTGGAAGGAAACAGTTAGAATGTAAGTGTGATGCATCTCTCAGGCATACAGCAGTGCAAAGTAGGAAGCTTTCTGGTGTGATGCCTGAACTGGTTCTTGGAGTAGGGGTGGAAGTTAGTCAGGTGATTAAAGAAGGAGGGGTGCATTCCGTGGAACCCCATGTGGAAGAGCCCAAAGGCTCAAGGCCTGATGCTTTCATTGATGTATAGGTGTTTTGAAATGTTTGGAAAGTATAAAAATGAGGCTAGTAAGGGGCCAGGTCACAGTCTTGATGAGCCTTGTTAAAGACTTTGCATTTTATGAAGGTGATGGAGAGTCACTGAAAGATATTAAGTAATAGAGGGATGTGGATAGATGTGTGTGTGAAACAGGTCACTCAAGCAGTATTGTGAAGATAATTTTTATAAGGGTGAATTTAGAGGCAGAAAAGGATTTCAGGAAAAATGATTTTTTATGACAGTGTGATTGGGAGAGAGGGGGGACATTTCTAGAGGTATCTAGGATACAAAATGGACAGAACTAAGGCAATGAGTGAATGTGGTTGTAAGAGGCCTCAAAGGATGATGGGTATATCTGCATTCTTCAACTGAGTTAACGCTGGTACAGATCTCTAAGAAAGGCAGTGGGGGGTAGTCATTAGGAGCCCGTACTTGGATCTGCTTGCTTTCTGAGTTACATTTTGGACATGTTGATTCTTATGAGGATTGTGGGGTATGCTAGAAAAGCCATCCTGTGGGAATGTGAGTGTGGAGCTCAGTGGGACAGCATGCTCTATAAATATGGTTTGGTGTTCAGTGCAGTCCATGAATGGAATTTCCCTTCCCCCAAAAAACATGTGATAATTTGTGATAATTTATATGTTGAGCTTGTGAAAGTCTTGCTTCTGTGTGATTTACCTAGAGGACTCTAGAGTTGACTGGATCAAAGCCAGTAAGTATATAAATAATGCTCTATCCATGATCCATTGCCCTCATGATTATTAGTGAGGGTATATTACATATTTCTTTGGACCAAAGCATAATTTTAGAAAACCCTGAATAAACAGCTTTCTTTTATATTTACTGCTCTGCTTTCCTTTGATTGCTTTTGCTGTAGTATCAACTTGCATCTTATTTTTAATCATCACCTCCCAGAACATTCATGATTCCGTGCAGCCCTGTTAGAATATGTCTTGAGAGATTCCATTTCTCTGAAGCTGTTTCAAGGACATACGGCACGAGATGACGATGATATGGCATCTTTGGACAGTGCCTCAATTTCTCTCCTGCTGAATCCCCCACACGTTTGAAGCAGTGATTATCCTCTCCACTAGCTCATGTGACTTGTTAGATCACTGTTTGTGGGTGTCACAAAATGTTGGCAGTACCCCAGGGTGAAACACAGTGTGAAATACATGTGGTTAAACGTCTCTGAATTTGTATGTCAATCAAAACAAAGTGGCTTCAGTGAGTAAATGAATTTCAAAAAAACCGTAAGGGTTATAGAGCAGAAGTGGAGCATGGAACTTCTTAGGTCAATTATACATACATACATACATACATACATACATACATATATATACATATATATATATATATATATATATATATAATTTCAGGGAATCATATGTAGGAAGGAGTGTAGTATAGCAGTAAATTCTGATTAGTGTGGATTTTACATTCAGTTCAGTTCAGTCGCTCAGTTGTGTCCCCATGAATCGCAGCACGCCAGGCTGCCCTGTCCATCACCAACTCCCAGAGTTTCCAAACTCATATCCATCGAGTTAGTGATGCCATCCAGCCATCTCATCCTCTGTCGTCCCCTTCTCCTCCTGCCCCTAATCCCTCCCAGCATCAGGGTCTTTCCAATGAGTCAGCTCTTCACATGAGGTGGCCAAAGTATTAGAGTTTCAGCTTCAGCATCAGTCCTTCCAATGAACACCAAGAACCTATCTCCTTTAGGGTGGACTGGTTGGATCTCCTTGCAGTCCAAGGGACTCTCTAGAGTCTTCTCCAACACCACAGTTCAAAAACATCGATTCTTCAGTGCTCAACTTTCTCCACAACCCAACCCTCAAATCCATTGGAAAAACCATAGCCTTGACTAGACGGACCTTTGTTGGCAAAGTAATGTCTCTGCTTTTTAATATGCTATCTAGGTTGGTCATAACTTTCCTTCCAAGGAGTAAACGTCGTTTAATTTTTTTTTACATTGTATGCACACAATTTTTTATGATAACAAGTATAGTTCCCAGACATAATGCCATGAAATACTGGGGATGTTTGGGCACTAAATTTTTGTACATTTTCAAGGAGGAACCAGGTAACTTAAAAACTCTACATATTATATGTGTGTGTGTGTCTGTGTGTGTGTATGTGTTTAACCATAAAAGATAGTTTAGGAATTGTCAAAAAGTGCAAATTTTATTTTATTTGTATTTGGCTGTGCTGGGTCTTCATTGGTATGCATGGGCTTTCTCTAGTTGTGGCAATTGGGAGCTACTCTTTGAGAGGAGGCTACTCTACTCTCTCTCTTGTAGTGGAGCACAGGCTCTAGGTGCTCAAGCTTCCGAAGCGGTGGAACACAGGCTTAGTTGCCCCCATGGTATGTGGAATCCTCCCAGACCAGGGATCAAACCCCCCCCCCCCGCCGCCCCTGTATTGGCAGGTGGATTCTTAACCACTGGACTACCAGGGAAGACCCAAAGAGTGAAAATTATAAATCATGTATACAACATGTTTTGCAGTTTTCATTTAACTTCACTGATACTTAATATGCCTGTTTACCCAATGAAGACCATAAAATTTCATTGTAGTTGAGATATCACAGGCATTTGTTTGTTCTCTTCATCAGGTTGAGGGATACGTACTGATATCAGCATGGTTTCCCCTTTACTTTGATCTCCTCTGCTGTTTTGCAGTGTTGAACAGGTGTCTTCTTGGGGCCTACCCTTTCCCTTCACTTTCATCTAATCAAAGGATCATTACATGGTCTTTTCTGTATGTATTAACCAAAAAAAATTCTTTTTACATGTGACTTTTTAGCAACACACATAATTTAAGTGATATTTGCCTTAATATTATCTTTACTTTCACCTTTCATACAGGAGGATTTATTAATCTAATAGCGTATGCTATGTTAATGAAATGTTTGGTGGCGAAATATGTTTAGACTTGTTGAAAGACATAATGTTGCTGTTGAAATGCCTAAGAAAAATAGCCCATTCAGTAAAGAAAGCCAAGCTGGATTCTGGTGACCCTCTTGCTTTAACCAGTGATGTTTTCAGTGATGATCTTTCTCCTGCAGAAAGCCCTCTGCTCATTTTAATTTTAAGTGTGTAAACTCTTGACTTGAGGACTTTATCAGAGTTTACCCTCTTTAAGGCTCCCTGAAAGATTAACTCTTAACTCATTAAGCAATTCCTCAGTTACTCCCAAATTAGCCTCATAGATTAAGTCTTTCATGGCTTGTTAGTTTGCATAGGTGACTAAATTTGAAACTCAAAAAAGATAGCCTTACAGTTTTTTTTTTCTCTTCACACTTCTGTAAGCTTTCTAATTTTTATCCCTCAAACACATCATGTCACAGTTGACTTTTCTGCTCTGGCCGTCAGTGTCAGGAACTGTGCTGCGCATTATCATGAAGACATTTGGGAAAGGGCCTTTATCGATGTCTGACACTGGTGAATTGAAGAATAATATACTAGCTACATCACACTGTTTGTTCCTCCTAAGCCAATTGTTACCTTTTGCAGTATTTCCAATGAAATTGTAATTTTTTAAAGCAGATTCTTTTCTGATGGAGCTGTGATTTGCAATAATCTTGTCATGCCAAGCTCAAAATACTACTAAATGAAGACATTTGTGGAAGGGAATGATTGTAAATTGCATGCAAATTTCAACTCGGCTGGAATTAATCAATATGGAAACAGAACTTGTGCGTTCCTGATATAATGATGCTGAAACTAATCCCATGGAGTTTTATTTCCATGGGAATTAGGTATTTATTTTTATTTAAGTCTCTCTTTTTTCTTGAAGACAAAGGTCCAGTTTTTGAGTCTTTTAATAAAACTTTTGGAAAGATAGAGAAATGTTATAATGGACACAGGAGTAAAAATAATCATCTGACTTCTCCTGTGGGGACATTGGTCATTGCCTAGTCAATTTAACTATTTCAGGAGAATTTTCCCAATTTTTCTTGCTCATTTTTTTCCACTGAAAATTCTAAGGTTTATGATATAGTAGGTGACACCATCTTTAGTATTTATTAAGTATGCAACATTCATCTAAATGGCATGTTCTTTCATTTATATCAATTTCTTGGGGAATCACATCTCCTCTTTGGTGAGCGTGTGTTTTGTTTTCATTTGACATAAAAATCTTACTTTCTGTGGAAACAGATCACTATCTTTGACTTTTTAATGCCTCCTGGAGTTTTCAGTATTTCTCATTTTCTTTGATTTTTCAGGATTAGGCTCATTGCCCTTTATTTTTGTACTTGGCCTCTAGGTCTGTTAGCTTTAGGTTGTTTCTTACCTTTCCTTCAAGTTTGTAGGTCAAGAATTTGCAGATAGAGGTCTTATCACTGGTATATTGCAAATCACCAATGCATTAGTGTTATATCCATATATCTTCAGAGCCTGACAACTTACTTCCCAACCCCTTTAGAGTACTTTAAGAGTTCCTTTATTTATAGCCCAGTTTAAATTCCACTGGGTAACACTCCATAAACCTGCAGTGACATCCAGTGGCCTCAAGGTGTAATTTTTTTTAGAAAATTTTCCAAAGAAATTATAGGGATAGTAATTCCTGTCAAGGAAAAATACAGGAGTTATTGAGGGGGTTCCCTCAGTGTATTACCTTCTAAGTAGGTACTAGCATACTGCATCATAGGATTCTAGGAAAATGATTATGCATTTCTTGGTTTTTAAATGAAAGAATGACAACCTGTGATGAGATCAATTTCAACATATTCCAACTAAGATTAGAGGGAAATATAAAATTGAAGACAATTTTCTTAAGAAACTTGCAGTATCTGATTTCATATTATGGATCTCTTTAAGAGGTTCATGATTTAAAGGAGAATATTTAGTTTGTGCTTCTGATCATGAAGTTAAAGTTCTGTGTTGTTCCTGCTTGTTTCTTGTGGTGTCAGTTCCTTTGAAAGTCGTTCATTGTGTTAACCCTTGTATATTCTGAGACTTTCTAAGATTGCTGCTGTGAATCAGAGGCAAGTGACTGATTACTGTCCTTGAATTATGTTATTAAAGGAGAGCATATTATTTTTATAAAAGTGATGCACCATTAACCACAATAGTATTAGCACCATAAACAGTTTAGAATAATAGAAAACGGTACAAAGATAATGCAGCCTATCAGCTCAAATCTTACCCTCGCCACAGAAGCAGCCAGTGTGAACATTTGGTGAGCCTCTTTCCAAATATCTCACTGCATTTATATTAATAGATGAATAGATGGGAAACTAGGAAATAATTTCATATCTTTGAACTAAACAACATATATAACTACCATGTTGACTTGGTTTCTAATACTGTAATGTTGCACTAGGTGAGGAGGGGGCTAGGCTAGAGCCTTGCTTTCGGTTTAAGCAGTGACTCTTCCTTTGGTATTACAGACAGGACTGGCTAATGAAGATAGTGAGAAGATCTACATAGAGGAGTGTTGGGCAGCCATCTCATGGCCTAGTCTAGATAAGTTAAATGAAGCTGGAATGGGTCAACATAATTTATATAATTAAACACCCAGTGTGAGATGTTCCAGAGCTGAGAGACTTAATAGAAGTAGGATCCATCATGTAGGAACCAAGCAAGTCGTATAACCCAAATTGGTGCTAAGCACATATATACCAAAGATGGAATATTAGATTCAAAGAGAGGGAGATTGTTGAGTCTTTCTCAAAGTTGCTACTAAATCTGAAATTTGATATTTAAATTTCTCTGTCTTGGACCTGTTCCACCAGCCTTCTCAGGTACAGAGCAAAAGCCATATGCCACTAGAGAAGGGCAAGAAACGTGTCTGACCTTCTGGTTCTATAAAAAGATCACTGATGTGAGGACCATGGCTATGCACTGCCTCCCACTCCCTTGAATGACACTGGGAAAAAACCTTCGGCTGCTGGGAGAGATTGTGATACCCAGCATTCTGTACTGATGCAAACCAGAGATCAGCTGACTTGGCAGAGGAGCAGGAAACATCCTCATGCCTGAGATATTCCACCAGTCCAAGAACTTGGTTTCCCTATGGGAATTATACAGGGAAGAAGAAAAACCCTGACTGTACTCTGTGCCCTTATGAGTAGGAAGAAGTGGATGCCTGCCATTAAGGGAGAGGCAGAAATGCTGAGAGTCTCCCTCTTGAGTTTTAGATATACAAGGCCAGAGAGTCTGAGGTCAGAGCAGGTGGACTGAGAAACCTCCCCCACCACAGGCCTTTGCACCAAGTAATGGATAATTGCAGTCTGCTGCTAGAGGAGTGACAAGAGCATGGAGAGAACTTTTCCCTCACTTACCCACACATATGTCCTGTAATGACTTTCTGCAGGGCCTGTTGTATTTTTTGGGTAGATCATGAATACAGAAAAACTTCTTAATACTTAAAAAATTAAACTTTAAAAAATAGTTTCAGATTTACAAAATTTAGTGCAGATAATGCAGAAAGTTCCCATATGCATAGCACATAGTTTATCCCTGTTGTAAATATCATATGTGAGTATGCTGTATTTTTATAACTAATATAGTGATATTATTCTTAATTGAAGTCACACTTTATTCAGATTTCCTTACTTTTTTAACCTAATGTCCTTTTCTCTTTTAGCATTCTATTCAGAACACCACATTTTATCTTTATGGTCATTATGTCTCTTTAGGTTTCTCTAGATTGAGAGAGTTTCTTGGAGTTTTTTCCTTTTTGATGATCTTGAAAATTTTGAGGCATGCTGATCAGATATTCTGTAGAATGTTTCTTGATTACTGGGTTTTAAATTAAAAAAATTTTTTTTCCTCATGATTAAACTCTCAGTTGTTTTTTCCTTTGGAACTTTTGGACTCTCACAAAGAATTAGGTCATGAGAGTCTAACAAAGGAAGAATTTGCATCCTTCAATGCAGTCAAACTAAATATATCAGCAACAGTATCCAAACCCAGGTCAACTACTTACTAGATTTATTCAATTCCCCCTATGCTGATAGCCTGAGAGAAGTTACCAATTTCTAGGCATAATGTTATTTACTTTGGTTTCTTACACACAAAAAGTGTGAAATTCAGTTTTTAAAATTTATAAGACACAGGCACACACACACACACACAAACATCTTTCTCAGAAGGTTTAATAGTAAACAGAACCAAACCAAGAGATGCAGGCTTCAGACAGGGACTTCAAAATAACTATGATTATTATATTAAAAGGTTTATTGGATAACTGTGCAATGCATATATATCAGTGGGCAATTTTAGAAATGTTAAAAATGTTGAACAAGATATCACATATTAAAATTTTTTTCTGTGGGTTTATTAACAGATTGGACACTTATAGATAGACTAGAAGAACTCTTCAAAAGTAAAATAGAGTAAAAAAAGAGTGGAAATAAAAAACAGGAAATCCAAAAATGGAGTATGTTGCTGTAGAACATATATAACAATCTAAAATAAACAAGGAGAGAGAAAATAAGACAGAAGAAATGTTTGAGGAGAGAATGGTTGAGAATTTTTCAGAATGAAAGATAACAAAGTTTATCTATATATAGTCATTAAACTGCTGAAAACCAAAGATAAGAGTAAATTCTGAAGGAAGTCAGAGAAAAAAGAAATATTACTTAATGAGGCACATGGCTAACAGTTTGGCAGACATTTAATCAGAAACTATGAAAGCCAGAAGATAGTGGAATTACATCTTTTAAGAACTGAAATCCAGAATTCCATCTCCAGGAAATATGTCTTATTAAAAAGAAAAGCAAAAATAAGAATTTGTCAGATGAGCAAACATCAAGAGAGTTTTTTGCTAGTAGAACAGCACTACAAGAAATGTTAAGGAAGGTCTTCAGGTAAGAGCGTACTGCTAGACAGAAAATTTGATGTTATACATGGAATAAAGGTCACCAAAAATGTAAAACTGGATAAATTTAAAAGATATTTTCTTCTTACTTTCAATATATGAAAAGAGATTAGATTAAGGTTTGACAAAAAGAACCCCATGGGCTAAGTGCAACTTCTAGCTTGCATTTGTGCAGCCTAAAAGCTTAGGAGTGTTTTATATTTTTAAAAGGTTGTAAAAAAAAATCAAAAACAACCAAAGTGAAGAATATAAAATGGATATTCAATGGCTTATGAAGTCTGAATTTGTTACTTTGTGACCTAGTCTAAAGCAAAAATAATAACTGTGCATTGTAGGGTTTGTAACATATATCCAAAGAAATGTTGAAAATAGTGCAAAGGAGAGGAGGAAGGAAATGGAAATATATTATACTGTTATGTTTCCTATGCTACTCATAAAGTAATATAATAAAATTATAGTAGACTATGCTAAGTTAGCAACCCACTCCAGTGTTCTTGCCTGGAGAATCCCAGGGATGGGGGAGCCTGGTGGGCTGCCGTCTATGGGGTCGCACAGAGTCGGACACGACTGAAGCGACTTAGCAGCAGCAGCAGCATGCTAAGTTAAAGATGCATATTATGAACCCTAGAATAGCCATTGAAGGAAAAGATGAAACAAAGTAGTATAGTTAACAAACTGATAAAAGAGAGAATTTGAATCATAAAACATGCCCAACTAAAACAAAAGAAGGCAAAAAAGAAAAGACACAAACAAAGAACAAATTGGGGAAAATTTTAAACAGTATAATGATAGATATATACCCATCTCTAGCAATAGTTACATTATCTACAAGTGGTCAGTTAAAAAACGGTTTAAAAACTGGATGCAAAGCAAAACCGCATTATGTATTGTGCACAAGAAACCCATGTTAAATATGAAAACAGCTATATTAAAACTAAGATGATGGAAAACAATATATCATGCAAAATCCAAACAAAAGAAAGCTGATGTGGTTCTATTAACATCCGACAAAGTAGACTTCAGAATAAGCAGTGTTATCAGGGATAAAGCATGGTACTACTTACTACATTGTGATAAAGAGGTCAGTTCATCAAGAAAACAAGAATTCACCAAGAAAATTAAAGGTATATATACCTAATAACTGAGCCTCAGAATACATAAAAAGTAATAGAACTACAAGGAGAGTTAGACAGATCCACTAGTTTTGTTGGAGATTTCAACATTCTTTCTTCAGTACTTGGTGGAACAAATAAACCAATTGGGAAAGATGTAGAATACCTGAGCAATACTATCCGTCACCTTGATTCAGTTGACATTTATAAAATACTCAGCTGCATCATACAGGTGTTTTCAAATTCACTTGGAATATTAATACCATATTTTGAGGTATAAAATAAATGTCAATAAACATGAGAGTGTTTAAATTATGCAAGTTATGTTCATTGATCAACCAGACATAGTCACATACCTTGTTTGGGGAATGTAATTTCTTTGGATAAAGTTAAATATCTAAAATGTGACAAGGTATTCAGCTTAAAACATATCCCTTAAACCTTCAGATATATTAGTGACAGTGTCACAGAATTTCGTTGAATCTATTTGAAGCTTTGCACTGCAGTGGTGCTATTAGATATTTGTGATTGAACTTGTTGAAGTATGAGTTGGTGCTTAAAATGTGTGTAAACAGCATTTCTTGCACCCTCTAAGCAAGGGGCCCTTTCTCATGGTATTTTTAAACACTCTCAGTAGTTTTAACTTCCTGAATAAGAAGCATTTCGGCAAGCATGATATCATCAATGCTAGTGCTAAGTCACTTCAGTCATGTCCAGTTCTGTGCAACCCCATGGACTGTAGCTCACCAGCCTCCTCTGTCCATGGGATTCTCTAGGCAAGAATACTAGAGTGGGTTGCTGTGCTCTCCTCCAGGGGATCTTCCCAACGCAGGAATGGAACCCGTGTCTCATGCCTCTTGTATTGGTAGGCAGGTTCTTTACCACTAGCGTCACTTCGGAGACATACCATAAATATTAACAAGTGAAAACAGGTTGAAAGTTATGCTTTGCTTTTAAAGAAGCAGAATTTGCATGTATATTTTGGAAGAACAGTATGTAATAGAATAGCAGTAAGATAATGTATTCTCAATATGTGTCTAAATCACGGTCGGAAAAAGTCATAGAAGTATTTAGAAATTTATCTTAGTTTAATGTGACAGATTTAATGTGACAGATATGACTCATTAATAATGAAGACTAAAAAGACTTGTGGGCTAATGAGTGAGTGAACTTTCAAATTTTACTGCTGTCAATACATACTTTGTACTGTTGAGGTCATAATGTTGTTACCCTAAATATTGTACTATCGTTTTCCTCTTATTTTGAGGTTACCCAAAATAAAAATTGTTCTCTTAAAGAATATAATTTTAGTTTACATGATCACAATTAACCTAATCATAGCTCCTCTTCTCAGGAAAAGTATGAACAGCTCTTAAACTAAAGGATAAAGAAGAATAGTCAGCTAAACTGGTGTAGATTTCTATAGAGTAGCGTACTCATAATCTTAAGTAAAAGATTCCCATTTTACAAATGTGTTTAGATGTCCTTGGCAGATTTAGAGTAGTAACGTGAGATGGATATAGTAAAAATGGATTTGGGTTAGGGTTTGTTTTGATGACTCATTGCACACCACAAACATGGCCAGCCTATTTGTAAATTTTCTTCAAGTAAGAATTGTTCTATTTAGGGGAAAAAAAGATCATTTCTGTAGTGAGTACTTCTATTGAGTTAGTTTTGGAGAACTGTTACAAAACTTATGTCAAATGATTGTTACTCCTTCTTGCAAATAATTACTACTGTGTGACCACCCAAAGCCCTATTCCTTCCGTTAGCCTTGGGACTACCTCACAGTCATGAATTTAATGCTTTGATTTTCAGTTTTTAAAAACCCTCAGTGTCACATGGATGTAGAATGCAGAGGTTTGCATGAAATATATTCAATGAAATCCAGAATTAATTTGCCATGCCTAGGATTCATTTAAATACCTGTGATTTCATTGTACAAAATAATCTTCACAGTAAATGTTAAGGGATATGATTTTGCTTAGATCATAATACTTGCTAATTATTTTTATTAGTATTATTAGTTAACTGGGGGTTAAGGAATCATAGGTAGTGATGCCACATATGTAAATGGGTAACTTACAAAACTTTATTTGCTGCTTAATTTTTTTGAGATTATTCTGTAAATAGCCTCAAATACAATTGTGGTAATATTTGCTGAAAATTAGAAACTATAAAACCTCATATTTTGCTGAGAATGAGAATAGGAGAGAGAATTTCAAAGAATGATACCTTCTATTTATAAAGCAGAACTTTCCATCTACTGTCTCTCAAAAGGCAGTTTGATAACAAAATGTGTTTTAATATTTTATGTTATTTCCATTATTTAGGTAATAAGTGTATAGACATCATAGATCACTAATGTTTATGTTATAAAGTCTCTTTCTTTTATATGAGATTTACTAGCGACAGATTATTTTTATAACTCTGCTTTTATTTAGTTCCCTTCCTTGCACATTGAATAGATTGAAAAGATAGAAGAAAATTAAAGTCACAAACTTTAGTCCCATTTGGTTGTGTTAAACTCTGCAAATGATAGAGAAATTTCATTCTGGTGGGGTCCACCTTGTGGCTGTGATAATCTGTACTTGTAAAAGAAATAGTCTTTAATTATACTGCATAACTAAACATATTTGAAACAGATAACTGATCCCGTCTGAAAATTGATATTTCCTTTAAAGTGTAAAGTCAGTACATCATTGTTCCCATTTGGTCAGATGGCATGCTACTGTCCCAAGCACACACGAACTGATAAGGCAGAGAGGTTATAAGCATGAAGGGACAAGGGAAGGATCACAATGGAAGCAAATGCTTTCCTCCTTTTCCTGAATGTGCTTTGATCACCTGGCTTTTACCCTTTGCAGTTCTATTCTGAGAGGAATATGATGAACAGCCCTGAAGATGGGGGCCACTGCTGCTAGATTGTTGCCATTAACCAGCCTTCATGGCTTTTGTGGGAGCCTCCTTTTCATTAGTATTTGCAACATGTTCACCAGCAAAATGATTATGTTAGGCAGAGACATCACATCACTTACATTTCATAGCTCAGTGCAATTTTCATAAACTGCGAGGCAACATCCAAAAAAACATGACTCAGAATTAGAGTTTCAGAAGATTATTATATAGACATTATTTCCCTCAGGTCACGGGCTTTAGTCAAATTTGGAGGAGAATGAAATTGCCAACAGTGAAAAGCAGACAGAAAGGTATGAGTTCATGAGCAGAGAAATAACATTTTCATTTGTTCCTTCCCCATGGGAAAGATTCAGCATTCCGGTAAATGGAGACGGTTATAAGAAATGAATTTTTGTCAGCAGGGATGTGATTTTAAGGCTCACTTATCCATTGGCAATCTAGATTTCTAACCCCAGGAATCTAGGAAATTGCTACAGAATGTAGTCTTTATTATAAACAAGTTTTTTTTTTTTTTTGGTAGTTTCTTTCCCCCTTCCTTTTCTTGCTCAGAGATTTTAAGACGGACTGCATTTCTTTCTGCCTTTCAGGGGTCAGATGACTGCAGAATGTCTGCATGTGCCATGGGTTTCTCCTCACTGCCACTGCTTTGTGATGGAAACTGTGTCTTCCCTACCAAGCTTCTCCCACTCCCCCTGGTCTTTGCTAACCCCCTCTGTGAAGCACGCGCAGCGCTGATAGCATCGGAAGCCACCACGCTCACAAGCACTGAATTCGTGGCCTCTGCTTCTGTTCCCAGCATTGGCAGGACATCTTGCGGTGCTGCTGCTTTTCTGTTCTCAGTCCTTTTGTGTCTGTGGACCTGAGAGTAAGGCAGGAAAAAAAAGGCTTGCTAGGTAGCTCTCATTTTACCAGGTATAAAGAGCAAGGATTTGCAAGGTTTCTGTTGGGTAATCCCAGACAACCTTCTTCATAATTAAAGAATGTTCTTTCATGGGAAATTTTATTTTGCTTCTTCAATTTCATCTGATGCTTCTCAGCCCATCACTCATTCAAATTCTGTTCAGAGGTTCTGCCGCCAGCTACAGAGTACTTCCATGAGAGCAGACGATATTTCATATAACCTAAACCCTTCATTTCGAGAGATGCAGATAGGTTCTGTAACTTTAATCTCACCTTTATATTTTTTCAATTTTTAATAATGTGAAAATATGTATATATAATACCTTCTTCCCCTGTGTATTTTTGCCCATTTTAATATCTCTTTCAATACCATAAACTTTTCCTGGATGTATTATTAATAAAAAACATTATTGCCTGTCAAAGTTTATCATCATTATTATATCTACAAAATAATGAGTATTTTACATTGTGAAGTTGTATTTGATTAATAAATGAGAATTGATTAGCTTGTTTAGCTTGTTGGATTTGGCCCATGAAATTAATCAAGATTGATAAACTTTCCCCTTGGACCTCCAAAGGTTCTCAAAGGAAGGGAAAAGGGATACCAGGGTTAAGAGGAACATCTGGTTTGCTGCGTATCTGTCCAATCACACGTTTTGATTCCTTGCAGATGCTTTAGCCAAGGAGTCACTGAATTAGCCATGCTATGCTGTGCTTAGTCACTCAGTCATGTCCAACTCTTTGAGCCCCCGTGGACTACAGCCCGCCAGGCTCCTGTGTCCATGGAGTTCTCCAGGTGAGAATACTGGAGTGGATTGCCATGCCCTCCTCCAGGGGAATGTTCCCAACCCAGGGATTGTACCCAGGTCTCCCACATTGCAGGTGGATTCTTTACTGTCTGAGCCTCCAGGGAAGCCATAGTCCTGGTATATGCTGATATTTTGTGGAGTTTCAACTTGTTCTTGTTAAATTTTTCCTAAAATGTAGTCTCTTTATCTTTGACAGTTAGGGGACCTCTGTTTTGAAAAGTGAGGGAAAGTGTGATATTCCATTCTTCGTAATGGGCAATTCTTGACATTTGTGGAATTTTTCCTAGAATCATTTGAGGGGCAAAAACAGGTACCTGCAATGTACAAAAATATGAGCTTGTCTCTTGTATGTCACTCATTCTTACTTCCAACAACCTCTGCTCTACTATATGTTGTTCAGAAGTTGTGTGACTAAGTGTATCATACAGAAGCTAATAACCTGGAAGACAGTGACATTTGCTACGGTTTGGAACCCTTTTGGATTCTACTTCAGTAGGAGTAAAGGCTCTCATGGAAAATAATGGGTTTTTGCAGATGTTCTCATCACCTAACAGGGCTTCATTAGAGTTACTGGCTAGAATATAATTTTTTTCTTTTTATTCTAGTATAGTTGATTTATGATGCTGTGCTTGTTTCTGATGTACAGAAAAGTGATTTCATTTTATATATATTCTTTTTTTCAGATTTGTTTTCCTTTATGGTTTATTATGGAATATTGAATATAGTTCCCTGTGCTATGCAGTAGGACCTTGTTTATCTGTTTTACACATATAGTAATATGCAACAGTTAATCCAAAACTCATAATTTATCCCTCCCTCCCTTTTCTCTTTGGTAACAATAATTTAGTTTTCTGTATCTGTGTTTCTATTTTGTAAATAATTTCATTTTTATCATACTTTAGTTTCTACATACAAGTGATATCATGAAATGTTTGTCTTTGTCTGACTTACATCACTTAGTCTGAAATCTCTGGGTTCATCCATGTTGCTGCAAATGGCATCATTTCATCCTTTTTATGGCTGAGTAATATTCCATTGTACATCTTTATTCATTCATTTGTTGATGGACACTTAGGTTACTTTAGGAGTTTTTGATTAGTTCCCAATGAAAGATGAAATACTGTAAATGTAATAATTCATAGAACAAATAAGAAAGCTATAGATAGGATTAGTATGGTAATTGCATAATAACAGTGGTACTATAAGAAAACACCCAGGCAGTCACCTGAAAATTACTCATTGGCCATAACTTTAGAGTCTCATTGTCTACCATCTGGAACCAGGGAGGGACAGAGTGTCTCAGATCTACATTCTTGATACTTGCTCAAGAGCAACTAACTCTAGAGAAATTACTCAACTTTCTGCTGCTTGGTCTCAACTTCTTTTGTGAAATGGCAACAATTTTGCCTGTCCAAACCACTGTTACTATTTTTTCTGAGCAGTGCTTGCATGAACCAAACATTATTACAGATATAAACTCCCCGAAATAGTTAACCCACTTTGTTTTCACACACCATTTCATAATACTTAGTCCTCTTGATTAAGAGGATAATGCAGTAAAACCTCCAGTATTATTAATTTAAGTTTAGATCATTCATTAAAAATATATTTATTTCAGTATACTAGTTCTTGAAAATCTTTCTATAATGTATTCCTTGCATTTTTGCATTAGACAGCATGGTCTAGCAAAAACAGTTGAGTCTGTCTCTGACACTGGATTGTCTTTCACAGCCTTGGGGCCTTGATATTGGCATCAGTTCTTTGTGCACTAAGAAATGGATAGAAAATGAGACTGCTATGGGAAGTTAGGCTAAATTTGCACCAATCTTGGCCATACCTTGGAAGTTGCATTTTAATAAGTAAATTGCTTATCTGAGTTGTTTTCTCAGTATTTTACATTTTTTCTTAAAATGAAGTTATAAAGTCACCGTGCTCATAAAAGTGAAAACTACAATACCAATCAAAATATCATTATTACATCAAAATTTACATAGGAGACAGAGATAGCATGCTTAGGAGGTCTGACTTGATTAAATACTTTGTCTCTAGTTTTTTAAAATTTCAAAGGAGGTATTCCCTCTGTCAGTGAGTTTTCAGATTTTACGTATAACGCAACCAGGGTCCCAGCTAGCAGCTATTGAGCTTTGACTGTTTGCCAGGCAGTGCTCTATGTTTCAGGTAATAACTGATATTCCTCCCAAGCACTCCATCAAGGAGGCACTATAATTATCTCCATTTTTCTAAGAAGGAAATTGAATCTTAAAAAGATTAAGAAATCTGTCTGAGGTTATGTATTTAGTAGCTGGCTGAGCCAGGACTTGAAAAGCCTGATGTAAGAACCTGTGCCCTTAAATACCTCACCATCATGCCTCAAAGGCATACGTGTGCAGTGGTTGTGGAACAGGTGATCTAGACTTAGTGACTTTGTTGTGGGCCCTGCGTGGTGTTCGATTTAGTACTTTCATTTTCATTATCTCAGTTAGTTTGGAAACAATTCCACTAGGTCGATTTCATAATGTACATATTGCACATGGAGAAACCTGGACTCAGACAAGGCAAAGCTTTTATCCCAGATGAGGGGGCTTGTGGTAATTGATGGAGCAGAGTTTTGAACCTGATAAGCCCAATTCAGGCTCTGATCAGTAAGCCCAATTCAGGCTCTGATCAGGGGTGTCATTAAGGAAAGGAACTTTCGAAGAAAGGCCACTGTGACAGTTTTAAGAGATTTAAGTTTCCAGTATAACACTCTGCCCCTAGCAAGGATTTGTGTTTTCATTTTAAGTTAAATCATTTGTTCTGTACTGGAACTGTCTCGTCTCTTTGCATCCATGGAATTTCTTCAAGTCATTGCTATTGCGCACTGATTCTTCTGCCTGTTTGTGGTTGGTTGGTTGAGCTTCTACAATTAACATCATTCTTTTCATTTATCGTTCTTTTTTTAAAAATAAATTTATTTATTTTAATTGGAAGTCAATTACTTTACAATATTGTATTGGTTTTGCCATACAGCAGCATGAATCTGCCACAGGTATACACGTGTTCCCCATCCTGAACCCCTCTCCCTCCTCCCTCCCCGTACCATCCCTCTGGGTCGTCCCAGTGCACCAGCCCCAAGCATCCAGTATCATGCATCAAACCTGGACTGGCAACTCATTTCATATATGATATTATACATGTTTCAATGCCATTCTCCCAAATCATCCTACCCTCTCCCTCTCACACAGAGTCCAAAAGACTCTTCTATACATCTGTGTCTCTTTTGCTGCCTCACATACAAGGTTATTGTTACCATCTTTCTAAATTCCATATATATGCGTTAGTATACTGTATTGGTGTTTTTCTTTCTGGCTTACTTCACTCTGTATAATAGGTTCTGGTTTCATCCACCTCATTAGAAATGATTCAAATGTATTCTTTTTAATGGCTGAGTAATACTCCATTGTGTATATGTACACAGCTTTCTTATCCATTCATCTGCTGATGGACTTCTACATTGCTTCCATGTCCATCGTTCTTAACAAATTAATTTTCCTTTCAGTTTTAAGCTCTAATACCATGTCGTTTAGCCCTCTGAAGTGTCAGTGTCCCTGTGATACTATTAACCACTTACTTGTACAGTGTCTTAAAAACATTTTAAGGGAAATAAAAATGGTACACACATAAATGGCAGCCCCACTTGGATACCAATTAAAAATAAATTTCTTTTTGAGTGAATGCTGTCTTTTAGCCTACCAAGACACCGAAGTTGGTTGTCTCCATTTCCTTTGCCATTACTTAGAACTTTCTGGTGTAATTAAAAAAAAGAAAAGGCATTTTAATGGAAAGTTGTTTTTTTCCTGTTGCAGTTAAACAGCCAGTTTTACATGGCTGTATATTGTTAAGAATATAAACTTTTATCAAGTCCTGCAGAGTCCTGGTGAGTCTCCACTGTTGTATGGTGAAGTCTATGGGATGCCTTTTGGATTGCCTTGGCAGCAAGTGGGCAGCATCTCACCGGCCCACTGTGACTCATGGGAAATTCTGTGTCTCTGTTTTTTATGGCTGTGTTTTAGTGGGTTAGGCCTCCCTGCCATCTCATTTTCCTGGCTCGTCGTCTCGTCTATTTACCTTGGCTCCACCTTTGGCTCAGCTGGACACCACAGGCTTCACCAGAGTCATTTGGAATGCAAGCCCATCACACCAAGTCTCCTATTTCCCCAAGGCTCAGAGAGAATTGGAACTGAACTCTGAGTGGCTAGTTGTTGGTTGTCCCCAGCCAAGTCTGCACAAATGGAGAAAATGCATGTTTGTGAGTCTGCATATATTTTACATTCTCATAGTCACACCTTTGAGTCCAGTAAATATATTTCTGTTCCTGCTTAATTTTGGTGGTTAATTTTGCAAACCATGAAAAATGAGTTTCGGTCCCCCAGGAGCCAAGATTATGCAGAAATGTCACATTGTGTCTTTCTCTCCCTGCATTTTTAATGCCTGGACATCATAGCTTTCCTGGGCACCTCAAGCAGTGTCTTCTGCTAGTTTGACAGACTCGAGAGCCTCTCAAACCTATTTCTTACTTCTTGTGTTCATATGGATTATTTTTATCATGTAGTGATTTGGCATTGTCTAAAAATCTCTTTGCATTTTCACCTCTGCTAAAGAGTTGTCAAATATACCCACATACTTGTGAAGTGGCATTTCCCCAGAAACAGGAGTGATTGGAAGAAACTTAGCAAGAAAGGGGTCCTTCTTCTGAAAGTTGATCACTATGCCTAGTATAATTTTTCTGATCTAGAGGGAATTACAGGACCCTGAGACCAACCATACCAGCTTGCTGACAGCCTCGGTTTAACTTCATTGCTGATGCTGGGATCAGAGCTTTAGTTGTGCAACAAAAGTTATTTCAGGGTGGCATTTTATCTCCCACTCTCCAACTCTTTCAGATCAAGCTGGATATTCCACATAATCCTTTTGTATAATTCCCACAGGCTGCAGTTCTGTAGCTTGGGTAACGGTCAGAGGAACTCTAATGCCAGAACAAATGATGCTGCTAAATGGAAAGAGCAGGAGTCTTCTCTCTACAAAATGCCTCACAAAGGAGACTTTCTTTGCTCCTCTTGGTACATGTGGTAAGCATAGAAATAGTTTATTATGAAAGTCTTTCAGCCACAGGTCTTTCTAAGGCATAACTGTACCCTCCAGGGAAACCAAAATAAATACCAGCCTAATAAACTTCAGATTTTTAAAAATAAGTTATCCTATTGCATTTCTGCAAGAAGGAAAAATATGAGAGGTTGACGTGTGTTCTTATTCTGCTTTGATTTACTTCCCATGATGTCCCTTCCCAACCCGGGCTTAAAGTAGAGGAAAATACTTCATCATTTGAAGAAGAATGATGGTACAAAATCCAGTCTTTTGGAAAAGAAGGTGACTTTTCTTAAAACAAAACTCATACACACACACTTGGTTTTCTCCTGGAGTTTGGTTTTACATACACACACACACACTCACACACTCACTCACTGTATTTCTTCCAAAGGGAGTCTTCCATCCAGGCTTTCATTTATTTGTTTCTAATATGGTTATGGTCCACCTGGACCTCTAGCAAGCTTTCTCTGCCCTTTCAGTCCTGATCTCTCCTCCTCTCCAGTTCTTTCACTAAGGCCTTTGTTGTTGTTCAGTCAGGTCCAGCTCTTTGTAATCCCATGGACTGCTGCACACCAGACTTCTCTCTCTGTCCTTCACTATCTCCCAAAGTTTGCTCAAACCCTTGGCTTCTCCTGTCTCCCTGCCCAGTCTGGGCCTAGTGTACGAACTGCAGCCTACATTCTGCCAGCCCTTCAGCTGCATAATGACTGTCACGTTCTAGCTCTAGGGTATGTCAGTGGTCTGACTTCTATGCTTTCTCCACTGCCCTTTCTCAACCTTTTAGACTAATTACCTTGTCATCTTTATTTATTATTTTTCGCTGCACCACTCAGTGTATGAGATCTTAATTCCCTAGGGCTCAAAACTGCACCTGCTACATCAGAAGCTCAGAATCTTAACCACTGGACCACCAGGGAAGTCCCTGTTGTTCATATCCTTAAATGTGACTGGCCCCCCAAGATTCTTCTGCCTGTTCATTATTATTTTTGCTTTATCTTTATTTTGTTAAATATATGAGAAATAATGCATATCCATGCACCCGTCTCCCAGCTTGAAAAGTATATTATTTCCAGGGCAGTTGATGCCCCTGTTGTAATTGTGATCATATGCTCCTCTCAGAACCCATGGGTAATAACCGCAATTATTCTGGATTTGTTTATGTTACGAATTTCTTTATACATATATCCTGTATATGTAAATCAACACATATTATATAGTAGGCTTAATTTTGAAAACTTGCACCATGCTATATATGTATATTTGCAGCTTTTAAGAACGTAATTTTTTTTCCTAAATATTTGCTTGGCTGTGTTGGGGGTCTTAGTTGCAGCAAGTGGGCTCCTCACTGTAGCGCACAGACTTCTCTACTTGTGGCATGCAGGCTTCTCTTGTGGCGCTCAGCCTCAGTAGCCCCATGGCATGTGGGATTTTAGTTCCCTGACCAAGAATCGAACCTATGTTCCCTGCATTGGAAGGCAGATTATTAACCACTGGATCACCAGGGAAGTCTGGCAGCAGTTATTTAACTGAACATTATATTTGTAAGATTAATTTAGTTGTTCTCTCTTGCTTTTCCCTACTGTGTAATAATCTAGTTTGACTATGTTGTCACTTACCTATTCTATTTGTGAACATTTAGACTGTTTTCAAATTCTTGCTATTACAAACACTGCTGTTGTGAACATTCTTGTGCAGCTCCCCTTGCACACGTGTCCATTTGTTATTTCAGCAAGTTGTATTGAGCACCCATCTGTGTTTGGCATGATTGATATAAGACTGCTGAAACAAAGGCCCTTATCTTTAAGCCATATGCTATAGAGAGGACTCCTGGGGGAATCCTGCAGCTGGAGACTTTTCACTGGTTTCTTACCACTCACCTTGGCTTGCCTCTCCTTGGTCATCTTTCACAGTTCTGTTATAGTTAATGTCTTGGACACAGTCTTAATCTTTATTGTTATCCTTGAAAACATTTAATAGCTCCCTGTTGATTATGTGATGGAACAAACGCTCCTCAGCTTGCTGTTCAAGAACGATCCTAAACCTAACCTTTATCAGTCTTTGTACTATTTGCATCTCAACGATATACCTCATGGGCATCCCTAGTGGCTCAGTGGTAAAGAATCCACCTGCCAATGCAGGAGACACGGATTCAATCCCTGGTCTGGGAAGATCCCCTTGAGAAGGAAATGGCAACCCATTCCAGTATTCTTGCCTGGGAAATCCCATGGACAGAGAAGCTTGGTTGCAGTTCATGTGGTCGTAAAGGAGTCAGACATGACTTAGTGACTAAACAACACCAACATACACCTCACATTCCCATTTCATGTTCTTTTCATGCCTCCCAGTGACATCTCTTTATCCCTATTTGTCTTTCCTGTTTTGAACTTTATCCAGGATGTTGAAATTCTACTCAGCTTTCAAGATCCTAATGAAATACTTTTTTATCCAGATACATCTTCTGCCTCTTCTCTGATGATCATTTTATATTACAGCTAGTTAGGTATATATTTGCTTAGCTGATTCTGAGCAGGAATCACAAGGTAATTGCCCCGAACATAGTAGGACCTCATTAATTAAAATAATAATAATAATCAAATTGAATTGAGTGGATCATTTGGTTCTCAGCCTCGCTGTTAAAACACTCTAATGCTGCTAATGAAGGAGAAAGTAGAAAAAGAACAAATGTTTTAATTCTGTGTTGCAGTTTTCGAACATATTTGGCTGCCAGTGAGAGCTTGTAGCATACTAACCAGGCAAACATCCTTACTGGGACCCTTATCACATCAGCATGGGCCAAGGTGGAGGAGAAATCTGACTTTGGGAAGAGAGATGGACTCATCATTTAAAAAAAAAAACGAGAGAGAGATGACATTCTCACCTCAGTGGGATTTAACTAGAGCATGCTTGAGCCAGCTCCATTCCAGACTCTAGGCCAGATCCTTCCAGTCTTTTGGATGGTAGTACAGGTTGATGACCTGTTACTAATTATGCCCTTCAACTTACTGTCTGCTTCCCCAGTAGAAGGCAGATTGCAGCTTCTTATGAAAAAGAGAAACCTGAGTCCACTGTGTCTGCCTTTCCATCTTGAAGGAAGTGGGAGAAATGAGGCCAGTGGTTTGATAAATTATATCAAAAATAGTCCCTTCATGCTAATGGAGTGTGAAGAAGCTGATGTACTGGAGATGATCTATAATATTTCATATTTCTCTGAGGAGAAAAATGATAAACTTGATGATGTGTGATTTATTCATGTTTCTCCAGATGAAGAAGAAAAAAGATCCTCAAGTCAACTGCCTGTTTCTCACTCACAGAAGCTGGCTTGTGGATTTTTACACTGGGATTGGAGGCTGGGCTTGTTCAGAGAAATGCCTAGAGAGACTGATTAATCACCAGACCTTTGGCAGTTGTTTGGGAGAGGGTAATTATGCCAGCATTGTGGCTATTTTATCATCACTGTTTTATGGCTTTCCACCACCAGGTGACAAATGTGTTAATTATTACATTTCTTATCTAGGACTTCTCTTGCCCACCCCCTCCCCTCTTGGTTTTAGCCTTGAGTCCTTCCCTGCAGCTCAGCTCTGGACAGCAGTAACTTCTGCAATCAAAGAGCTGTTCCTTGGGAGTTCACGCTGAGATGGACATGGTTATCAGCCCTGCTGTGTGCAGACTCTGACCACAGGGGATCTGGCTAATTCCCTTTCCTCTTCCTTCTACCCATCACCCTTTGGGTCAAGTGCTGCTCAGAGCCAGAAGCTCTACTTGCTTCTTTAATAACTGAAAATGGCACCCCTGCCCCGGGCCATTTCACTCTAAATAGCCCCCTGGAGGAGGTTGGAAACAGAGGTTGTCTTAGGCGGAGTGATTTAGCAGGTAAAATTCTCTCTCTCTCTCTCTCTCTCTCTCTCTCTCTCTCTCTCTCTTTGACGACCCTTTCCATTACTGGCTACTTCCCATAATAAGACTTCTCTTCTCCCCACACCCCACCTCGCCTGGGCATTCCCTTCCTGGACCCTAACTTGTCCCTTCATCATTGGTCACCTGCCCTAACTTCGCAAGAATGTAGTCAATACCTTTACTAATTTTATGTTTGTGGCTATGTTAGTAGATACTAAGGAGAAGGCAATGGCAACCCACTCTAGTACTCTTGTCTGGAAAATCCCATGGATGGAGGAGCCTGGTAGGCTGCAGTCCATGGGGTCACTGGGAGTCAGACACGACTGAGCGACTTCCCTTTCACTTTTCACTTTCATGCATTGGAGAAGGAAATGGCAACCCACTCCAGTGTTCTTACCTGGAGAATCCCACGGACAGTGGAGCCTATGGGGTCGCACAGAGTCGGACACGACTGAAGTGACTTAGCAGCAGCAACAGCAGTAGTAGATACTAAAGGCTTTTGTCATTCAATTGCTAAGTCGAGTCTGACTCTTTGTGACTCCATGGACTGCAGCATGCCAAGCTTCCCTGTCCTTCACTTACTCCCAGAGTTTTCTCAGATTCATGTCCACTGAGTTGGTAATGCTCTCTAACCATTTCATCCTCTTCCGCCTTTCTCCTTTTGCCTTCAGTCTTTCCCAGCATCAGGATCTTTTCCAGTGAGTCAGCTCTTTGTATCAGGTAGTCAAAGTAGACTGCCTTTATAAGGGAAATGACTTCTATCTTAATAAGACTTTTGGAGATTCCTTATAGAGTGGTACTATATATAGATGGTAGAGATTTGGGGAGAAAGCAGACCTTCCCAAGAATCTCAGGAGATTCTTTGTAAAGTGATCATTTTCTGCATGTTCGCAGGATCGGTCAAATGGATGTATCTCAGATTATGGCTGCATCTACCCAGATCCTGTTTTTAGTCTCAAACCATACACTGAGTTCTTTCAAATCTGCTATACTTCCATTTACAGGTATACCTTTTTCTATTACAGATAGTGTATTTTTTTTGTTTGTTTGTTTTTATCAGTTGAAGGTTTGCAGCAACCTTGCATTAAGCAAGTCGATCAGTGCCATTTTTCCAACAGTTTTCACTCATTTTGTGCCTCTGTGTCACACTTTGGTGGTTGTTATTCGGTAACTCAGTCATAGCCCAACTCTTGGCAACACCATGGACTGCAGCACACCAGTCTTCCCAGTCCTTTACCACCTCCTGGAGCTTTCTCAAGCTCACGTCCATCAAGGCAGTGATGCCATCCAACCATCTCATCCTCTGTCATCCCCTTCTCCTCCAGCCTTCAATGTTTCCCAGCATCAGGGTCTTTTCCAGTGAGTCAGTTCTTTGCATTAGGTGGCCAAAGTATTGGAGCTTCAGCTTAAGCATCAGTCCTTCCAATGAATATTCAAGATTGATTTCTTTTAGGATTGACTGGTTTGATCTCCTTGCAGACTCTCAATAGTCTTCTCCGACACCACAGTTCAAAAGCATCAATTCTTTGGCTCTCTTAAATTCTTCTTCATGGTCCAGTTCTCATGTCCATACATGACTGCTGGAATGTCATGGCTACATGACTACCATGGTTTTCATAATTTTTGAAATATTTCAAACTTTTAATTATTATTTATTACAATGAACTGTAACTCTTAAGGGACTCTCAAGAGTCTTCTCCAGTGCCACAGTTCAAAAGCATCAGTTCTTTGGCGTTCATGAATTCTTCTTTATGGTCCAACTCTCATGTCCATACATGACTACTGGAATGTTGTGGGTACATGACTGCCACGGTTTTCATAGTTTTTGAAATATTTCAATCTGTTAATTATTATTTGTTACAATGAACCATCATCAGTGATCTTTGATGTCACTACTGCAAAAAGATTACAACTTGCTGAAGGAGCTGATGAAAGGTCAGCATTTTGTAGCAGTACATTATTTTTAATAAGGCATGTATATTGTGTTTTTAGATGTAATGCTATTATTGCACACTCAACAGACTACAGTAAAGTGTAAACATAATTTCTGTATGCACCTGGAAGCCAGGTTCACGTGACTCCCTTTATTGCGGTATTTACTTTGTTGAGCTTTCACCGAAACCACAGTATCTCCAAGGTGTGCCTGTATAGATACCATGCTGGTGATTGTAGAAAAACAGACTTCATTGTGTAAATAGGTCACAGGTTCTTCTAGTGATTTAGACATTTTAAAGACATCTTGGAATGTGTTTTGTGGATAATAATGGGGTCAGGACATGCTACTCCAGAATATGGCTCCTTGTCATATTGAGTATTTTAGGCTGAAGGCATTTGAGAATGTCTGATGCAGGTATAGGAAAGGTTTTCTGACTTTCCTCTGAAAAAGGTCATAAGACCCTTATGTGAGAGATGTCCTTCCTATTGCCAGAGAAAAGGAGCATCCTTATCTCTGAAGTTGGAGGGATGCTGAGAGGAATCTGAATGTTTCTCCTGGTTTACTACCTTGAGCTCATTCCCTTTGTCTTGCCACATTTTCCCATGACTTTTGCTTTTAGTCGGATCTATCATAAAAACACCCAAGCTTAACCATTCTTTCACATCTCCATTTCCTTGTGAAGGCTGCCATGTCACGTTAGACTCACATTAAATAGATTTGTATGCTTTTCTGTTTTTCACCTGTGTTTTGTTTCAGGGGCCCCAACTGAGAACTTAGAAAGGGAAAGGGAAAGAGAATTTTCCTCCTTTACAGTTTCTGACACTCTCAAATGGGCATTCCCACTCCACTAGCTCCAGGGACTGCAGTTGAGGCCTGGGACAACTGAGAAAAAGGTAAGAATTCTTACCATGTCAGCCTTCTAGATCTCTGTGGTATCTTGTGGAGAGAGGAAGGTAAATATTTCTCCTTGTCCCTTCCTTTTACAGTTCAGATTAGCAGGAGAAAAACATTAATAAATATGTTTATATGCTTTTCTCTTGTTAACCTTGTCTTTTCTTATGGGGTCCCAGCCAACAACTTAGATGGATAAAAGGAAAGGTATTTTTCTTCCCCAGCAGCAGTCTAATTCCCTTTGCTTGGGCCTCTGAAAATAGTTTGTCTTCCCCACATGTGTTCCCTGTCTGCCTCAGTGAGAACTAGCATGCTGAGGCTGCCTCATTATTTGATAATTTCTGTTAAGTAGAATCTGGACATTGGGGTGAATAGTGTAATAGATGAGGTGATATTAGAGGTTTTGTTTGAATATACATATATATATATATATACATACACATATATATGTAAATGTGCTTATGAAAACAAATCAGATCCAAAAAATTCTTATAAAACTTTGTCTTTTTTTAACACGTATAATGTACACATAAAGCAGTTTTGTTTGTTTCAACAAAAGGTTCACTCTTTTGGAATCTGGATACCTAGTTTCAGGTGTTAGTCTCTATTATAGTCATTTCACTTCTCTGAGCCTTGATTTCCTCATCAGGCAAGAGTCTTGGTACTAATGTAAATAATGAAAGTATAAGTACTGTTTTTGCATCAAGTGCCATATAACTTATACTGTATTTAACTTACTGTTGTAAGGGTAATATTGTTCAAGTCTTCAATTTGGTTAATCTTTTTCTCTGTGGCTTTCTTTGTGGGAGCCATCTTCTGTGTTTATTTATAGTCAGGCCATTCTTACAACTTTATGTGGCAGGAAAACCCCTACAGAACAGTATTATAGAGCCATTATCTTCGGCTGCTACACCCTGCTGACTTGCACAGCCTGAGAACCAACCTCAGGTTGCCATGAAGTCTTCCCACTAATTACCCATGGAGTATGAGGAGTGTTCCTCTAACTGTTCCCCAGCCAAAACAGCTTGTGGAATAAAAGAAATCTTCACATACACACCTAGAATGCACTTATACAATTTTGTAGCAGCTGATTGAACTGAAATTTAAAGAAGTTCAATAGAATGGAGAAGTCAGTCAATATATTTGATGGACTGGTATCCTTTATAGTTTGGTCAGTGAGGGTGGATTGTAGGGGGATATTCAAAAGAGTCAGATTGTTTTTTAAGAGTAAGAGTTGGTGTATCATCCTCTTCTGCTCCTTCAGCGTAATGGTTATCTTTCACTTCTTCCATCAACAGCTTTTCTCTGACTCTTATTTATTTTTTTAATGGACAGCGTATTCAGTTGGCCTATTTGAAAATGGCATATTCAAATAATTGCCATGGCTGGCCTCAAGAAGAAGATTAACTGCTTTTTTATCTAAAAAGATGAGTAGTCACAGAATGTAGGGAGTAATTCCCAAACTAAGCGCAGGGAAAGCAAGTGCCACAACTGGAAGGATTAGCCTGTGCAGAAGCTAGGGAAGGTTTCCTTGGATTTCCACCTCCCAGGAATGAGAATTTCTAGTCTGGCCCTCTATTCCTTCTAGATATAAGGTGTCACGCCTTATTCCCTATGGCTCAGTCTTTGTCGATTATGTTCCTGTCTCACTAGTATGTAATCTAATTGGTTACATGCTTGCTTGCTTTCCCAGGTTTTGGAACAAGACTTGACACCTCAGTTATGGTCAATAGGTATTTTATGAATGAATGAATGACTAGGGAAATGAAATAAAGGACCCTGCATGGAAGTCTTCTTTTCTTGACTAGACGAGCTTTTGACTACATTTGAAGGTTTGAGGCTGCTTCAGCCCTCAGTGTTTCAGTCCAAAGGGTGTCTGAAGCCAAAGAAGGCAAGATTCCCTCTTACTGATCTTGTGGCTACAGACAAGAAGTGCCCTAGCTTCTTTGTCTAACAGAAGTTACAGATGTGTCTCTGAGGAAACAACCCTGGTATGGTCCTTTTCTTACAATATTAAATGTCTTTTTTTTTTTTTTTAAATGAGTGAGCTGGACACTTATACAGATTCCTTTGGATATTTCCTTTAAGCCTAATTTGTGTTTATCCCAGAACTGTTCATCCTAATTGTAATTCTTACATGAAAGGGGGACAGATGTGTCTGGCACCAGAAGTGACTAGTAAATGCTTTTGAAATACTTACCTATACCTGGGGTTATAGTTATTTATGCATATCTCTCTCCTTCACTAGATTTTAAACTCTCTGAAGTAGTGTTTTACTTACTTTTGTATCCCTTTTGCTTAGTAAACAATAGATTTAGTAAACAATTCATGTGGGAATTCATTTCAACACTCTTGAATGTGTTGAACAACTTTCTTATCTATCAGGGATAGTAAATAATTTAAGTTGTAGAACCCAGTGGTTTTGGTTTGGGCCCAGATGACATGAGGTTACTTTTCTGATAGTAATTAACAATAAAATCAATGCCTCTTTGAGACTTTTTCCCCTGTTGCATGAGGCCTCTTGTCTTAGTCTGTATGGTTGAAAAGGAGATGCATCACATTCATCTAAAGACTGAAGAAATTATTTAATTGTAACCTGCAGAGGACAGCTAGACAGAGGCTATGTGTTATGCTTTTTTGGATTGTAAATAATTTAGTCCGGAAGTTCTATGCACCCTAGTCTCGGTGATCATATCTGAATAAGCTTCTCAAAGCAATCATAACCTAGTCTCAAGCCTATGTAGTTTGTACCTTCAAATTGTTCTTTCCTCCATACATTTCATCAGAGAGCAAGAGTTGATTGATAGATCTGAGAAGTTTTATGTTGTTCTTGAACTGTGTTATCACTAGTGCCAGAGTGGTGCTTAATTCCTGCTAGCCAGCAGGAGTGCTATGAGCGTGAGGGACCTAGACTTGGAGTTTATTAAGGAAAAAAATGTTGTTTTGAATATGGAAGTTTTATATGAAGAATAGATATGTTGTTTTGAATAGTGAGGATTTCCGAAAGTAATATGATCCACTTTGATGAAGGTAATTACAGGAAATAATAGAGTATGGGTTGAGGCCTATCCATCAAAATGAAATTTCAGCATTCATGGTGGCAAATGGTAATTTCTTGGTGGTGGGCCTTAGTCAAAGTTGAAGGTCGCTGTTGTTATTCAGTTGCTAAGTTGTCCCTGACTCTTTTACAACCTCATGGACTGTATAGCCTGCCAGGATCCTCTGAAGGGATTTCCCAGGGAAGAATACTGGAGTGGGTTGCCATTTCCTTTTGCAAGGGCTCTTCCTGATCCCAGAATTGAACCCAAGTCCCCTGCATTGGCAGGCAGATTCTTTACTGCTGAGCTACCAAGGAAGCCCCAATTACAACTTATGTAATAAGATTATATTTTAGGTGAAGTTGGGGGTGATTTCTTAAAAAAAAAAAATCCTAAAGAATTTGTCTTTGTGTTTGAAATCCAAGAAAAACTACACTGGTTGGTTTATCAGAATTTATCTTCTACTTTCAAGAGGTATTCTCTGTGTACTGACTGAGCCTAAAAGTTAAATGGTGTTGTTTATGAGTTTAAAAATAAAAGATGTTAAGGAGGGTTTGATAAGGTCTTTACTCTTGTCAGATTGTTTTTGTGTATGAGTTAGGGTGTTCAGTTCAGTTGAGTCACTCAGTCGTGTCTGCCTCTTTGCAACCCCATGAACCGCAGCACACCAGGCCTCCCTGTCCATCACCAACTCCCAGAGTCCACCCAAACCCATGTCCATCGAGTTAGTGATGCCATCCAACCACTTTTTCCTCTGTTGTCCCCTTCTCCTCCTGCCTTCAGTCTTTCCCAGCATGAGCGTCTTTTCAAGTGAGTCAGCTCTTTGCATCAGATGGCCAAAGGATTGGAGCTTCAGCATCAGTCCTTCCAATGAATATTCAGGACTGATACTGGTTTGATCTCCTTGCAGTCCAAGGGACTCTTAAGACCTAAGTTAATCAGATATTGCAAAGACAGATATAGTAATGATAATAATTTCTAACATTTAAGCCTCACTTAATATGTGTAATTTTACTAATTTATTTAACCCTTAGAGCAATTCTGTGAGGTAGGTACACTTATTATCTCTGTTTTTCAGATTAGGAAAGTGAAGGAACAGAGGTTAAATAACTTTCCCAAAGTCTTGTAAGTGGTAGAATATAAGAATATATATTCTACCAATATATAAGTTGTAGAATATAACTTACAAGTCTTATAAGTGGTAGAAACTAGTAAGTGGTAGAATCAGGATTCAAACTCAGATATTCTGGCTCTGTAATTCAGGCTCTTAAATATTATTCTGTCTACTGCCTTTGCAGATCTGATTTTTACTTTGGCAGTGAGTTTATGGATTAGTAAAAGACTAGTACGGAAGCCATTCCTAAGTTTTTTAAATTATATGGATTCAGAGTAATACAGATAACAGTGAAGAGGTTCCATTCCATTCTGTCTGTAATGTTTTAATCTTAACATGATAGTCACATATGTAAGAACAGTGTTTTTGCAGTATTTAGGATAATTTTATAGATTAAGAATAGTTAGAGATTTAAGTTAAGAATAGTGTTTATGTTGGTGTTTAGGATAATTTAAGGAAGTGTTGATTATGTTATGCTTGATCTAAGGTATCTTCCAGAAGAGGAAGAGGAACAATACAGATTGTCAGGCATATTCAATTGGCCTTATTTTGGAATCACATCAAGGAAAGGAAGTTGTTAGCAATTGTGCCAGGTAACTAGGAAACATCAGTACTGTTGGGCCATCGTTACTCCTGCCAGAATGACTCTCCAATTTATCCAGTAAAGGAGAGAGTCTAAAGCCTCTGACATGTAATCATTCACTTGACAAAATCCAGGTTTTTGATAAAGAAGTTGTATTAAAACCCTCCAAGTTAGTTAACAGGTGATAAATCTTGCTTTTACTTCCTCATCCCATCCCATTCATCAATAATGGTGATACGCTGACAGTTATGAGTGTCCTTACATGCCAAGCACTTACTAAGTGCTGCTGTATGGAGAAGCATGAAACACAGTTTTGTTTTATTGAGGGTAGAATTTTTTTAATCCCACAACTGCTGCATGAGTAAGAGCCAGACTTGAAAGGCCAAGTTGTCTAGAGGAGAGTCTTTGAGGAGGAGGGTGAGGAAAACACCTGCTCCAGGAAGAGTCAGGAGGATACGGAGGTTGATGGTATTCTGAGCCTCGAGAGAGCAGATACATGTAGAGCCTGGGGAGAGCACATATATGTAGAGGAGATTCTCCCTGATGTGGGAGTCATCACAGACCGAGATTTAGGAAGATGGATACTGAAGAGCAAAGGGAGGGATTGTCTTCATCACTAGAAATGGAGATTAGGTGGATCCATGGGTTGCCTGTGGATCTGTCTGTAATCAGCAGCTCATCAGGTGTGAACTTGAAGGAAAGAACTGTCATGTTGGGTGAGTATACCATGAGTTTAGAGAATGATGAGGACTGAGCCCTGTGTCTTCTCTAGAACTTTCTGACTAGCTTTGTATGAAAGCTAAATATGAGCTGTGTGCCCTGTTTTTAGGAATTCCATCATTTCCTGGCCTGTGACCATAAATTGGTGTTCTGTTTCCTTTATGAACTAGCTACTTGTCTAATAGTCTAGATGTGTATTTCTGTTTGGCTGTAGGAAAGGAAAGGTACGTGGAGGAAATTTCGAGTAAGAGTTCCATAAAATGTCAGAATTAAAGCAAGAACTGCCAGGACTGCTCAGTGCTAGTGATTACCCAGAGTAACGTGTTGAGAGACAGAGCATGAGTCACATGTTTCAGAGATGGTGTCAGTGCTGCAGGAGGCATGCAGACTGCACAGTCCTGTCCCTCTTTTCTCAGGAGAGCCTATCAATGACCCTATCAATGCTAGTCAGGTGATAATGAGGCAAAGCGATGTAAATCAAGAACCAAAAAGGGACAGCCTGTGGCTGACTTGATAAATATGGGATTCGAGAAAGAGGACAGGAAACAACAGAAAAGGAAAGCTGGGACTGTAGGGTTTTTTGCCATGTATAAGCCAGACTTGCTAACATGACACTGCTAATCTTTGCTGATTTTCCTCGAGAAGGAAGGATTCTTGTGTCTGTAAAATGTGGAGCCAGATTAATGCTCAGGATACCATAGGGGTACAATCAATACTGCTATGTTAGAGGTTACTTTCTGACCAACTTAGACAGCATATTAAAAAGCAGAGACATTACTTTGTCAACAAAGGTCCATCTAGTCAAGGCTGTGGTTTTTCCCGTGGTCATGTATGGATGTGAGTTGGACTACAAAGAAAGCTGAGCTCCGAAGAATTGATACTTTTGAACTGTGCTGTTGGAGAAGACTCTTGAGAGTTCCTTGGACTGCAAGGAGATCCAACCAGTCCATCCTAAAGGAGAATAGTTCTGGGTGTTCATTGGAAGGACTGATGTTGAAGCTGAAACTCTAAAACTTTGGCTACCTGATGCAAAGAGCTGACTCATTTGAAAAGACCCTGATGCTGGGAAAGATTGAGGGCAGGAGGAGAAGGGGGTGACAGAGGATGAGATGGTTAGATGGCATCATCGACTCAGTGGACATGTTCAGTTCAGTTCAGTCACTCAGTCGTGTCTGACTCTTTGTGACCCCATGAATCACAGCACACCAGGCCTCCCTGTCCATCACCAACTCCCGGAGTTCACTCAAACTCATGTTCATCAAGTTGGTGATGCCATCCAGCCATCTCATCCTCTGTCATCCCTTTCTCCTCCTGCCCCCAATCCCTCCCAGCATCAGGGTCTTTTCCAATGAATCAGCTCTTCACATGAGGTGGCCAAAGTGTTGGAGTTTCAGCTTCAGCATCAGTCCTTCCAATGAACATGAATTTGGGTGAACTCTGGGAGTTGGTGATGGACAGGGAGGCCTGGTGTGCTACGGTTCATGGGGTCGCCAAGAGTTGAACACAGCTGAGCAACTGAACTGAACTGAACTGAACTGAACTGAGAGGTTACTTTGCCCGCTTGAGTTTCTTCTGTAAAATGAACATAAACAGAGCTCTGAGATTTAAATGAGATAATATATGCAAGATTCCTGGCACTTTAACAGTTGCTCAGCTTCTCTCTCGAACATCCTCAGAGCTACTTTCATTTATTTCTTTGCTATTAAGGGAGAGGGAAGTAATTCTGACAGATAGACCAGCTGAGCTATCAGCTTTATTTTTGGAAGGTGCTGATTCCAGAGCTCCATGGAATGTGCTATTAGCCACTTGTTATACACCTAGTGCAGCCACCTTATGTAGAGTCATGTGTATCAGCATGAAAGTGTTACTTGGCCCTGGTGCTGATTGTGGTTTGACGTGGATCATGTTCAGTTCAGTCGCTCAGTAGTGTCCAGTCCAACTCTTTGTGACCCCATGGACTGCAGCACGCCAGACTTCTCTGTCCACTGCCAACACCTGGAGCTTAGTCAAACTCATATCCATCGAGTCGGAGATGCCATTTAGCCATCTCATCCTCTTCTATCCCCTTCTCCTCCTGCCTTCAGTCTCTCCCAGCACGAAGTGAAGTGAAGTTGCTCAGTCGTTTCCGACTCTTTGCGACCCCATGGACTGTAGCCTACTAGGCTCCTCCATCCATGGGATTTTCCAGGCAAAGTCCTGCAGTGAGTTGCCATTTCCTTCTCCAGGGGATCTTCCCAACCCAGGGATTGAACCTGGATCTCCCGCATTGTAGACAGGCGCTTAACCGTCTGAGCCACCGGTCTTTTCAGATGAGTCAGTTCTTCGCATCAGGTGGCCAAAGTACTGGAGCTTCAGCTTCAACATCAGTCCTCCCAATGAATATTCAGGAATGATGTCCTTTAGAATTGACTGGTTTGATCTTCTAGCAATCCCAAGGGACTCTCAGGCATCTCTTCCAGCACCACAGTTCAAAAGCACCAATTATTCAGCACTCAGCTTTTCTTTATGGTACACCTCTCACATCCATACATGACTACTGGAAAACTATAGCTTTGACTAGACAGACCTTTTTCATCAAAGTAATGTCTCTGCTTATATTCAGTAATATGCGGTCTAGATTGGTCATAATTTTTCTTCCAAGTAGCAAGCATCTTTTAATTTCATGGCTGCAATCACCATCTGTAGTGATTTTTGGAGCCCAAGAAAATAAAATCTGTCACTGTTTCCAATGGGGAAACAATGGAAACAGTGGATCATGTTAAGGATGAATAATAGGTGAATGGCTCATGACTTAATATCCTTCAGAATGTTTATATAGTTGATATTTAGATCACTTCTGAGCACAGACTGCAGAGCAAAATGTTTGTTATGTTCCTAATAAAAACCATAATAAGAAGGAGTATTGCTCTTCTAGCTTGGCACCCTTTTTCTGCTATTATTTCCCTTTCCACTTTCTCCTGTACTTGGCTTTAGCCAAAGTTATAAGTGTTGATTAGTACTTAATCAAAGTAAAACCTTTGCTCAGGAATGCATAGTAGATTTTGTTTTGCCAAAGTGGATGTTTGAACAGAATGAGAAATAATATATATTAAAGGGTAAAGGGGGCACTCTTATTTTAAATATAATTAGTATTAAAGCTGTCTTTTTCCTGCCAGTTGGCACATCTCATCTTTTAGCAGCTGTTTTAAATTCCTTAATTGTCTATTGCTTACTCAGCCATCATCTCACAAATTTCCTCACTGATGCTTTTTTTGCTGAACCAAATTCTGAAAAGGGGTTGGTTCTTTCACAGCCTCAGCTGAGCTGAAATCTAGTTATCTTCTTTCAGTGGCAAGATAAGCTCTCATTAGACATCATATTCTTTTGAGGTATGAAATTTCCCTAAATCTCATTGCTATAGAAACAGGCATCTGGTGGAGCTTTGGGTTGCCAATTGGGCTACTCTTTATTAATGTTGTATGGGTTCTATTTAACCCAACATAGCCTTTTAAAAAAAAAGTTATTTATTTGTAATTGAATGATAATTGTTTTACAATATTGTGTTGATTTCTGCCATACATCAACATGAATCAGCCATAGGTATACATATGTCCCGTCCTTCTTGAACCTCCCTCCCACCTCCCAGCCCATCCCACCTCTAGGTTGTCACAGAGCCCCAGTTTGAGCTCCCTAATTCATATGCAGATTCCCACTGGCTACCTATTATGTATATGGTAATGTATGTGTTTCCATGCTTCTGTCTCCATTTGTCCCACCCTCTCCTTCCCACCCTCCTGTGTCCACAAGTCTGTTTTCTATGTCTGCATAACTATTGCTGCCCTGCAAATAGGTTCATCAGTACCATCTCTCTAGATTCCATATATAGGTGTTAGTATACAATATTTGTTTTTCTCTTTCTGAATACATAACTCTGTATAATAGACTCTAGGTTCATCCTCCTCATTAGAACTGACTCCAAATGCATTCCTTTTTATGGCTGAGTGATAGTCCATTGTATAGATGTACCGCAGCTTCTTTGTCCATTCATCTGTTGATGGACGTCTAGGTTGCTTCCATGTCCTAACCACTGTAAATAGTGCTGCAATGAACATTAAAGTACAGGTGTGTTTTTCAATTATGATTTCTTCAGGGTATATGCCCAGTAGTGGGATTGTTGGGTCATATGATGGTTTTATTCCTAGTTGTTAAGAATCTCCATACTATCCTCCGTGGTGGCTGTATCAGTTTATATTCCCACCAACGGTGCAAGAACGTTCCCTTTTCTCCACACTCTCTGCAGCATTTATTGTTTGTAGATTTTTGATGACAGTCATTCTAATTAGTGTAAAGTGACATCTCTTTGTAGTTTTGATTTGCATTTCTCTAATAATGAGCGGTATTGAGCATCTTTTAATGTGTTTATTAACCATCTGTATGTCTTCTTTAGAGAAATGTCTGATTAGGTTTTCTACCCACTTTTTGATTAGGTTGTTTTGTTTTTTTTTTCTGGTATTGAGTTGCATGAGCTGCTTGTATATTTTGCAGAGATTAATCCTTTGTCAGTTGTTTCAGTTGCTATTATTTTCTTCCATTTTGAGGGTTGTCTTTTTACCTTGTTCATAGTGTCCTTTACCAACATAGCCTTGTTTAATGCTTACAAAGGAATAGGAATTTTCTATAGGATTTATAGTGTTCACAGACTTGTGTATAATCTCATTGCTTCTAATTTTGTTCAGAATGAAGAAAGTGGGCATTTCAGCCATACCATTTTCATCCCACTGTGGTTAATCATTTCACACTTTGTTCAGTGTATCATATTTTTGGTTGAAATATTGTAAAATTTGTCTGTAGGTAATATATATCGCTGAGAGTAGATCATCTGTTTTCAGAAGCATAGAAACAGCCTCTTCGTCAAGCATTTTGTTCACATGCAGTGTGTTATTGAAGACTTACTGAATTGGATTTCAGATATTGTGTTCTCTGGTAGTACAATGATGTGTCATATTATATATTATGCTTCTATAATGTAATCCAGTGCTTTCCTAATGATGTGAAAGCTGGTAATACAAGCCCAAGTTTCTGTTTATATGTCAAATCAACACCCTTCATAGCTTATTTCATAGTCATACCTTGCAGAAACATGTACCGTATACTTTAGAGTGACTCACTCTGTCATTTAAAAAAATTCTCAAGACAGTTGACACATTTATTTAGATTTTTACCTTGTGATTATGTTCCTGTCTTCCCAGGTGAATAAATACAGCATATGATTTGTAACTGTTTCAATTGTCCTTATTTAATTTTAAAATGACAGTTTTTTCATATAAGAGACAAAAGAAGTAGGGTCACTGAGTTCAGACACCCTGATTCTGAAACACTTGCTTTAACTAACTGTGTGGTTTTAGGCAAAATATTTAACATTACCCAGTCTTAGTTACTCTCACTGTAAAAATGGGTCCAGTGATACCCTCAAAGTGATCTTGACAAGATTAAATGAAATCACGTTGATAATACCCTATCACAGAGTTTATAATAAGTGCTAAAAAATGTTATATTCCTTCCTCTCTTTCTGTTAGGAAGAATGTCTCTTTTATTGATTATATTTTTGTCATCAAAGGGGAAAAATATCACTGTCTTATATAGAATTTGTTAGGAAACGCATGAATTTAGTGTGGGCCTTCTAATTCTGACGAATAGAATATTGATTTTGAGTTCATTGCTATAAATTTGCCAAATGAAATGTAAGTTTTATGCTACTCCTTTTAAGTCACTTTTAATAATACCTTGAGCAAACAGTCTATATTTAATAGTAGTTTGCTAATTGGAAATCTCTAGAAACTCAACACAGATGTAGAAAGTGAGAACCCGAGATGAGACTGTGGCACTAAATAGGAGAGTAGGAATAAAAGCTGCTACTTCATCATCATGCTGGCTAAGATGAACTTGAAACGGTGCGAGGTCTTGGCGCTAATTACCTTTAACATGTTTAAACTCTCACTTCTCACTTTGTCAGGGAAAGACAGGAAAATCCGTGTAGGTCTGAGCATGTCCTGCTGCAGGCACTGAAAACTGAAGGCTTAAGGAACTCTGAAGGCCCTCAGTCTGTCAAGATTGCTCATATTCCAAGTGGAATATGGGCAGATGGAGTTCTAATTTAGGGTGCAACATACCATGGAGGGGAACCAGGGTGCTAAAGGAAGCCTCCTTCCATTTATATCATCTTCCTTCTTCTATGTTAGTGTGTGAGTTTGGGTCCATAGGCAAAAATTCAGCAAGACTTGAACTCTAGAAAAAACCACCATAGGTTGATATTAGCAACAATCTGAGAGAAACAAGATATGCAGAGAAGAGAGCAAGAAAGCCAAATGAAGAGAATGTAGTCAATACGACGAGATTTTTTAAATCTGCAGTTGTATTGTAGATGGCATTTTTCATGTAGACCAGGCCTGACTGCATCTAGACTTGCCAATGTAATGCCAGGTCTCTGGTCTTTCAACCCTGATGGCAACTCCCTTGGCAGAATCAGAAACCTAGAGAAGCCTGAGCCCTTCTTATTTGCTTACCATGATGTAAAACTATGTGTTTTAGACATAATGAGGGGAAAGAACTGCTTTCAAAATTTATCTTATTGAAGTATAGTTGAATTACAGTATTCTGTAATTACTGCTGCAGAGCAAAGTGATGCAGTTATACACACACACACACACACAAACACAAACACACACATTCTTTTCATATTCTTTTTCATTATGGTTTATCACAGGATATTGAGCATAGTTTCCTGTGCTATACAGTAGGACCTTATTGTTTATTCATCCTATATTTAATAGTTTTCTTCTGCTAATCCCAAACTCCCAATTCATCCCTCCACTTTCCTCCCTTGGCAACCACAATTCTGATCTCTGTGTCTGTGAGTCTGTTTCTGTTTCATAGGTAAGCTCATTTGTGTCATGGTTTAGATTCCACACATAAATGATATCATACGGTATTTTTCTTTCTCAGGAAAGAACTGCTTTTGAAGAAGAGAATGAGAAATGATGATAAGTCAATGAAGTACAAATGCAGACAGATACATATCTTGAACACAAATTCTCATAGAAACTCATAGCCTTTATTCTGTGTTGGGCACAATGCTAATATTTTACATGCATTATTGTGTTTAAACCATATCACTGCCTTCTACATAGAGTATCCTCATTTTTCCAGGTATAAAGCTTGAGGTTTAGAGAGGTAAAGGAACTCAGTCAAGATCATGTAGTTCATAAGCAACAGAACTGATATTTAAGAGACAAACCATCTGATTTCAGAGCCTAAATGAAGAACCTTTTAGGAGGATCATTGACTTTTGCATCAGGACACAAATGCACCAAGCACTAGGAAGAAGATTCAGAACAATGCTAATTCCTACAGAGGACACTGTTCAGATTAAACTCACCCAAAAGAATGTCCTGACATGATAAGACATGCCTATGCCAGCCACTGATAGGTTTCAGATAGGTTTGCTTCTGGGGAGGAAAGTACAGTGATGAATATAACCTCCTGTTGGGGTTATTTAAATCTCAGATCCAACCTAGAATTTACTTTAATAATCTTTTATTATTTTCCTGTATATTCTTATGATTTCTTCCCTTCTCTGTAAAGAATATTGTTCAACCTAAATGAATTCAGTTAATTCTGGCTTTCTCATTTCTGCATTTAATATTCAAAGCACTTCCTTCTCTTTGGTCTCTAATTTACCAGAGTTTGTCATCATGCTGTAAAAAGATGATAAAGGAGACCATCTGTTGAACCTGGAAAATGTCAGTTTCAGTTAGTAAGTTGGTGAACATAAGCAATAAAATGCTTAATGCATGACCAGAAGACCGTCTTCATTGATCTTTTTTGCAATCCACTTTTGGATTTTTCTCAATCCACCTTTTGTACTAATGACCCATGTGTCTCATCCAGGGAACATTGACCGCAGTTAGGATGGTTGCTACCTTTGGGGCAAAAAGGTTACAATGAGGAGGGGATGTCTTGAGATTCAGTGATGGTATTTTTTAGAGCTTGTTACTATGTGTTTGCTATCTCTTCCATCCCACGCCAGTCAGGGGTTTTAGCTTTGAAGATAATAGTAACTGTCTTCAGTAGAAAAATCCAGGTCTGTTTTGACCCAAAAGTTAATTTAGGATGACTTATGGAACCCAGAGCTAAATGTCAGATGTAATTAAATGTTACTGTGGTGTCTTGCTTTGAGACATGAGCTGCTGAGTTCTAGCAGGGTGTAAGAGCAGTTTGGATTAACTGTTTTGATTCTTTCCAACATTATATAAGAGGCATTATCTCGGGTAGCACAGAAAATTATCCCTGGGGGATGGCAAGGCATCACATTTTAGAAATAACTATATGATTTTTTCAGTCTGCCTTTGGGCTTACGCTTCTCAATACTTTTTCTTGAAATCTTCACCTGGATGTGACCCAGGAAGATGGCAGGAAGGCCATCTTAAGTATGTGTAACCTTTTTAAAGAAATTAGTTTTGATAGAAGTAAGTAGACTCTTTTTTTTTTTTTTTTCCTAGAGGTCCTTGCCCAAAATGTGTAAATTACTGAATGGCAGAATTTCAGTAAGACACAGTTATTAACATAGGTGCTAAGGATTAAGAAAAACATAAATTACATCTCTCTATAGGGAGATATAGTAAGGCCTTTGAAACAGTGACATCTGCCTTTGGTAATCTGACTCATTTTCAAGACAGGTCATAATAGGAGTGACGTTTCGAATATGAATGCTAAGTCTACTTCTGAATGGGGGAAGAAAATGGGAGAATTTTGAAATCCTGGTCTTTGACCTCTAACAGCATAATACAGAGACCTTGTCAGTTTCAGGAAAGCTGTTATTTTCCTCTTCCTTATTTTGTCTCTCAATCCTAAAATACTCTCTGGGCAATCAATTTTAGAGGTCTTTCAAGGAAAGCAAAACTGGATTTGTCTGCCTGTTAACTACTGCACGATGTGTAGATTCCTGCTGTTCAGTGTTACTACTCACAGTCATAAGGAAACACCTATTATTGTCATTATCTGAAAAAAGAAGTTCCTGGATTGGATTAAGTGAGGTTACTGTGCCCTTAAGAAATGTAGGTATCAGACCGTAATGAAGGTATGACAGCAGGAATGAATACTCTGCTTCATCAAACTAGCCCCCTCCACACACACACCCTTTTTTTTTTTTTTTTTTTCCTATGTGAGGAAGATGTAGAGTGAGGGAAGAGCTCTGATCTGTTTGGGGAAAAAGTATCACAGCCTATTAGTTAGAAGCGATGAAATTGAGACAGCTTCAGGGACTCCATTAAGTGTGTGGTGTTTAGGCAGACTGTGTCCCTAGGTAAAGTGTGCTGTTGAGGAGAAGAGTGTACAACGAAATAATTGGGCTTGGGAAATCAGTGGGCTTCAGCGGCTGCATGTCTCCTGGTGGGGAGTAGGGAGAGAGAGATAACATTTTTTTCTCCCCGTCTTTAGCACACCTCCTTTCTTTTAGCATAAAAGCTATACTGAATAAAATTGCAGGGAATTTCTTGCTGAGTGGATGGACGGCCAGTGCATTTTGAATAATAAAAACAATGGGTATAATTAAATTTCATCTGACGCAGGAAGGATTTAGAGCATGTCACCTTGGAACCATCTCATTCTGTGTTATTCTCTAGGCATCTCGATATTTGGTTGCAGCAGCTGAATGATAATAATTCAGATTTGATCAGTAATGGCAGTGTCTGTAGGGACATGTATTAATGCACTGATGTGTCTGGAATTAGGTTCTTAAATAAAACATCATTGCTATGTATTTGTTTTCATTTTAAAGGAATAAATTGGAATCAACAGACGGAACTAGACTGACTTTTCCTATCAAGACATACTGAGTGGCAAATTTTTATGGACATCACTTGAGGGTAGGCTCAATAGTTTAGATACAATTAATGTTCATTTGCTGTTGTATCTTTTGAAGTCAGAAAAGATACGGTGATGGGAGTCCAAGGCTCAGATAATCATTAAATTGTACTCTTAAGAAAAATATTTAAGAAGCTCTCATTTTTATATTAACCATATGTAATGATAGTTGCAGCTAATATCAAAATAAATAGAAATTTATAACATTATTACTGCCAATTACTTTTTCTGTGCCACTTAACCAGATACTTAGGTGTGCGTGCACACACACACTCATAGACTATTGGTATATATGAAGAAAGCCTTGCTTTTAGAGTCACAAATCGTTCACGTTTTTTGCCTCTGCTACCTGTTAGCTCTTTGCTCTTAAGCCAGAAATAAACCTCTTTTTAATATCAGTTTTCTCAGGAAAATGGGAAACTTAGGCTAAATAATTGCTGAAATTCTTTCTGTTTCAGACAGAGAGACAGAGAGAGAAATTAGTTCTACTTCTAAAATCTCTGTATAATGCTAGTTTTTGGAGCATTTTAATATGCATATACACATCTGTCCACACATACACACGTTTTAAGGTAAAACTGATTATTTTCCTTCTTTAAAGTTTTTAACCATGTATTATCCTAATTGAGCAAGATGATAAACCCAGACCCCCAAGGAAGAATATGTTGCAAGTTGAATAAATAAAAATGTTTTCTCCTGGCTCACATTTTAAGAATTATAAATATATATCCTTGGATGTCTTTAGGGGAAAACTGTGTTCAGGATTTTAAACCAGAGTTTTCACTATTGCATTCCCACATCGTTAACATCAGGTTGGTTGCCCAGATGTTCATAGTGGAACTGCAGGGACAGAGAGATGGTCTGTTTCCTCTAGGAGCTCATTTTCTTTTTTTAAATGTCATGAAAAATTTGATTAAGTACTAGAGTCACCCTTTACCAGAATAATAATCCATTTTTGCATTGTTCAGCTCTAGCTGAGAGAGAGTGTTTGCTCTAAAGTTACTTTATGATGGTTTATAGCTCAATAAGAGGCCCTATATATCAGGATAGATTTGTAGTTAGTTAAGAAAAGCTAAGTTTAAAGGTTTTAGCCCCCTTAGGATTCCTGTTGGTTAATTGTTTTTCCCCCACTGTAATGCATACTCTTGAAAGGCAGGAACCTTCTATTTATCATTGTATCCCCAGGGCCTCTCACAAGCACCTGGTAACCAATAAATGTTGAACTGATATATGAGGTCTCCTTGATCTTAGAGATTAAATATTATCCTCACAGTCTAGGGGGATGAAACATCCACATATGTAGCATAGTAATTGTATGTCCATATTCTGCCACCTATGGGTTTAGTAATTATTTTAGATATTGTAAACTCACGGAAATCAAGACCAGTACTTTAAAATTTAGATTTTAATTTATTGTATAGCAAATAAAGCAAATTTTTTGAGTTTGGTGGCTAGGCCCATCACCTTTGTTTCACCACTGAATTTATAGTAGGTAACCTAATATATATCTCCTTTTTTGTGTATGCTTTTGTTTTATCATATCAGTTCCTGGATTTTCTTTGTGATGCTAATCATAGCTATGATTGTCTTTGTAATGACACAGCATCTGTTGTTACTTCTATTCTTTTAGCTCCATGGGGTCAGATATAGTGTCCATGTTGTGTGCCCTAGAAATCCCTGCTCTAGTATAGGCCTGGCATATAGTAGAGACTCAAATTTGTTGAGCATTGAAGGGCTCAATCAGAACAATATGTAAATAGTAAAACCCAGCATCCCATTGTGTAGACAAAACATCTACAACCATCATGTAGTGGTAAAGCCAGAGCGTTAATATACAGTAAGTTTGTTGAGCACTGTTTGGGTGCCTCATGGGAGAGAAAGGAATGGGGAAGTCTCCATTCATTCCTCTCTGGGACTCATTTGGTAAGTGAGACTGGCATATGCAAAAATGATTATACCCTTGAACTAAGATCATGTTGGTTCATGTTTCCCTTTAGTTGGTCGGTCATGGAAGTAGCAATTTTTAAGCTTTATAAATCATAAAAGAAGCGTGATACAGAAACATTTGGCAGGACAGCAGTGTATCTGAGGGCTGAGTGAACTCAACCACAACCACTGTACTAACATCTGTTCATCACTTAAGTACTATTCTTATCACTGCATATATTATCTCATTTATTCTGCTTAGTAATTCCAAGAAGTAGGTACTATTATTATCTCTGTTTGACAGTTTAGGAAACTGAGGGTCAGATAGGCTACTTTGTTTACCTCAGGTTACACAGCTAATAAAGTGAATAGAATTTGAACTCTGGCCTTTGACCAGTGCTCTTGATCACTACAGAGAGGTACCGACATAATAGAATGAGCTTCAAAAGGATGGAAATGTTCGTTCCTACTAGCTGTATCAGGCTTCCCAGGTAATGCCAATGCAGGAGATGCAAGAGACACGGGTTCAATCCCTGGGTTGGGAAGATCCCCTGGAGTAGGAAGTGGAACCCAATCCAGTATTCTTGACTGGAAAGCTTTCATGGACAGAGGAGCCTGGCGGGTTGCAGTCCACGGGGCTGCAAAGAGTCAGACACGACTGAAGCAACTGAGCACTAACTATATGAGGGAAGACTTCTTGGAAAAGATCAGCCTTAAAAAAAAATAGTTATATCTGAACTGTACAATGTGCTAGAGTCATCGAATTTTAAAATATTAGAATTTTGGACTTCCTTGGTGGCACAGTGGATAGGAATCTGCCTGCCAATGCAGGAGACACAGGTTCTGTCCCTTGTCTGGGAAGATTCCACATGCTATGGAGCAACTAAAACCTGTGTGCCACAACCACTGAGCCCACACTCTACAGCCCATGAGCCGCAACTACTGTGCCTGTGCAGCTAGAGCCTGTGCTCCACAGCTGGAGAAGCCACCACGAGAAGCCTGTGGACCGCAAGGAAGAGTAGCTCCCATTTACTGTGCCTAGAGAAAGCCTGTGCAGCAATGAAGACCCAGCCAAAAATAAATAAAGAAATCAATATTAGATTTTGAACAATAAAATCTAAAGGCCATCTGTTCTAAGCCCATAATTTACGGTGGAGAAAACCAAGATCTCTAGGGTTAAGTGACTTGCCGTAGGACATATGGCTGATTAATTGGCTTTAGAGCTGTTCTCCTGGCTCCTCTTTCCCTGTTATCTCCCCCTCCCCCCTGCCTACTATGCACACTAGCTCATGTTAAGTCTGGGTTTTCACAGACCACATTCTAATATGATTGCCTGAAATACTTTACATCTAGAAAATGGAGAGTTTCTAGTATATCCATGTATTGGGTTGGCCAAGAAGTTCATTCGCGTTTTTCCATTAAGATGGTATGGAAAACCCAAATGAACTTTTTGGCCAACCCATGATTATAAGCCTGGAAAATCAGAACAGTGTGCAAGAGAGAATTATTAGAAATATGTAATAACAAGGAGGTATAGTTATGTGTTTGTAGCACACACGTGTTCTTTCCTGCTATTTTTTATTGTTGCCTTTATTTCTTTCCTTAAGTGTAGAGGATTTGAAGTTGAAAGAAAGGATACAGATAAAATCCTAAGGAAAGAAAAAAATGTTTAAAATTCCAAGAAGTCTATGGCAGCTTCCCATGATAATTTCTCAGCCTCCTAAGTAACCAAACTTGGGATATTTCTATCTTCCACTAATGCTTATTAGTCAGTGTCCTGCCTGCCACCCACCCACCCAAGTCATCACGAGTACAAAATGAGATAAATATGTGAATGTACAAATACAGAGTTGTGCAAGAAACCGACAGGTTTGTCTCTCCCCAAACCTAAACTGATCCTTACCTCAAAGTGTTGCTTAGTCTGTTTCATTAGCCAAGTGGTTGTGCCAGATTTATGTACTGCTAAAAAATCAATTAGGGACTTGGGTAAATACTCATTGAAAAAACATTTGTCTTCCTCTGAGCGCTCTCTGTTAATCCTCTTCTTCTTGGATAGTGTTCTATAGTTGAGGATTGAGTTTATTTCCCCCCTGCTTTTTTCTTTGCTTTCTTCAGTGATTTAAAAAAATAAAATGAAACCTTTCCAGTACAGTCTGAATCAGCAGATATTTACATCAGTTGGGTGTAGGCTTTTTATAGACCAGCTAGAAGATTATAATAATTAGCCTATGCATTTCCTCATTAAAATGTCATTAGTGAAGGCTTTGTTCTTTTAAGATCTTCCCAGTAAGGTTTATTGCACTGCATTCTATCATTAATAGTTTACTAGGAGCCAGATGTCTTATATAGGTGTGTAGAAACAAGAATTGCTTTTGACTGTCTAAAGGGTAATGGCCAAAGAGCAGGACTTGACATAGATAAATTTCTGTGTTTGGATTGAAGGTCCCACTTCATGTGCTCCCAGTGTTAACTGCCAGGCCCTCCCCACAGTGTGTGTGTATGCTCAGTCGCTCAGCCGTGTCCAGCTCTCTGCGACCCCATGGACTGTGACCTGCCAGCCTCTTCTGTCCATGGGATTTTTCAGGCAAGAATTACTGGGTATTCTTGGAATATTCTTGGAATACTGCCATTACCTCCTCCAGGGATCCCCAACCCAGAGATGGAACCTGCATCTCCTGCAACCCCTGCACTGGTAGGCAGATTCTTTACCACTGAGCCACCTGGGAAGCCCTCTCCCCACAATGCCTGCTGGCAATGCCATACTCCTTTAGGTGTTTGAACACCTACCCAATCTAAACTTTCTTGAGAGACTAAGGTTGTGCTCATCTGCACTGGTTTACCATAGTATCTTAGTAAGTTTGTGGGTGATTCAAAAACTTACTAAAGAATAAGAAGGAAATAAGTTTATTTTCTACTATAGCCATGTATACAGGGTTAAGAATATAGGATATTAAGATATTAACCCTATATTCTTATGGTTAAGAATATAGTATGTGTTCTGATCCTAGGTTCACTATTTACTATGTGTTGTGTTACTTTGACCATGATTATACTTCATCTTCATAAACCATAGTTGTCATAAGTAGAATATGGAAGGAACCTGGAAGGAACCTAGGTACTTATATTATAGGAATGTTTGAGAATTCAGTTACATCATGAATATAAAGTACTTAGCTCTACTGCCTGGAAAATATGATTTACTAATATATTATTTTTATAATAAAAAATAAAATTGTGTTTGTAGCTGTGTTCCTTCTATTTTCTTGTGCATCTTTCATCTGATTTCAGAAATTCTAACATGAAATTCCAAAATAAATATGTAAATATTTAAGGAGTAGTCATTCACATCGTGAAATGAATTAAGATAACTTTAAGAAGTCATTTATATAACACTTTAGAAGAATTATTTCACTTATCATTTAAACTTTATTTCTACTGTGTGTAGTAACCAGCATCTTGAAGGAACAAGTCAGGAAATGCATGTTGATTACTCTGTTATATCAATAGATTATTAATTAAATAGCTAAATGCACCATTGCTATATTCCATAGGTAGGTGGGGTGTTTTTGTTTGTTTGTTTGTTTGTTTTTTACTTTTTAGCATCAAAGTATTCCAAGGAGAGATATTTTAATTTGGCTCTGTCACATGGCATTTGGGATCTTAGTTCCCCACCCAGAAACCAAATCCATGCCCCTAGCAGTGGAAGCCTAGTGTCTTAACCACTGGATCACCAGGGAAATCCCAAGATACTTTAAAGTTATTGCATGTCATCCTGTTGTTATGGGCAAGTTCAGATTAATAAAGTCATTCAGCTAAAGAGCATTTCTGCTAGATTAAAACCAGGCCTTGTTCTTTGTGGTGGGATATAGTGGTGAACAAGAAAGCACTCTTCTTGAGAAGCTTACTGTAAATATAGGTGGAAGGAAGCAAATGATTATTTCAGATTCTTGTGAGGCTGTGAAGAAGACAATCTAGGGTAATAGGGTAGAGTATGGGTGGTGAGGATCTGGGTTAAGGGCAGAGTGGTGGGGAGACCTCTTGAAGAACAGTGGGAAGGGGGGTACAGGTTGCAAAGGAATGAGCAAATACAAAGCTCTGAGACACTAACAAGCTTGTCTTTGAGAGAAATTTAGTTTTCAAGGAGAGCGAGAGAAAAGACAATGACTTATGCAGAGCCTTCAAGGCTATGGGTAGAGAAATCTGACTTTAATTCTGATTGAAGTGGGAAGTCCTTGGCCTGTTTCTGCCTGTGGAGTGACACAGATTTTTACTCTAGAGAAACACTCTGTTGCAGGGAGAATGGACTTTGTGCTCACAAGTGTGGAAGTTAGGAGATCACCTTGCATGTACCAGGAAATAGAGTGGTGACTTGAGGCAGGGTTGTAGCAGTGAAATGTTAAGTGTCTGTATCTGGAGGGACTTTGGGTAGATTAGATTTGAGATGCGAAGAAAAACTTCCAGAACTTTAGCTAGACTAATTGGATAGATACAGGGAAAGATTATACGAGGATGAAATTGGAGGGTCAGAGGCAGGGAATCAAGAACTTTGTTTTGACATGTTATAAAATAAATGCCAGTTAACAGCCAAGGGAAGATGTCAACTGGTCAGTTGAAAAGCCTAGGAGATTGGAAAGATATCTAGAGTAGAGATTACATAATGTGGGAGTCATTCACATATAATAGAGACTTTAAAGCCTTGGTTGGCATTTTCTGTGTCCCTTAGGAAGAGAATGTAAATAAAAAGAGGGTTCAGAATACAGCCCCATGAAGAAGGCTGAGCGCCGAAGAATTGATACTTTTGAATTGTGGTGTTGGAGAAGACTCTTGAGAGTCCCTTGGACTGCAAGGAGATCCAACCAGTCCATTCTGAAGGAGATCAGCCCTGGGATTTCTTTTGGAAAGAATGATGCTAAAGCTGAAACTCCAGTATTTTGGCCACCTCATGCGAAGAGTTGACTCATTGGAAAAGACTCTGATGCTGGGAGGGATTGGGGGCAGGAGGAGAAGGGGACGACAGAGGATAAGATGGCTGGATGGCATCACTGACTCGATGGACGTGTGTCTGAGTGAACTTACCCCAGTGATACTTATGTCACTTCTGTCGAGAATCAAATATGATCCACTGCCCTGTCTTCCTTCTCCCTCCTTGCCGACTTACTCAACTGTACATGCAGACACAGCGCTTTTCTGAGTTAAGTTTTAGCGGTACCTTCTTTCTAAAATGAAAGCATTTCCGTTCACGATTAGCATCTGTTTATAGACTAGTTCCTATTTTCGTAATTAGATCCTGCATAGAAATGCAGAGGCTGTTGTATAAAAGGATAATGAATCTTTATTGCACAGTTGAAATCAGATTTGGGCAAAAGGCACTTTGAAAACAGTAATAAGCAGAGACATGTATTAAATCACCAAGATAAGGCACCCTCTTTTTATTTTCTATTTATAAATGGAAATTATGACTACCCGGTGGATTCCATATGACATTTCCTATTACGAACAAAGCTTTTTTAGCATTGACCATAAAAGTTATCTAAATTCAAAAGTCTCTGTAGATTCATGGCTCTAAAGAATACTTCAGATAGAGGCCAAGACAGAGTGGAGAGAGTCCTTTGTCTTTTTGCTTTGTCTGTGCACCCTGGCAGAAGCAAAGGGTAGCGAGGAGTAGAAGAAAGAAGCCATTTGAAATAACCATGATAAGATCTAATCAGGAAACCCAGTGTCCATTGAATACACACAGTAACATTTTAAGAATCTTCTGGTTGGGCTCCTTGAGAACCAAGTTCATGTCCTTATAAGCGCATCCTTATTTTTTCATATCATACACATTACTTCCTGGCAAACACAGGATTTATTCCCAGGCTAAATCCATCTTGAGAGGTTTGTTATCTCTTCCTCACCTCCTTGGCAAGTCTCAGAAAGCTGGAATATTGCTGTGCGGAGAGAGTGAAGGGAGGAGTAAGAACAACAACAACAAAAAAAAACGTAGGGAAGCAGGGAAAGTCAATGTCAAATGAACTGCCAAGGATGGATGTTATGGCTGCCGGGTCCCTTAGAGAGTATCATGTGTCTTTTGTGTCTGTTTTACAGTCAGTGCTTCATGTAAGATGGCAGTCTCGCCTGGGCTATGCTTAGTATCGATTTACTCTCAGGCATGCCAGACCATTTTAGCATTACTAAAGGGAGAAAATCCTATGTATTTCCCCTTATAAATAGACATAGAAAACATGTATCTTTTTAACCCTTCATTTTTCTTTCTTCTTTTCCTCTTACTGTGTTTTTTTTTCCTTCTTGCAACCTTTCCCTCTCTTTTTAAAGAAAAATGAAGAGCTCCATATTGAGAGCATTATAAAGAGAACAAATCAGACAGACTCTTTCAGAGAACAATGTCAGAAGCAACACAGACCTATGAGATAAAGACTTCAAACTTTGCGCATTCCTAGCCTTTCAATGGGATTCCCTGGTATCTCAGATGGTAAAGAATCTGCCTGCAATGCAGGAGACCCAGGTTTGATGCAGAGAGGAAAGACCTTCTTTCCTAAGGCTAGCTTTGTGGTGGCAGGGCCGCCTTGTTGACAGAAGGAAATGGAAGGATGCTAAATTTGGAGACTGACATCATCATCATTTTTCACCTGCTTGACTCTTCTGTTGTGTTCCCTAGTTGCTGTGTTGCGCTTTTCCCGCAATGTGGGGAGAGAACCTGGTTGTCTTGCTGTCTGAACCCCTGGCATCTGCTTAACAGTTTCAGCAGTTCATAGATGGGACTCATTCCTCTGTCGGAATTTTTTTTCCTTTTGCCTCTGCTAGGTTAGTAGGGAGGCTGGGACCCAGCTTCTGAATCGATTTGCATACTTCCATATTACCTAGCTCAGACAACATATGGCAATGTGGAACACTTGGATTTATTTCTCTTCACTCAAAGTAAATTCCAGAAAAATTGGAAAACTCCGGGGTATGTTTTATGTTACAAAAATTCTTAGTTCCTTTTTCGATAGGCAAAAGCAACACACTTTTGGCATAAAAATCTCTGGCTCGGTTACATACTTTAAAAAGAGAATACTGATTTGCTTCCCCTCTTCTCCCCCTTTCAGGAGAAAAAAAGTAGCTTGGATCTTGCAACACTGCATCGCACAAAAAGTCCAGTTAGGCACATTGGATTGAAAGTGTCTTCAAGTCATTTTTGTTCTTTATAACTCAATGATTTTATATATTTCTTTTTTCCAGTTTTTCTTTCTTAATTTCAATATTGTAACTAAGTGTCTCGAACTTGGGACTTTTCATAGGATCTCTCTTTATGAAGAGCTTCCCAGGTGGCACTAATGGTAAAGCATTCACTTGCCAGTGCAGGATACATAAGAGACGCAGGTTCGATCGCTGGGTTGGGAAGATCCCCTGGAGAAGTGCATGACACTCTGGTATCCTTGCTTGAAGAGTCCCATGGACAGAGGAGCCTGGAGGGCTACTGTCCACTGGGTTGCAAAGAGTCAGACACAACTCAAGTGACTTAGCATGCACACATGCATACTCTTTGTAAAAGAAAGCAGATATAATCATACCAACAGTAACTAGATTAATGAGGCTGGTACAAAAGTAGAGTATTTTAAATACACTTTACCTTTGAATGATACTAATTATGTAAGTCATATTTTCTTCTTTAGGAGAATAACATGTTGCATTATTTTGGGATAGAAAGCTTACACTGGAGTAAATGAGTTCGTAGGAGTTGTCCCTTTAAATGGTAAAAAGACTTCTTTGGATACTCATGACTTCTAAGTTTAAAGTCTTCTTGGAAGAGGCAACATGGTAAAAGGATATAGCATGAGGTTTAGAGTCAAGGTATCTGAATTTGAATTCTGGCTCTGTGATTTGTCCTCCTAGCATGGCCTTAACAAATAATGTCTCCTCCTCAAAGTGAGAGAGTCATCATAACGGTAATACATACTAACGATATTAGTGTAAGAGAAAATTGAAATGGCAGGTGTCAGTGTGCCTGGTGCAGTGTAATATTTACTTGGTAGTAAGTAAATATTTATATCATTTCATCCAGAGAGGTAACTGTTGAACTTCCAGTTAGGCTTGTGGGGTGCCCACAGAGGAGGATTGGACCTAATAATACTTCTACGGTCTTTTAAATAGTGAGCTAAATTGTTCAAGTAGTATATTGAATTCTATTATTTCTTCTCTTTTATTTTTAATGTTTTTGGTCTTTTCCCTCTCTTTTACTTTAAAATCAAAGGCAGTTTGTTTCAAATTCTATGCTCCAAACTAATGAATTAGTTAAGCTTATTGACTGTCTCAGAGGCCGTGGTTAAAAACTGGCAAACATCATGTGACTGGATTAGTGTACCTCTGAGGAAATAACAAGGAAAAGACAGGTTTCCGCCCTTTCACATTTTTTTCCTTCTCTTTTCTCCCAAGCTCATTCTTGCACTGCAACGTTTCACTTATAATCTGTTAATTAAATCATTTCACTCCATTTTATATAATTTTTAATTTAGCATTCATTTTCAACTTAGCTTTTGGCTTCATTTACTGATAATAAACAGTGTTGCATACAACACATGTTCCGCAAAACACTCCGTCATACACATACAGATGCCAATAATTTTTTCCAGTATGTCAGGCACATTAAAATTAAAGGCAGCATCTCCCCTCACCCTTCCCATTACTGAATGTGCACCCTGTTTGAATAATACATACTCCCCGACAGCCAGCAGTCAGCTAATGTGTAAAAATTATGTGTTGCATGCCACTAGTGCCTTTTTGAAAATTCATGGTTTTCCCAGACACAGTTCTGTAGGAGGTTTCTGGAATGGTCACTCTGGTATCTTGGTCCTGTCCCTTTGGCTTAATGTGTATAAGCAGTAATGGTTTTCTTGAATTACTGCTTTATGGGTTCACAACTACCTGATGGTTTTTGAGAAAGAAAGCTCGAATGTAGTATTCAGATTACTTCCGTTTAGGTTATCATTTGAATCATACTCTGAATTCTAAAGATACAAATTTCTTTAGCTTTTTAGATGATGCCCCAAAGTTTCCAAGACTACAAACTCCAAAGTTTGTGGATCACCTCTAACTGATAGATTGCATTATTGGCATAACTATACAGGCCTTAGAGTCCATTTACTTTGAATTTGCTCCTGCTTATGGGAACCTGCTCCAGTGTTCTTGCCTGCAGAATCCCATGGACAGAGGAGCCTGGCAGGCTATAGTCCATGGGTTCACAAAGGGTCAGACATGGCTGAGTGGCTTCACTTTCACTTTCTTTCACTTTCACTCTATCATTTGAACCTTGTTAGTTAGAAAAGTTTCTGCTCTCACATTTAATATTAAGCTCTCATGTAGTAGGTAGGGCTTCCTGGTGGCTCAGCGGGTAAAGAGGGAGCCTGCAATGAGGGAGACCTGGTTTTAATCCCTGGGTTAGGAAGAGCCCCTGGAGAAGGGAAAGGCTACTCACTCCAGTATTCTGGCCTGGAGAATTCCATGGACTGTATAGTCCATGGGGTTGCAAGGAGTCGGACATGACTGAGCAACTTTCACTTTCATTTCTCATGTGGTAACTTCAGTTCTTTTCCATCGTCTGTCGTTAGCTGAAGGAGTTACCCTTGGTCATATTCTTATAGATATTGGCCCGTGAATCAGCAAAATTTATTGGGCATGCATGTGGTACGTGTTAGGAACTATGGGAGTCACTAGAGGTCTGATGACAACCAAAACCAGTATGACCTCTTCCCTTATGGAGGTTACATTCTAGAATGAGAAGACAGTCATTTTACAAGTATTAACTACACAAAGACAGTGCTATGTGAGAGATCCAGGGTTGTCTGAAAAAGCATAACTGAGATCCCGCCTTGTCTGGGTGATAGCATTTAAGCTGAGATGTAAAGCATGGCTGGGATTTAGCCAGGGAAAGGGAAGGACTTGGAGAGACATCCTATACAAAGTCCCTGTGGCTATGAAGAAGATGACTTGCTTTGCTAGAAGGCAAGGAGTAGAGTACCCCAAGGTTCACAGGGCTACAAAACTCTAAAGTGAATGTCAGGTTTAATTCTAAGGGCAGTGAGAAGTGAAGGATTTTAGGCAGGGACTGACTCAAACACAGTCATTTGTATTTGGAAAAACATGTCTCTGTGTGATTTGGAAAATATTTGGCAGAATGGCTGGAGAACAAGGTAGGCAGGCTTTGAAGTACAGGGGACAGATTAAGCTCACCTGGTGGACATTGGTGGTGGCAATGGCAAGTGAGAAGTGGATTAATTTGAGTTCTTTATGGGTGACATCCTCATGTTGGTAGCACTAGTAGTAAAGAACTCACCTGCCAGTTCAGGAGATTAAGAGATGTGGGTTTGATTCCTGGGTCAGAAAGATCCCCTGGAGGAGGGCATGGGAGCCTACCCAGTATTCTTGCCTGGAGAGTTCCATGGACAGAAGAGCCTGGTGGGCTACGTTCCACAGGGTCACAGCGAGTCAAACACAACTGAAGCGACTTAGCACATAGTACGTAGTGGGTGACATGGACAAGACTTGTGATCAGTTTAACTTGAGAAAAAGGGAAATATCGAGGATGACACCTGGGTTTCTGGCTTGAGCAGTTGTACAAATGGCAGTGATTTTTCACATAGAAGGTGATAAAATTCCTTTCGTACCTGTCTCGTTGTCTAAACATCAAGTTCAGAGGTCAGAAGCTCATAAAACATGGCGGTGGCCTTAGAATCTTTTTATATGATATATCTTCTGCTGCAGTTGAACAAAAGAATTTGACTTAAATCATAGACTTTCTTTTTCTCTCTCTTGGCTGTAACTGCTGAGAAGTAAACATAACAACTTGCATGGTGACCCATAGAGAATTTGACAGATTGGAAAATAATTTCAGAATCCTTATATCCTAGCTCAGTTCTTCAGCACTTCTTATCCCTGAATGGTAGAGCTGTGCTTTATCTCTGTGAGTTTTTCTCCGCTGTAGCATTTTAATGTTTCCACTCCCACCTTATTGCAACTGTTCAGTCCTTCTCATACTTCTACTCTGTTCTCCTTCCAGTCCTACATTTCTGAGTATATCCAGGGTGCAGCTTATGTCTAAGCTGGCTAGAGTGTTGGAAAGCAATGTGGATCCCGAAGGGTGTTAAGACTGGATTGAAGGCTCAACCCTACCACCTGGTTATATTTGCTTTGTTTAGTTTTAAACAACTCAATCCTAGCTAATGTTTCTGGTGCCCTACCCACAGCCCCCTTACTCCCTCACTTTAGTGCCAGTGGCCTTGCTTCTGCCTGCCAGCTCCATACCTATTCACCTGTGGAATTTTCTCAGGTCACTGAATTCTAGTTTGTCCATGGGGCAGGCCGGAAGTACAAGGGAATTAACCCCTATCTGAACAACCCTCTGTCAGTGCCTAATGAGAGCCGCAGTGTAAATGCCCAGCTCCCTTGCTCCTTCGGTGGGATGACTCTGGGGTAGGCATTCCTCACCGGCTTCTTAAGTCTCCCCAGTGCATTCACTTCTAGTTGCCCATGGTGGTAGTTGGCTTCATCGGACATCCTTTGTTCTCCAGTTACTGTCCTGGTCTCACTCCCCCACTCCTCTGCTGCTGTTCACATTCCCTCCCAAGCAAACTTCTTACACTTATCCCAGGGTCTGCTTGTGGGGAACCTGCATCAAGACAACCACAGTGAGCTTTAAGGACTGTGTTTGGCTAGCTGGTCACCATTGGGTATCACCTCTCTTGCTCTGCCTGGTTGTGTATCACTTGGTGCTTGCGCCTTTAGCATGAGTTCCCATTATTTCGTCCAGGTTAGTCTGTTGGTCTGGGACTCTGAACTGTGATTGAGCCCCAGGTTGTGGAGGAAGGCTCTGAAACGCAGCGGTGACTGTGTGGATCAGATTCCTCCAGGACTTGTGCTTCACACACAGGCTTGTGGGGCAAGATTGTGTCCAAAGAAGGGAGTTTAGCCTTGACTTTAAGTATTTAAAATTTCCTCTGAATTCTTTCTTGGCACAGTCTACCATATACTGTCTTAGTCTTGATACTCCCCTTTCTTCTTTTCTCATCCTCCTTGCACTTTAAGATGTGCAGTTCACTGTGATTTTTAAAAAATGTTTTTTCCTCATGTTGATACCACTTTTTTAGCCATATGTCTTCAGTTACATATCTTTCAACATCTTTTATATTTGATAGGCTTTTTTTGTGGGGGGCGGTTTCTTTTTCAGGCTACTACCACTATTTGGACTAACTGTTGCAACATTTTGCTTGTCATGCTTCAGTGTTGATTAGCAAGGAAAAATGTTTTCTCCACACTCTAGAATGAAACCACATTGAAAGAGGTCTGTCAAGAACATTGGTGTGCTGTCTTGTCAGCATTCACAGTGTTCCCAGCATCCCTGTCACTGTTACTCACATAACATTGACCTTCCATCAGTACACAGTTACTCTCAAACTGGGTGTTGGGAGATAAAGAATGTGGCTCGGGATAAATCTGAGATATACATATAGAGCCCAGTTGGAAGCAGCTAAAGAGAAAAGAAGAAAAATTAACTGGGAAGTTTGATAGGCAGTTATAGTATGGTAGCCTCAGTGGCACGCACTCTTCATTCCTACCCATTATAGTTGTTCTTTCTTAGCTGTAGAGACTAGAAAACTGGAAACCTTATATATTTCCTTGATCCCCTGTGGCTACGATTCTGAGTGTCAATTAGATTTGGAAGTAGAAATTAGGTAGAGGCCAGTCCTCTTCCACTTCAGCTGTTTCTTCTTGACAAACAGGTTATAGGCAAGTATGATTTTTCTGCACTGGTATTTCAGGGCTCAGTTACTGGGTGTTAAAGACAATTGTGCTGTGACTTCTTGATCCTGAATTGCAGCCTTGCTAGCATTTTCCTAAACTGAGCTGTCTCGATGATGGCTTCTTGTTTGTGGTGGAGGAAAGGCCATCCTTCCACCCTACCTGGTGATTTTTGTAAGTAACTGATTCTTTGTGTTAAACCCCTTCCTGCCTAAAATTTCTCAAGTGGTCTGTGTTTTCTGACCTGCACCCTAACATACATAGATAGGTCGAAGCAAATTTTGTGCTTAAAGGTTTAAGAAAGAAGAGAAAGAAAAGTTGCCTAGTCGTGTCCGATTCTTTGTGACCCCATGGACTGTAGCCTACCAGGCTCCTCCGTCCACGGGATTTTTCCAGGCAAGAATACTAGAGTGGGTTCCCATTTTAAACCCAGAGAAAAATGAGAGACTAGAAAGGAAAAGCAAGATAGTCTGTAGGTCTGTAGATGCATAGGTTACTCCATGATCCAGAGTCTAGCAGAAAACAAGGCAACTGGCTAGTTAAGTTACAGAGTAACTAACTTGTTGGCCCTTGTGATCTGGTTCCATAGACCTTCTCCGAACTTCTCTGTATATTTATCCACCAAGGCTGGCCACCAGGCAGTCCTCTGTTGAGAACCACATCATTCCTAACTTAATGCTTTGAAGCAAGTGGGGTTTTACTTTTCTTTCCATCATAGAAATAAGGTTTAACTGTGGAAAAGTAGAATAATTTGCCTAATTTTTGGCTAAAAGGGAAAGGAAAGATTTAGTGCTCCTGACTTCCTTATAATGCAATTAAAAAAAAAAAAAAGACTGCGTAATTTTCTGGAGCCACAGTGAGTTGGCTGAGGTGGGCACACTAGAGAAAGCCATACTCCATGCCAAGGTCTGCTATTGGCCACTGAGGCACTCATTTCCTCTTCCTCTGTTCTATTCGTTATGTTAATTTTCCACCAAGCTCCAGCCCCACCTCTGTCAATTATTTTTGTTTCAACCTTCTAATTATAACATTATATGACCATTCAGACTGGTACTAATTAAATCATTACCTAATTCACAAAGTGTGCGATAATGCTAATGCTTCTTGTCAGCTGAAATTGCAACATGGTACATACTTTCCTCACTCTCAGTAGATTGGTGGGGGCAGGGCACAGTTGTTTCTCTACCAAACAACTTTTGCTTACCCTCTGATCACTAGCTGACATCATCTAGAACCTACTCTTTTCCAAAAATGGGAAAACAACCTGTACCTGCAATTTATCACTGTCATATAAAATCGTGATCTTGACTTTTTGTGAAAAAAGTCGTGATTGTCAAGATAAAAAAAAATTAGTGCTACAATTTAGAGTACTATTTGCTGCCATATTTTCTTGTCATTTCATTCCTCATATTATTTTTAACAGAGTAAAACAGTAGCTTGTCTTTTTCTCATATTTAAAACAGATTTGTTTTCCGCTCAATTAGACTTGTGATCACGAGAACACAAAGTAGTATTTTTCTCCTTCTGGATGAAAATTTGATGGGCAAATTGTCAGGAATAATTACGCCAAATGATGGAATGAAATCCAATGGAAAACATCTTTCTCCTTGCTAGTGATACATTTTTATTTAAGACACAATGCGCATCAAGCACATTTGTGACAAGGTGAAATTGACAAGTGGCCCTCTGCCATGATTTTATTTTTAATTGCTGGTAAACTAATTAGCTGGAACAACATGTTGTATAGTCCACAAAACTGTTGTTCAATGCATTCTCCAATATAAGTGAGATATATATGATGAGGAGAAGTTCTCTTGAAGAGACAGCCGTGCCAAAATATAGTTATGTAAATATGGTTGTATAGACACCACAGAGTAAAAGCTTTATTTCCCCACCATGGCATAACTTGTATGTAACATTTGTTTTGGGATTTGAATAAGAATTAAGAAAGATGAACTAGATACTTTTTATTTTTCTTTTTCAAGACCAATTGTGCCTCAAAATAGCAACTGTTTCGTTAAGTGTGTTTCTTAGGCAATCAGTCAATAATTTCTTCAGTACAAGGGTTGGCAAACATTTTCTGTAAAGGCACCAACAGCAAGTATTTTCAGCTTTGTGGGCCATGAAATCTTTGTCACAACTGCTCAACTCTGATGTTGTAGTGTAACACAGTCACAGACAATATATGAATGAAAGTGATAGTGTTTCAGTAAAACTTTATTATGGACACAAAAATTTGAATTTGCTGTAGTTTTCAGTTGTCATAAAATATCATTTTTTTGGACCTTTTCCAACCATTTAGTTCATGGCCCTTACGGAGACCATTAGTGGGCTCGATTTGGCCTGTAAGCTGTAGTTTCCAGCCCTTGCTCTTGTGCCTGCTGCACGGCAGGCAGAGTCATTAGTTATTAGTTGTTTCTTTAATATCTGCTTTGTACCAAGCAGAGTGCTAGGCACTGAGGGATATTCAGAAATAGAGAGCAAAGTCTGTGCCCTAAAGAAACTTGACACTTGGACTGGGAAGAACATACATACAGGACTGAAAGACACACTATTACATGTTATGTCGTAAATGTCACTTTGTGATTTGCTTTACAAGTTTGAAAGAAGGTAGTCACCAGCTAATAGAGAGAACTCCATTACAACTGACCAGGTTAGGTAAGGATGTACTGAAATGATGGGATTCCAGCCAGACCTTTAGAAAGCTATCAGGGGGACTTGCCTGGTGGTCCAGTAATGAAGAATCTGCCTGCCAGTGCAGGAGATACAGGTTTGATTTCTGGTCTTGGAAGATTCCTCACGCCTTGGGGCAGCTAAGCCTGTGTGGCACAGCTACTGAGCCTAAATTGTAGTCTGCATGTGGCAACAAGGGAAGCCTGTGCACCTAGAGCTCTTGCTCCAGAGCAAGAGAGAAGCCAGCACAGTGAGAAGCCCGTGTGCTGCAATGAAGAACACGCCCTGCGCTGCACAACTAGAGGAGAGCCTTCACAGCAGCAAAGACCCCGCACTGCCATAAATAAACAAATAAAAACTAAGGCATTGGGGCATATCCTTCTGTTGCGTGGTGGTGACTGGAGCTGATGGAAACACCAACCATGAATCAGTTACTTCTATCGTTTTTCCCTCTCACTCATTATTTCATCTCATTATGAACATTTTAAACATGTAGCAAAGTTTTAACAAGCTTTATACTTAATACCCGACACTCACCACCTGAATTTTGCATTAACATTTGGCTGCACTTGTTTTACCACATTTCTATCTTTTTTGTTTGTTTATTCCAAAGTAAACTTCAGATTCCAGGATATTTTCTCATGGATACTTAAGCATACATATCATTAATTAGAATTTATATTGGCTTATACTTTTTTTTCTTTTGGTGTAAAATTTACATACAACAAAGTGTGCATGCTTTGTCACTTCAGTTGTGTCCGGCTCTTTGCACGCCTATGGACTGTAGCCTGCCAGGCCCCTCTGTCCATAGGATTCTCCAGGCAAGAATACTGGAATGAGTTGCCTTGCCCTCCTCCAGGGGATCTTCCCGGCCCAGGGATGGAACCGGTGTCTCTTATGTCTCATGTATGGGCAGGCAGGTTCTACACCACTAGCGCCACCTGGGAAGCCCAGGTACAACAAGCTGCACCAATATTAAATATACATTCTGTGAGATTTTATGAGATTTATCTCTGTGAAATCTAAATCCCTATCAAGATTTATGTTTCCATTACCCTCAAAAGTTCCCTCCCAGTCAGTCCTTGCCCCCAGCTGATCCCTAAGGGATTTTTTCCAGGATAGATTCTGTTCCATTCAAGAATTTCAAATAAATGGAATCCTACTGAACCTGTCATTTGATGTGGACCTTTGTCTTCACATCTTTTGTCTTTATCTGCTTGGTTGTGGTATTCTTGAAAGGAGAAGGATCTAAAGGCAGTTAGTTCCCCAAGAGGAAAATATACTCTTGAGTGGACGCTGTCTAATATTCTATTAACAAAAACAATAGTTTCGTTCAATTTCATATATTATCTTTAATTATTATAAACTTAAGTGACCCATGGGTTTATTTTTAATATTAACATTTCTATTGTTATGTCTTTTATGTCCCGAATTTTATATATTTCATGTTATTTAATTAGTGATAGAAATGATCTTATTTTGCAGAAGATGAAGCTCAGGCAGGGGATTAAAGTACCTGAATCACTTTATTACCCATCTCTTTCTGTTGCTGCTTCAGACATCAGTTGGGGACTGGGGATAGCCAAGGTAGAAATGAGTGTTTGAGGGGTGGATGAAGATGGAGCTTCTTTCTTAGGTTTTTCTGTTTATTTAAGAAGTAGGTAAAATGTATTGGTGGAGACATTCAATAGGAACATACAAAGCTGATTTTTCTGTTGGAGGGAGAGCACTAAAGAATTCACAGATTACATTTATGATTAGAATGTGATTTTTCCTGTTGCATAGCACAGAGTAAACCATGACCCTGCCTTCTTTAGTAGAAGGCTATTGGTGGTAGAGTTAAATTTATTAATATTTAAGGATCTCAAGAAACTTTATGAGCATCAACTCACTAAGTCACTTAATTGCACTGCAACGTTGGGAAATGGCTCCGTGAATTTTGCAGTCCAAGGTTCTGCTTTTTAAAGCCCCCAAATGTTTAGAACCAAGTGCCAATATGCAGCATTGAAAGAACAGATTTTATTGTTGAGAGGGGGGATGTGCTCATTTATCTGTTTTTCAAACGAGTTTATAAAGTATTTGAATGTTCTTTGCTGTGCTTTATGGTAATACTTATTTCTCTGGAAATTTTCATTATCATTGGTTTTCATAGTTAATATATCATCCTTATTTGACATTGAACTCTATCTGCATTTGTTATGGAAAAAAGTTACGCAACATTTAATGTCATTTGAGAAGTTGTTTGTATTCCTTGTATTTAGTCTTTAAAAAGGCTTGATCTTCACTGTTAATCAAAAGTCTGCATTTCTACTTATTTGTTTTAAGAAGCTTATTTAATGACTTAAAGCTTAACCTGATAAACCACTTCTATGTTGTCTTGAATTTAAGAGAGAATGTCCCCTCCTTTTAAAGTAAATTTTACCTAGCATTTAGTATAATACCAGAGTAGCATTGTATTGAATCAGTGTTTGCTTTTTTTTCCTAATGTCTTATATTTTTTAAATGTGTTCATTTTTTCATTGAAATATAGTTGATTTCCAATGTTGTGTTAGCTTATATTATAATATGTTACTCCCAAATTCCTGATTTATCCCTCCCCTCACCTTTCCCCTTTGGTAACCATAAGTTTGTTTTCTATGTTTGTGAGTCTGTTTGTCTTTTGTAAATAAGTTCATTTGTATCATTTTTTTAGATTCTGCTTATGAGTGATATGTTTGTCTTTCTCTGTCTAGCTTACTATATACTATGCTTAGTATGATAATCTCTGGGTCCATCCATGTTGCTGCAAATGGCATTATGTCATTTTTTAAGGCTGAGTAGTATTCCATTGTACATACATACCACATCTTCTTTAGCTCTTCATCTGTTGATGGACATTTAGGTAGCTTCCATGTCTTCCTATTGTAAATAGTGCTGCAGTGATCACTGGGGTGCATGAATCTTTTCAAGTTGTGATTTTCTCTGGATGTATGCCCAGGATTGAGGGTGCAGGATCATAAGGTAGCTCTAATTTTAGTTTAAGGACTCTTCATACTCAGTGTTTCCTTTTGGATTTAACATGTTTAGATGCAAATGGAAAAAAATAAAATCACTCATTGTTTTCATATCTTAGTCTATCAGTCTGTATCTCTTCTTCCTTTTCTCAAAACAATTTTAAAAAATCAATTTAGGAAGTCTCCTCCAAAATACTAAACTAACATGATTTCAAGGTTGCAAATTTCTGAAAATTTATCCAGAAGTTTTCTGTTCAGTGCTCGAATCTCTTCTATAGCATTCTTCATGGGTGGTTATCCAGTCCAAAGGAAACTGAATCTATCCCATGTCTCAGGAGCTTTCTCATGTACCAGATCATAGTCTTCTTTGGTTCTTCAGATGGTGAAAACCCTGTGAAAATTCCACAAGGCAGCTGGCAGTTGAACTGAGGGCTTGCTAGTGCTTGGAAAGATGTTGATTCTTTAGTGTTTATACAGAGGTTTAGATGTAGTTGTAATTTTTACTAATTATCACTTTTGAGATAACACAACAACCAGAAAACCACAAAACATCAAAAACATTTATTACTATGTAAGATACCAATTTAAGAAAGATTATCACACTTGAAAAATTATTTAACTGATAAAAATGACTGTATTTTGAACTTTTTCTGCTCCTTTTTCTCAAGTTAGTGCCAACATAAAATGGCTGTGTTCATGTAATTCATTTTTTCAATTTGGTTTGAGACTTGTATAGCTCCCAGTGGTAGGTTTTGCAGTTGTATTGCATTATTAAAGTGTCCATCAAAACTTTACAGTTGGTAAACAGTATTAAAAATCCATCTCTAGCTTCTGTAAACTGTTCAGAGAGATGTGAATACCAGAAGAAATGAAAATATTTTAATTAACTCAAGTAGGACTAATCAAAGCAAAGCAACCAGTTTATTCAATTGAACATGTTAATGTCTATTCATCCATGACATGGCTGAACATTTATGTCATCTATTAAAAGCAATTCTGTTGCTTGTACAAGTATTAAGCTATTGTTCAATGTGGAACTGAATCCCGTAGAGGCAACCTCACCCCTTTTAGCAATTACGTGTCAAAGATTATTTCCTTAACATCCTTTCTTCTGCATCCAGTTCACTTCAAATAACCGAACTCCATTCGTGAAGGAATACAGACTTGGATAACTTGGATCAATTACCCTGCTCTCATTTCTTTTCTTCAGAGGAATTTTACCATCTTTGTTTTTTTATAATAAGGCTTAGGGAATGTTTACTATATCCTGGATACTAGTCTGAGCATGTTTTATGTATTGTATCATTTAGTCCTTGCAAAAATATCATTTTCCCCCATTGTACAGATGAAGAGTTGGAACCAACTTGTTGCCTTGTTTTGTCAGTGATAGAACTAGGATGTAAACACACATCTCAGAATATCCATTGTATTGAAATGAATTGAAGTTGTGTCAAAGGTGATGTACATTAGATACCAGGAAGAAACTTCTAAAATGAATAGGTGCTTCAAGGAGCCTCTTAAGTGAGGAATGCCAAAAGGAGTTGGAGTTGTTATCTGGGATTTTTATTTCCATTAGGGTATTTAAGAATCAGTTCAGTTCAGTCACTCAGTCGCGTCCAACTCTTTGCGACCCCATGAATCGCAGCACACCAGGCCTCCCTGTCCATCACCAACACCCGGAGTTCACTCATATCCATGTCCATCGAGTCGGTGATGCCATCCAGCCATCTCATCCTCTGTCATCCCCTTCTCCTCCTGCCCCCAATCCCTCCCAGCATCAGAGTCTTTTCCAATGAGTCAACTCTTCATATGAGGTGGCCAAAGTACTGGAGTTTCAGCTTTAGCATCAGTCCTTCCGGTGAACACCCAGGACTGATCTCCTTTAGGATGGTCTGGTTGGATCTCCTTGCAGTCCAAGGGACTCTAGTCTATATTAAAATCTTATTTTTTGTGAATTAATTTTATTCTTCTCTTCAAGCAGGAAGTTAAATTAGAGGCTGTCTGTAGACCCCTTTAATACATTTTAATGCAGTCTCCAGTGTGCATAAAAAGTGGAAACTTAATGCTTATTTTTAATTTTAACGATTATAATGATTCTTTTTTAATAAAAATAAGTAGAATGTAGGAAAAAAAATACCCATGCCATTTTAACATAGTGACATTTTTTTGGCTTATTTCTTTATAGTCATTTTTACATGTACTATTTTTTAATGTATTTATAGCTGATTTATAATATTTGTTTCAGATATACAGCATTATCACTCAGTATTTTTGCAGATTATACTTCTTTAAAAGTTATTTTAAGCCAATGGCCATAACTCCCTGTGCTATTCAGTATATCCTTGTTACATATCTTTATTTTTTTTTTTAGGGAATCTTTATTTTTAAATTGTGAAAGTATGGTGACACATTTGCAGGAGACTTGGAAAGTATAGAAAAAGTTATATATAGTTCCACTATATATTACAGTTATTTTGGAGTAGATTAATTAAGATTTTTAGTTGGAGTTTTAATATCAAACTCTTAAAAATTAATAGATGAATAGACAGAAAAGTAGAAGGACATAGTAGAACTGAAAGCACTGTGAACCAATTCAGAATAATTAAGATTTGTACATTTTTCACATAACAGCAGGATACAAATTCTATTCAAGTTCCCATAGACTATAAACCAAGAAGGAATTCAAGTTTCCATGTACTATAAAACCAAGAGATAATTCATGTTTCCATACACTATACTTGATCTTAGCCAAAAGGCCGAGAAGCTATTCCCATACACTATAAACCAAGAAACACTGGAACATATCCAAGGACATAAAACAAGGTACATAAACTTATTTTTAAACCACACTGTTGAAGTATAATGTATAAAATAAACCCATGTTAAACATATAATTAAGTGAGTTTTAATAAGCTTACATTGTAACAATCACCACAGTCCCTATGTTAGAATATAACTTCACTTTCAGTGCTCATGCTCTAGTTTTTATAAGATGGAAGCTTCTGCTATTGGTTTGATTTTTTTTTTCTAGCATAAGTATATCACTTTAGCTAGGCCTATAAATCTAAATATATTGTAGGTTTATTTTCATTCAGTTCAAAATGTTTTAAAATTTTGTGTGAGAACTTCTCTGACTAATAGGATATTTATAAGTATGTTGAGTTCTTTCAGAGTATCCATGGATTTCCCAGATTTTCTTTTGTTTTGATTTCTAATTTAATTAGAAATACAGAAAATACAATTTTTGTGATTTAAATCCTTTTAAATTTATTGATACTTATTCTGTGGCCTTAACATATGGTCTAATTTGGTGCATGTATTTTTGTGCTTAAAAATAACGTGTACTTTGTTTTTGAGTAGTGTGTTCCATATGTATCAGTTAGGTCAGTTACTGATTTTTCTGTCTGCTCTTCTGTCTGTATTGAAAGCACCAGCTATCATTGCTGAGTTGTCAGTTTCTCCATACAGTTCTGTCAGTTTTTGCCTCCTGTATTTTGTAGCTCTGTTGTTGGATGTGTATATGTATATAAATGGTTTATTGTCTTGATGGACTGACTAATCAGTATAAAATGACTCCCTGTGTCTCTAGTAAATCTTTTGATTTATACTATTTTTTCTGATAGTATATACTCTCTCCAGTTTTTTTATGCTTATTGCTTGCTTTGTATTTATTTTTAAATTATTTTTCTTTCAGTTTGTATTTGAATCTAACGTGTGCCTCTCACAGGTCCCATCTGCTTGCATTTTTTAAAATGCAGTCTACCTTTTAGTTGAGATTTTAATCCATTCATATTTAATGTTAAGACAGATAAGGTTAGATATATGTATGCATTTTGATATTTTTCTCCATTGTTTTTTCTGTACTATCTGCTTTGTATTAAAAAGTGTTTTTAGCATATCATTTTAATTTTTGCTTGTTTTCACTATATAATTTTCCAAGTTTTTGCCCTAGCATTTAAAGTATGTATCACACCTTGTAATTTATTTTAGTTCAACACTAACTTTATTATAGTGATATAATACAAACTTTACTTCAGTATAGGTCCTTGTCACCCTGCTTTGTGCTACTACTATCATATATATTGTATATATAAAACTTGTAAATATATGAACTTGTATATAAAACTTGTATATATAAAACTTGTAAATCCAACAGTGTTACTGGTTTATACAATCTTATGTTTTATAAAGATAAGACTGAAAGGAGGAAGCATACATACCTATATGTGTGTGTGTTCACTGCTTAGTCGTGTCTGATTCGTTACCCTACTGACTGTAATGATCTTATGACCTGCCAGGCTCCTGTCCATGGAATTCTCCAGGCAAGAATTCTGAAGTGGGTGGCCATTTCCCTTCTCCAGGGGATCTTCCTGACCCAGGGATCAAACCCTTGTCTTCTACATTGTAGGCAGATTCTTTACCATCTGAGCCCCAGGGAAGTCCATGTATAAACCTATTTGTTTACTATTTTCATTTTTCTTCATTCCTTCCTGTGTGGTTGAGTTATTTCCTGTGTGGTATCTTTTCTTTGGTCCACTGCAACTCCATCACCTCCCTTCTTCCTTTATACCATTATTAGTATATCATTATTATTATTACATTACATGTTCATATGTTATATGACCTGCAGTATCATTCTATAGTTATTGTTATATACAGTTCTTTTAAATTGTTTAAGGAAATACAAAAACTATACTTACAGTCTCTTTCAGTTACCTACATAATTACCTTTACCAGCATTATTTCTTCATGTGAATCTAAGTTACTGTCTATTGACGTTTCTTTCATTTTAATAGGCTTTGGTTCTTTTTTGTGATTCCTGTCTCTTTATTGATACCCTACATTTAGTGAATCATGATATCATACTTTATTCTATAAGTCTTTGAGCATATTTATAATAGTTGCTTTGAAGCCCTTATCTGCTAAGTCCAACATCTGTGCCCCCATAGTGATCATTTCTTTTAACTGTTTTTTTTTTCTTGTTTATGGGCCAATTTTAATTTTTTTTTGCATGTTTCATAATTTTTTGCTAAAAATTACACATTTTAGGGAATTCATCATAGCACCTCTGTTCAGATCCATATCCTTCACACCTCTAAGGTTTTTTTGTTTAAAAAAAATATTTTTAGTTTCCTAGACTAATGCTGTGGAGCATATTTCTTCTATAATGTGTGGCGACTGATATCTCTACCTCATCTTCCTACACTGCTGCCTCCCCCCTCCACCCCACCCCCACCCCCAGCCGCAACCCCTCCAGCTTATGTATTTAAGTCTAGCTTCCTAGGAATCTCCCCTGGGTCAAAAACAGCTCAGTCTTTAACCAAACACTGATCTGAGGTTGTTTGAGCACCTTGAGCCACTAACTTAAAAGGCTCCCAGGTTGTTCTGAAGATTCAGTGTATGATTTGGAGAATGACTCAGCCCAGCCAGTTTATAGGACTGTCATAAATTTTGCTGAATGTGTTTGTAAGGTCTCATGCTCAACAGGAAGCAGTATCTTGCTAGGGCTTTATCCAGTCTCTCCTGAGGGTGTGCACAGCTTTGTCAGTCTGAATGGCCTTCCCTACCATTAAGAGATCAGTAAGATGATGTCAAGGCCCACTTTCATTCCCTGGATCTCCCTATTAATTTTCTGGCTGGCCTGCAGTTTGTTGCTTACTTTCATCAGTCATGGGATTTCAGGCTAGCTGCAGTGTTGTCCTTCCCTGTTTGTTTGCCATCAGGATCACTTTTGTTTTTAACACCCCTAGGGATGGAGTTTTCCATGTTCTGCTCCAAATAAAATCAGTCCTGAATAAGCAGAGCTTTGATCCTCACAACTTGCCCACCTCAACAGCACTTCTGCTCTGTGGAGCTGGGGAGGGAATGGGCATGGGAGTACCCAAGATTTTAGTTCCAAGCTAAAATCTACAGACTCCCACTATTCTTATTAAGATTCAGCAGCTTTTCTTGAATAAAACCTCTCAATTTGTTCTATGCCTTTGGTCCATTTTCAGTGCCCTTAAAAGGCTGTTTTTGACGATTTTGTCAAATTTTATTGTTTATTTTTATGTTGTGGATTTGACAGATTGCTCATTCATCCATTCCAAAGTTTTATTTTCTTGGGGTTTCTATTATTTAAAAACCTATATACTACAAAATATACTAATTGCTATGGTCTGAATGTTTGTAGCCCCAGAAGTTAATATATTGGAATTCTAATGCCCAATGTGATGGTATTAAGGGGTAGGGCCTTTTGGAAGTGGGTAGGTCATGAGGATGGAACTCTGGTGAATGAAATTAATACTCTTATAAAAGATACCACAGAGCTCCCTTGCCTCTTTCCCCATGTGAAGGGACAATGAGAAGCCAGGAGTCTGTAAACTGGAAAAAAAAAGACTCTCACTACAAACCAACTCTGCTGGCAGCCAGATCTTGAACTTCTCAATTCCAGAGCTATGGGCAATATAGTTTTAGTGTCATAGGCCACTTGGTCTGTGATGTTTTATGATAGACCCCAAATGAGGTAAGATACTAATTTCAAAAATAAAGCTCAATAGCTTCAGTTGAGTTCAGTTCAGTTCAGTCGCTTGCTCAGTCGTGTCCGACTTTGCGGTAGTTTGAACATTCTTTGGCATTGCCTTTCTTTGGGATTAGAATGAAAACTGACCTTTTTGAGTCCTGTGGCCACTACCGAGTTTTCCAAATTTGCTGGCATACTGAGTGCAACACTTTCACAGCATCATCTTTCAGGATTTGAAATAGCTCCACTGGAATTCCATCACCTCCACTAGCTTTGTTTGTAGTGATGCTTTCTAAGGCCCACTTGACTTCACATTCCAGGATGTCTGGCTCCAAGTGAGTGATCACCACACCATTATGATTATCCAGATCGTGAAGATCTTTTTTGTACAGTTCTTTCATGTATTCTTGCCACCTCTTCTTAATATCTTCTGCTTCTATTAGGTCCATACCGTTTCTGTCCTTTATTGAGCCCATCCTTGCATGAAATGTTCCCTTGGTATCTAATTTTCCTGAAGAGATCTCTAGTCTTTCCCATTCTGTTCTTTTCCTCTATTTCTTTGCATTGATCCCTGAAGAAGGCTTTCTTATCTCTTCTTGCTATTTTTTGGAACTCTGCATTCAGATGCTTATCTCTTTCCTTTTCTCCTTTGCTTTTTGCCTCTCTTCTTTTCACAGCTATTTGTAAGGCCTCCCCAGCCAGCCATTTTGCTTTTTTGCATTTCTTTTCCATGGGGATGGTCTTGATCCCTGTCTCCTGTACAGTGTCATGAACCTCATTCCGTAGTTCATCAGGCACTCTATCAGAGCTAGGCCCTTAAATCTATTTCTCACTTCCACTGTATAATCATAAGGGATTTGATTTAGGTCATACCTGAATGGTCTAGTGGTTTTCCCACTTTCTTCAATTGAAGTCTGATTTTGGCAATAAGGAGTTCATGATCTGAGCCACAGTCAGCTCCTGGTCTTGTTTTTGTTGACTGTATAGAGCTTTTCCAACTTTGGCTGATAGAATATAATCAATCTGATTTCGGTGTTGACCACCTGGTGATGTCCATGTGTAGAGTCTTCTCTTGTGTTGTTGGAAGAGGGTGTTTGCTGTGACCAGTGCATTTTCTTGGCAAAACTCTATTAGTCTTTGCCCTGCTTCATTCCTCATTCCAAGGCCAAATTTGTCTGTTACTCCAGGTGTTTCTTGACTTCCTACTTTTGCATTCCTGTCCCCTATAATGAAAAGGACATCTTTTTTGGGTGTTAGTTCTAAAAGGTCTTGTAGGTCTTCATAAAACTGTTCAACTTCAGCTTCTTCAGCATTACTGGTTGGGGCATAGACTTGGATAACTGTGATATTGAATGGTTCGCCTTGGAGACGAACAGAGATCATTCTGTCATTTTTGAGAATGCATCCAAGTACTGCATTTTGGACTCTTTTGTTGACCATGATGGCTATTCCATTTCTTCTGAGGGATTCCTGCCCGCAGTAGTAGATTGCATAAGAACACCCTTGTCATCACCACCCTGATTAAAATATAGAACATGTCCAGTACCCCTTAGGGTTCCCTTCCTCTAATTTCTATGCCTGTTCCAGAGTTAATCACTTCTATCATCTTAGATTAATTTTTTCTATCATTAAACTTCATATAAGAAATTTTGCAATATTTTACCATTTTTCTGTTTCTGGTTTCTTAGAGTCCAGGTTCATACTCTTGCCACAGGACAAGCCAATAAATTGAGAGATGAATTGTTGGGGCAAGAAATAGCTACTTTATTCAGAAAGCTACCAAATTGAGAAGATAGTAGACTTACACCCAAAAGACCACCTTGCCAGAATCAGAATTCAGGCTTCTTTTATACCAAAAGGGGAGGGAGTAAAGTCAGACACTTTCTGGTTCCCATCAGCCCCTAGAGGGGATGTGTTAATTTCTTCCTCCCTGCTGACATTTACAGGTGGGCCTGGTCAGGATGTTTCCTGTGAGCTAAACAAAGGTATGTTAGCTTAATGCTCATTACCTGGAAGGCAGGGTTCCCAGACATGGGCCATTATATATAACTTACCGGCAACATCCCTTTAGTGATTAACTTGTAATATGACTACAAAAGGTTCTTTCCTATTATAATCCCCCACTATCAATGCCCATTTCACAATTTTGTGGCAAAAGGAATGAAGATCACTCTGGCTATTTCCTGCTGAACGGAGATGATGAAATGTTCCTTAGAATCTTTAGTCAGTCCTTTTTTAGCTACAGCTATTTGAACCCAATGAAACCTCTTAGTGTGTTGTCTGACTCAGAACTGAACTTGGGGTTTTGGTTCCAGTTCCCAGCACGTATACTAAATTCCTGTGCTGTTTGTTTAAAATTAAACTGATTGGTTGCCCCTTTTCCAGCCACAGTAGAATTATTAATGCCATCTACTTCAGTTGGATAGGCAGACCTGTTATAGGCAAACTGATGAACAGTATAGTGCCCAAAGTTTTCATGTAATTGACAACTGTTAGGTGTTCTAGCACTTACAGATGCTACTGCCTGGGCAGACACCTGGAATGGCCATATAGTGTTGTAAAGGGGCTTAATTTAAGCCTGTTTCTGGGAACCACTGATTTGTAGCAGGGCAACTGGCAACGCCTCATCCCAAATTAGTCTGTTGATAACATATTAGTGACTTTTTTTTTTTAATGTAAGATTCATTTTCTTGGTTTTTTCCTGTTGATTGTGGTCTCCAGATCAATGTAGTTTTAACGCCTTAATCCAAATTAGGGGATAATTTCCCTAAGAAGATCTTTAACCAGTTCAGAGATTTCCTGTCCAGTTTGGATATGCTTCCACCCATCCTGAAAAAGGGCTTCCCACGTGGGGTGTTGGTAAAGAATCCACCTGCCAGTGCAGGAGTCACAAGAGATTTATTTGATCCCTGGGTCAAGATCCCCTGGAGCAGGAAATGGAAACCCACTCCAGTTTTCTTGTCTGGAAGATTTTATGGACAGAGGAGCCTGGTGGGTGTCCATGGGTGGCAAAAAGTCGGACATGGCTTAGTGACTGCACACTGAGAACTATCTTGATAAAGTGTCCACAGAAACACTAGCAAGTTACCTGAAATTCATTACTGTTCAGGGCATTTGCGTAAAGTCTGTTTCAGTCCTCAGTGGGGCAGGTTCCTGTGTTCAGTCCTTATTTGGGAAGGGTTGACAGCAGTCTTTGGGTTGTTTTTAAGACCTTGGAGGAAAGAGCTCTGTCTCCTTTTCTGGGGTTTTCATGCACACCATCTGTAGACTTAAAGCGTGTTCTGGTGGGATCTTATATCAGGCTATTCCAGTGAAAAACTTCAGGGTGAGGTCTATCAGAAAATTAATCCCTCATTCCGCAGTATCAGTTTTACCTGGGGCTCCTGTGTGGAGCTAAGCATCTGAAGAGCCCCTGGGCCTCTTCATTTCACGTGTTCCTCTCTTTACTGTAAGAGACTGGTATCTTATTGTTCTGTTTTAGCCTCGGGCTGTTTTTCCGTGTTTCTCTGCCTTACAGTAAGCACAGTATTCTCTCCCCAGTGGCGAGTGACTGCCTTCCGGGAATCCAGTGCCACTGCCAAAGGAGTCATGTTTTCATTTTGTATCTTCTCCTATTGCTGTTCCCTGTAGAACACTTTAAAAGCAGCATCTCCCACTTGAGAAGGGTTCATTCCAAATATACCATCTAGTTTTTGTCCTTTCTGCTGGTATCTGCGGCACTTTGCCACAGAAGGTCAAATTTACCATTCTACTATTTTCAAGGGCCTCAGGATCTGCATTGTTACAATGTCTGTAGGCCTGATAAACCCTTTCCAGAAGCTCAGAGAGGTCTTCATTTGTTCTGTTGAATTTTTAAAATTTTGTTCAAAACTTTTGCTTTGGTTTCCTCTTTCAGAGCCCTGCCAGGATGCACTATTAAGTAGTCCTCTAATAAAGGCCTTCTTCCTTCACTGGGCTCCCAGTTGGTTCAGCTATTGCTGCTGCCAAGTGGGCTTCAGGTGTATGGAATCCTCCCTATGAGAAGGGTTGTGATCCTTCCAATTAAGCAAGTCTGTTAAGTGCTGCTGGTTGGGTGTTTGCGTTTAGGACCCTATAAGATAATGGCTTAAGGAGAATTGCCCTGTTTCAGAAGTGGCTCCTGGCTGCTACTGGGTGCCCTGTCAAGTCTTAGATAATGATACCAGACACATTTCCTGTGCCCCAGAACCTAACACAGGATTTTCTAATTGATCCCTAAATCCTAGTGCCAGGAACCAAGGCTGGATAGGAGCAGAAGGCAGTGTTAATAGAAGGAGTGGACATATTGGTATAACCATCACAATGGCTGGGACAGCTAGCTCAGCCAGCGGAGTTAAGGTCCTCACTCTCCTTTCCCTGTCTTATTTTCCCTGGTCATAGTACAAGTGTTTCACATGAAGGATTTCTTTCTTCCCTGCTTCTTCACAAAAATAGCTGCAGAATCATTCAAAAGCCATTGTAACACCACAGATAGCAACTAGTCATCTCACTGTTAAAAGGGTGCCTTTTTGCTTTGGCATCAACCAATTGGGATTACAGTGCCATTGAACAGAAGCTTGATTACTCCTGTGACAAATTAAGATAATTACTAAAATTATGACTGATATTATTTATCAGGATACCAGGATTTGGGGAGTTCCATATGACTTCTAGAATATGTATATTAACTTTCACCCATTTGATGCAGTCTAAGTTTTCTCACCACTCATTTAATAATGCCTCTTACGCAGTTCGACACACCAGATAAGCCCAGTTACTTTAGTATTCCTCTCTCTGAGATGGAGAGAGAAGTAATTTGAGATGGTCCAGAGACCTTGTGGAAAAGCCCAAAGTTAACCAGATGTCAAATAAACCTCACTAAGGACTTGATCTTTGGGAAGTTTGTCAAAAATATCAAACTTAAAAATTTTGAACAGTGATAAAAGATCTCAATGGCAAATTCACATCACTTCAAGAAACAATTACTGAAAGCAGTTCAATATTTTAAGAATACTTTTATCTTTGTAGAGAACCAAATTCAGGTTTTATATCACTTTACCTGTAAGATTTGTTTTCTTAATTAAGTTCAGTCCTGTCTTAGAACTTAGTTTCAAGTACAGAAGTCTGGAAAGACTGTTGTAGATAGGCATTCCCAAAACAATATTCCCATAGAGTTTACCCACAACTGTTTACTTATTTACCTCTGTTTCATTGACTTAAAAGCACTGTCCATGTTTTTTTTTTTCCTTGCTGACAAACTTTGTAACACAACTAAGGTCTTATTTGATTTTAAAAGTAGGTATAATAGAAGTATTATATCTGATGACTAAAGACATTTATCTCAACCAACAAGCTTAAGCTAAGTCTAATATGAGATATTAATTCAGTACTAAATATTTCCTAGATCATGTGAACCTGAAACTCATTCTGGACACTTTTTTTAAAATTTCAATATTTATATAAGCACTTAATTTCCTTTAAGCCAGTTACATATAGCTGTTTTACAAATTAATTTTGGCAGTGTCACACATCTGTAACGCATGTACAAACACACTGACCCAGGTACCTCCTAGTTCCCATTCCAGAATTTTAAACAGGAATCAGGTACAACAATGTAAAACCCGTAAGTTACAAAAGAGGTTGGATTCCCATTGGGTTTCTGGCAGATGGGACAAGTCAGGGTCACCTGTCCAAATAGCTAAACTGTCTTTACCAATATTTCTAGAAAAAGCACTATTTGTAGCTTTTGGTCATCTTAGGAACAAAGTGGGACCTTTCTGTTCTTCCTCAGAATGTCCCACTCTAAGTCAGGAATAGATAGTTTTTTTTTTTTTCCCTTGGTGCCTTTCCTCCCTTTGACATCAATAGAAGTTTTAAGTATCACAAAACTGACTTGGCTGTTAATGTATAAACAGTACCAAACAAAATGAAACAAAGAAAATAAAAACCGAAGAACTATCAGAATCTTAAGTAAACTTAAGTTGTAGTCTTGAGGTTTTACTTATACCAGTGTCACAGGAGACCATAAATGACGTAGGGTAGCAGTCCATTGTGCACAGGGACCCGAGATAACCCTGCCTCAGCCCCTCCTGGAGATCCTAACAGGTGCTGTGGCCACACATCATTATAATAGAATTTCACTTTCCTCTCACTCAGGGGTTCATAGCTGTAGGCAGATCTTTTATCCAAAATATGTCTCAGAGGACTTTAGAGATAGTGGAAACCTTCCCATTTTTTTTTCCTTTCAAAAGTCTTTGTCTTTTATTGAAGTATAGTTGATTTACTATGTTGTGTTAATTTCTTCTGTACAGCAAAGCAATTCAGTTATATATACATTATATATATATATACACACACACACACACACACACACACACTTAATTTTCTTTTCCATTATAGTTTATCACAGAGTACTGAGTATAGTTCCTTGTGTTATGGGATCTCCCTAGTGACAGCAGTAAAGAATCCACCTGCCAGTGCAGGAAATTCGGGTTCAATCCCTGATCCAGAAAGATCCACTGGAGAAGGAACTGGCAACCTGCTCCAGTATTCTTAGCCGGAGAACAGAGGAGACTGCTCGGCTACAATCCGTGGGATCACAAAGAGCTGGACACAACTTAGCTACTGAATAGCAACAAAACAACCCTGTGTTATACAGTAGAACTTTGGTTCTTTATCCATTCTCCATATACTAGTTTGCATTTGCTAGTCCCAAACTCCCAGTCTATCCCTCTTCATCACCCTCCTTGGCAACCCCAGCCTGTTCCCTATGTCTGTGAATCTGGTTCTGTTTTGTAGATAGGTTTCATTAGGGCAGTCCTTTAAACACAAATGACACACACAAATGTGTGCATACAAAGAAACAAGCTGGTTCACAAGTCTGTGGGTAAGAGTCCAACAACTCTTTCCTCTCTCCAACGTGGTGCCCCACTTAAATACAAAACAAATTGGTTTATTCCAGAGAAAAAGCCCCGGACAGAAAGGAAATAAAGTTTCTGGCTGAAAACACCAGAGTGACTTAACTTACTGCATGGAGCCCAGTGGCTTGTTGATTTCTTGTTCCAACTGTCCAGTGCTGTAGAGCAATGGGGCCTCTTTTGGGAACTTTGAAGGGCAGATGCTCAGGACAAGTGGTCCATGCTGCTGCTGCTGCTAGGGCCTGACTTGACAATCCCGCAACTAGGATAGGCTGGCCGCAAGCAGCAAGGCTCCTTGACTGGCCCAATGAAATCTGTTACCAAGTCCATGTTCTTATTGCTCACTGCACAGCAGGCCAATAAATCCAGAGAAGAGTTGTTGAAAGAAGGAATAACTACTTTATTTGGAAAAGCTAGCAAACCAAGAAGATGGTGGAAAGCCCTGCCAGCCGCCCAAGAACTATCTTGCCTGAGTTATAATTCAGGCTGCTTTTATACTAAAAGGGGAAGGAGAAAAGTCAAGCGTTTCCTGGTTCCCATCAACCTCCAGAGGGGATTTGTTAATTTCTTCCTCCCTGCTGACATTCACAGGTGGGCCTGGTCAGGATGTTTCCTGTGAGCTAAACAAAGGTATGTTAGCTTAATGCTCATTACCTGGAAGGCAGGGTTCCCAGAGATGGGCCATTATATATAACTTACCGGCAACATCTTTTAGTGATTAACTTGTAATACGACTACAAAAGGTTCTTTCCTGTTACACTTTCTTTCTATGTAATAGTTTCTGAGATTCATCCTTGTTTTTAGGTGTAGCAGGGATTTGTTATTTTTTAATTTCTGTGTAGTATTTTATTTATATATGTCATACTTTTCTTACTGTGGACCCTTTGGGTTATTTCTGCGGGCTTCTCTGGTGCCTCAGATGGTAAAGAATCTGCCTGCAATGCCGGAGACCCAGGTTTGATCCCTGGGTCAGGAAGATCCCCTGGAGAAGAAAATGGCTACCCACTCCAGTATTCTTGCCGGGGACATCCCATGGACAGAGGAGCCTGGTGGGCTATATAGTCCACAGGGTCACGATGAGTTGGACACGACTAAGCAAATAACACTTTGGGTTATTTCCATTGTGGAGTTATTATTAATAAAGCTGCAAAGAGTATTCTTCTATATGTGTTTTTATGAACATGGATGTATATAATTTTAATATGGCCAAGTAACATAATAAATATGTAATTTGGCTCTTGCCTGTTTTTCTTTTTCAAAAGTTATTATATTGAGTGTTTTTTTCTTGTTTCTGTCATTGTCATCACAGGTATCACTAATATTTGTATAATATTTTAGGTGGATGTACATTAAACTTACTTGCATTTCTTTTATCAAAGGCCTATATTTAATAATTAATTATGACAACTCAAGTGGCAGTTGGTGCTCATTAATATTCATTTGCAAATTTTTAAAAAAATTCTAGTTCTGAGTTTTCTTTATTTAGCTAGTTCAAGGTTAAACAGAATTTGTTACTTTTTATGCTCCTTTACATGTTCCATAACATTATCAGTAGTGTTTATTTTTTTCATACACAAAAGCAGGAATTAGTGGTCTCTATAAAAATATCTGTATTTTTTACATATTGTGTACTGGGTTAGAAAAAATTTTATTCTTAGAGATGACGGAGGCCCTGTGACCTTCTACATTGAACTTAAAGAATTGGACCTTTTTGATAAGACTCTTTGGTGTTACTGCTTTTCCACCTCTTTCCTATGTTCCCTCCCATGTCTGCAAGAATACACGCATGTATGTTTGTACAAGTACACACCGTAGTCTCTCTGTGTCCTGGGCTTGCTTGGAAATGTTTTTGCCTGAGGAAATGAGTATTACTGTTGTGAGGTATAGGAATTGTGTGCTTTTATCTTGATGGTAGTTTTTTTTCTCAAAAGCAGTTGAAACTTGGATGGGTAACATGAGCTGTGAAGGACAGAAGGAGAAGAGGAGGGGAAAACAGTTGCTTAATGGACCTCACATAATTGTGACTATGACTCCGGTTCTGCTGGTTTAAAGAGGGAATTGCAGGCAGATAAATTTTTCGAGTTTGACTTAGTCCTTGGCTTTTATATGATGTATATTTTTTCATCAACAGCAGTGTTCCTTTCATCTCTGCTTCCACAGTCAAACGAAAGTCTAATTTTTGTGGACTTTTCCTTTCTGTCCTTTTTGGTGCTGAAACAGTTCCTTCAGGGTTAGAAGTTTTAGACTTCGGAGAGAAGACCACAAGGGTCACCATGGCTGATTTTCCCTTTGAGCCCAGGACAGGGACTTCCTATGCAACAGGCTTGAGTTAACAAATCAGGCATGAAAATGAGTGGCCTTATAGCCCAATATTAGCTATACTATAGGGCTTCCCCAGTGGCTCAGTGGTAAAGAATCTGAAGATCCCCTGGAGGAGTATTCTTGATGGGAAAAAACCTTGGACAGAGGAGCCTGGCGGGCTGCAGCGCATAAGGTCGCAAAGAAACACAGCTGAGCACACTCAGAAGCACAAGCTTTACTACCCGGGGACATTTCTTTAGCATCTACTGCTTATTATCTGATAGTCAGAATGGGACCATGGTTCAAACTTATTCAGAAGTTTCATCACAAGCGGAGTAGGCAACCGTTGTGATTTGGTAGTATTCACAGAAAAAAGATAAACTCTAGTTCATGGTCTGTAATCACCACAGCTGAATTCTATCGTGTGATGCCGTGGTTTTATTGTTAGAAATTCTAGCCAGACATTTAACTCACGTTTGTGGATCAGAAACCATGGACATGTGTGCTTTCAGTATGTTGTGCTTTCCTGACATTTTAGTTATCATAGTGCCAGTAGTATATATTAATAGGTAGCATGTTACTTTTATATTATGTATTATTTTATTTAGATCTCACCATGTATACTAGATGGGTAGAGCACATGTCAAAACTTTTCAGCTTTGGGGATTATTTCTTTTTCTAGGATTGGTATGTCTTGAATGTTGTTAACCTTTCCATTTACGTCCCCGTGACATCTTTCTCGTTTCTTTCGTCTCAGTGTTTTCTTCTTTCCTATAAGATCTCTGATCTATCCTTCACACTCTTTCACTCCTCTACCTAATAATTATGATAATAATATTATTATATGATATTATTATTCTTGGAAACGTTTAATGTTTGCTTACATGTGTACTAGGCATTGTGCCAGTTTCTTTTCTAATGTATTTTCTTCTTTTGCTGTTGTTAACAGTCCTGTGGTATTTTGTTTACATTTTAACAGGTGGCAAAACAGCCTGTATCTTGCTCTCTTTCACTCTCCAAGCATAAAGTCAGCCCTCTCTTTAGATATAACCTTGTGCCCTCGCTCAGCAACTCAGACTCAGTATACCTGTGACTGATTCATGTTGATGTATGGCAAAAACCATCACAATATTGTAAAGTAATTATCTTTCAATTAAAATAAATAAATTTTTAAAAATAATTACATTTATTTGCTGGATCTTGCGAAGGTTGGTCCTTTGAACGTTGTTTTGTTAAAGGTCTTAAACATGAGCCTCCTTCTTGTAAATCTTGTGGTGCTTGTGTTAATTGTTTGTGAGAAACAAGGGGCAAAAGGTGGTGAGTCTCCTCACTGCCCCACACCAGGGGACCTCACGTCCTCAGAGCGATGGGCAGACTCCGATGGACCAGGAGTGGGAAAGTGGAAGTGTGGTTTTCTGTCCTTGTGGTTGTAGAAAATATTCACGTTAGGCAATCATTTCCTAACATTACTGAGTAAAGGGCTTTCCTCAAAACCCACTGATTATGAAGGTTTATTGTGACGCTAATTTGGGGCAGAAAAGCCTGTGTGTTGAGAGAGCATGTTGACATACCCAGCTGTTTGAAGCTTATGAAATTCACATCGGTGTGTCGTATGCAGGAGCAGCTCACAGGCTGTGTCACTGCCATCTTCTCTGTGCTACCTTTTATTGTTACCTAAAACTAAAATACGTGCTACTGTCTGTAGTTTAGATGGGTGCGCTGCTTCTCCTAGATGTGGAAGCAGAACCTCTGTGTTTCTGTCACCCGGCAGGGTAACTGATGTATGGCAGGATACAGTACCTGTTTGTTGAATGGGTGAGTAGCAGATGTTCGGCCTGCTTTCCACCACACAGCGCATACTCGATTCACATTCTGTTCACCAGTCTGGGGGCAGCTGCCTGTCTGCCTCAACTCTTCATTCTTAGGAGCTGGATTGGAAACAGGTAGCTAAGCACATTGGTTCTTTAAAAAATAATAATTATTATTATTTAAATATTTTTTTAATAAAAAAAATGTTTTTGGCTGACATAGGTCTTTGTTACTGCACATGGGCTTTTCTCTAGCTGGGGGAGTGGGGGCTACTGTCAAAGTGTGGGGCATATCATTGTGGTGGCTTCTCTTGTTGCAGAGCACGGGCTCAGTAGTTGTGGCACATGGCTTAGTTAGCCCTGCAGCATGTGGGATCTTCCCAGACCAGGGATCAAACCTGTGTTGCCTGCATTGGCAGGCAGATTTCCCACCACTGGACCACCATGGAATTTCCCACATTGGTTCTTTAGTGACTGGAGATGCTGAGAGCAAATTACAGATATTTTTGGTCATTTTAACAGAACTTAATGGGAATGCTATCATAATAGTGATCTTCCCTGAGTGAGAACAAGCTAGAGGTAAGGTGGGAGGGTGACTGAGCTGATATGGGTGCTAGAAAGAAAATATCTGGGGTCCGGGAAGCAAGTGACAGAAAAGAACATGAGTCCAGCATCACGGAAAAGAAATAAAAATGAACAAAAAAACTGAACATGTAATGACCACGAAAAAGGGAATGCAATGGATTAGTAATTAAATTACTAATTATTTTTGATATATCCCTAAATTATCTTTGATATATGTTGTGTTTTTTAATCCAAGGTTTCCCTGATAGCTCAGTTGGTGAAGAATCTGCCTGCAGTGCAGGAGACCTTGGTTCAATTCCTGGGTCGGGAAGGGATAGGCTACCCACTCTGGTATTCTTGGGCTTCCCTTGTGGCTCAGCTGGTAAAGAATCCACCTGCAGTGTGGAAGAGCTGGTTTTGGTCCCTGGGTTGAGGAGATCCTCTGGAGAAGGGAACGACTACCCACTCCAGTATTCTGGCCTGGAGAATACTATACAGTCCATGGGGTCGCAAAGAGTCAGACATGACCAAGTGACTTTCACTTTCCCTTTTTAATCCAGGTGATAGAGGAAAGAGATCTAACAATTTGGGGGGACCTGCTTAGGGGTTTCCGTTACCTTTCATATTTGTTTAAGGAATTTCCCTGAGTTTTCTCCCATGGTCTCTCTCTTTCATCATCACAGCATCATTTGTTCATTCTTTCTCTTTCTCTTCAAGGGGCTGACAGAGCTCACCTGCTCTTATTTATCTCTTTCTTGTATTGGACTGTTTGGCAAGCTTTCATCTGAAAAACAGTTTCACAGGTGAAAATTTGAAAAACACTAGTGTAACAGAAAGAGTTCTTGGTAGAACTTCTCTGTGGCGGGATGACAGCTGTGAGGTTTTTTCCTTCATCTTTGAGGCCTTTTATTTTTCCCATTGGTAAATTGATGATGCTGATGCTGAAGTATGTAATTTCCAAGAATCCTTCCTGCTATCATATTTTGCTTTATTTTATTTTAAAAAAATGTTTTGACTTCTGGTTTTCACAGTGATTTGTTCTTGATTGCATATAGCCTCCTATTCTATCCTCAATGTTTCCAATTCTTTTTTTTAAACAATTTTTTTAATTAATTTAAATTTTTGACCACACCCTGCAGCATGTAGGATCTTAGTTCTTTGATCAGGGATTGAACCTATGTCCCCTGCATTGGAAGGCAGAGTCTTAACCACTGGACTGTCAGGGAAGTCTCTCAGATTGTATTTTAAATAATGGATTATCTGTAAGAAGAACAGAAAAGGGAGAAGTAGATGATTCTGTTTTGCTCCCTGTTCTGGGTATTCTGTGTTCTTTATCTTTTCTAGTTCTCCTAACTTCTTAGATGGGGAAACTGGTGCTCAGAGAGCTCGTTCCTTCCCTGAAATAACAGAGCAACTAGTGTTTGTGCTCCTTCCATCTTACCATGATATTTCCCAGGAGACCAAGCCAGAATACAGTAAAGAAAACAAAAATATAAAATGGAAAAATATGAGAACCAGATGGCTAATACTTCATGGAAGCTTCAACCCAGATGTCATTTCTTCAAAGGGGTTCTCTCTGACCACCCTTTGAAAAACTGTACCCTCCATAATTAATTATTCTCTGTTCTCTGAAACTTGCTCTGTTTTTTTCACACAACTTACCACTCTTTGACATTACATTTTTTTTTTTTTTTTTTGCCAGGAACCCAGACCAGAATGTCAGATCCATGGAAGGAATGTCTGGACTGTATACACTGCTTTTTCCCTAGTGTTGAGAGTAGTGTGTAGTACAGAGCTATGCTCAATAAACAACTGTTGAATGAATGAACATAGATGGTTATTAAAATTCCAGAAACTTTCAAAAGATGACTGTATTAACCAGAAACTCAATTTATATTTTTGCAGTTTTCCTTTTGGTGCTCAAAAATACATCACCATTTGTTCACCTCTCTTATGAGACTATAGTATTTGTCATTGTTATAGCAAAGCAGGGGCTTCCCTGATAGCTCAGTTGGTAAAGAATCTGCCTGCAATGCAGGAGACCCTGGTTCGATTCCTGGGTCAGGAAGATCCGCTGGAGAAGGGATAAGCTACCCACTCCAATATTCTTGGGCTTCCCTTGTAGCTCAGCTGGTAAAGAATCCTCCTGCAATGTGGGAGACTTGGGTTCAATCCCTGGGTTGGGGAGATCTGGCTACCCACTCCAGTATTCTGACCTGGAGAATTCCATGGACTTCGTATAGTCTGTGGGGTCACCGAAAGTTGGACACAACTGAGTGTTTTCATTTCACTTCACTTCATAGCGAAGCAGCTCGTGCAGTTTCACTGGTGAACATATATGGCCTCCTTTCCCTTGTGGAAGTGGAGTGAGTGAACATTTTGTTTGGAACTGAAAAGCAGTTTTCAACTTCTCAGGAAGTTAGGTCAACACTGTCTTCCCACTAACATATTCTCATTAATGCTTTTTCTTCCTGTCTTGTCTTTCTCATTGATGCTTATGATCCTGATCTGTGTAGCTGTTATAGTTTTAGGAGCAAAAGTGGAAATGAATCTCAAACTACTTCTTTCAAAGCAGAACTGCTTCCTCTACTTCAGCAAGTATATTTTGTCTCCTCAATGAAAATTGCTTTTCTCTCCTCCCACTTTCAGCTTCTGTTTGGTTTTACGTGTATAAACAAGTTTTTGCAAGAGTTGGGGGCTCACCTAAGGTATAATAATGTACTTTTTAATGCATTCACTGGCAGTAATTGCACTTACTCCACTGAAATTTCCTTTGTCCAGTTGCATGATGTGTCTTTCCACTCCATGCTATTCCACATTGGCAGAGAGCATTATGGGCAGCTCTGCATGCAGGCCCATCACCCAAACATGCATATGTGGAAAGGAGGGCTGATGGAACAGTGATTTTTTTACTTTGTGTTCTCTGCTGCTGTTTAGTTCTGAGTCACATCATATACTTCCTTCATAAAGTGAGTTTAGCACAGTTATTTTTAATTCCTGTTGTAGAATTTCAGAGAGCTCAGTTGGCCCCACCTATTTGCCATTTAGGTGAAGAGACTGAGACCCAGGGTGGGGCCTTGTGATAGGCTGCTGGCCTCCTTAGACAGGGAATATCTTGTTCACTGGTGTCCTCTATGTCTAATATAGTGTCTGCACATAATAGATGTTCAATAAAAATTTGCCCCCCCCCCCCGCCAAGGTCACAAAACTAATGATTGCTGAGTTACGACTTGAACCTGTGTCTTCTGATTATGTGTTCATTGTCACTGCCACAATTGTCTCGTAGTTTAAATTAGGGAGTCAGCTTCCAGACTTTTAAAACACAATTACCTTTCAATTCATCTCCGGTAAACAAACAGCAGCTGTCCCTCATTGGCAGAGCTGCAGTCCCAGCACTGAGCAATCCTAGAAACTGACACTGTTAACCGTTCCGCTCAAAGGAGGACTCTTCTGCTCACATGATATCCTGGCTGTGTGTCCAAAGTGTAATATTTAATTGCATTTTCTTAATCTTTACCACTGTATTGCTAAGCTTTCTAATACCTTCAAAATACCAAATCTCAGGCTTATCCTAATTAAAGAATCTCAATTTAATCCATATTGCATGACAATTCAATTTGTTGATTGCTTTTTCTCCCCCTCTTTGTGAAATTCCCGTCAAATGTATTAATTCAACATGATGAATCCTGTATTCAACCCACTGGAGTGAATAATTAAAATTAGCTGATAAAACTTTCAGCAGAATTACTTTGTGAAATTGCTGAACAGATGTGTCATTTTAATGAAAATCCACAGACAAGCTCCTTCTCCCCCTCGGCAGGATAAAAATATTATCCCCTCGGCACATACTTAATTTGGTGGTAAATACACTCGGAGCGATTGCTGGAAGGGAAGAAAAAGCAACTTGTCACACTTAGTAACTTGATTTTTCCCCAGCATGCAGTAACAGCTATCTACAGTAATTCATAGTGCTCTATTGTTGCTGCAAGTCCCAAAGAGAACTTATTAAAATGCAATAATCTCCTATTTAAACAGAAACAATAACCATTAAATTTCCTGTGGATCCAAAATTGAGCACAAGCCCCATCTGGTAAGAGTGATTAGAGGCCTGATGAGGGAATTTAATTTGCAACATTCAAAGACTAAATCTGAGCAGATCTTGTCACCTGGGACTCGAGTGCTGCTTGCTGTCTTCTTGAAAATCTCGACCTAAACCGAAAATGGAATGTGGGAGTGAAAATGTTACCCAGGGGCCACCCCCTACAGGGCTGTTTCATTAGATGTCTCCAGCAGGCCCAGTGAGCAGAGAGGAATTCAGTGCTGTCCACCCTGGCAAGTCCTCTCAGAAGGGCTGACACTAATGCTGCCATTCCGTGGGGCACGAGGTACTTCCTTGATGTGGTCACCCCCTTAGACTGCCCGCCCCTTCCATCTTATTTCCCTTCCTCTCTGAGCCTATCAGGGTTCCCTGGTGGCTCAGTGATTAAAAAAAAAAAAAAATCTGCCTACCAATGCAGGAGGTGCAGGTTCAATCCCTGGGTTGGAAAGATGCCCTGGATCGAGAAGATTCCATGAAGAAGGAAATGGCAACCCACTCCAGCGTCTTGCCTGGAAAGTCTCATAAACAGAGGAGCCTGGTGGGCTATATTCCGTGGGGTCACAAAAGAGTGGGACACTACTTAGCGACTCAGCAAGAACTGAGCCTGTCAAGTTCTCTGCTAACTTAAGGTGATTTCACCAGCCTCCCTTTTCCATCCAGAGAGCCAGGATTTTTTTCCAGTCCACTTTTAGCAGCTCGGAACCTGTTACACATTACATTTTCTGTCTTGTCCTGTTGTTTTTGGTTTGTTTGGTTTGTTGGTTTTCTGTTTAACTATCAGAAGGCTAAGATTCCTGCGTGTCCCTAGTAAACACAAATTGTCATCTTATTCCTCCTCCCAGGCCTTAGAGTCTGCCTTAGACCATTTTCTAAGGCTCTGTGTGTGCTCCTGCAGATGCGCGCACACACACACACACAGCACGTATGAACACGTGGTTAGAGGCCTGACCAGGCAGTCACATGCCACAGCTGTCAGCATTAGTAATTAGTGAAACCCCTAATTAAGTGTTTGCTTTCATGAGTAGAGCTCTCGCTGGCAGAGGTAATTTGGCAGGAAAAAGGCAGTTACTCATATGATGGAGATTCCCAATGTTTCTTTGTCCTGATACTGTTTGGTGACCTTTCTCTGAATTTCCATAATCTCCTTCCTCATCTCCCTTCAGTTTTCCACAATTGTTCAACCTCTCTCCATCTCCAGCGCTTTCTCCAGCTTCGATGCCTGGGCAGGTGAACTAATCCACCTGGGCTCCCCGCTGCTGCTGCTGCTAAGTCACTTCAGTCGTGTCCAGCTCTGTGCGACCCCATAGATGGCAGCCCACCAGGCTCCCCCATCCCTGGGATTCTCCAGGCAAGAACACTGGAGTGGGTTACCATTTCCTTCTCCAATGCGTGAAAGTGAAGTCACTCAGTCTTGTCCGACCCTCAGCAACCCCATGGACTGCAGCCTTCCAGGCTCTTCCATCCGTGGGATTTTCCAGGCAAGAGGACTGGGGTGGGGTGCCGTTGCCTTCTCCACCTGGGCTCCTCTTTTTACCAGGCCCAAGTATCTACTGTGGGCTTCCCTGGTGGCTCAGCGGTAAATAATCTGTCCAAAATGTAGGAGACCTGGGTTTGATCCCTGGGTCAGGAAGATCCCGTGGAGAAGGGAATGGCTACCCCACTCCAATGTTCTCACTTCCAGTGTTCTTGCTTAGATAATTCCATGAACTGAGGAGCCTAATGGGCTACAGTCCATGGGGTCGCAAAGAGTCAGACATGACTGAAGTGACTAACACATACACACAGTACCTATTCTAATTCTTAGTTTCTCTTTGAAGAAGATGATTTTTCAGTTATGTTCAATAGTTTGGAAAATTAAGAGGAATAATTTTTTTAAAACTTCCATCTCTTTCTCCTTCCCTGTGTACAGAGTTTATGTAGAACCAACCCCATGATCTAAGTTTTGGAAATGGATGGAAAAAGTCATTCCATGAACCATACTCCTCTGGGATTCTGAAAAAAAATTGTGTTCATTGAGGACCTACTGTCTGTAATGCAGTATACCTGAGAATGGAGGAAATACTGAACCCTGCCCCTGCTGTCTACGTACATTTAGTTATGAAAGTAGAGCATAAACACATAATGTTAAGTGGTACCATGGAGTAAGCAGGGGCTTCCCAGGCGGCTCAGTGGCAAAGAATCCGTCTGCCAATGCAGGAGATGCAGGTTGGATCCCTGGGTTTGGAAGACCCGCTGGAGGAGGAAATGGTAATCCACTCCAGTTTTCTTGCCTGAGAAATCCCATGGACAGTGGAGTCTAGCAGGCTACAGTCCTTGGGGGTCACAAAGAGTTGGACATGACTTAGTGACTAAATAACAGCATGGGGTAAATAGTGGTGAGAAAGGGATTATGGGGCCAGATGGGATTAACGAGTCACCGAATAGTATAATCAGAGCCGTGAATGCAGAATAAGAGATGATATAGGACTGGTGTGGTCCATAAAGGCTGCCTGAGCTGTCTGGAGTGACTCTGCTCTTCCTTACAGCCAGAATCTCCTGACTGTAGTAGCCTAGGAGTACAGGTGCTCATCCAGAGAAAGAGATTTAACGCAACACAGCTGAGTTCACTAGAGTGGATCTTCTGGAGCCCTGGGTACAATAGATGTAACCTGGTAAACTAGTAGCATTGACTTTGATGTCAGACACATTTGGTTGTGATTATTCCCTGAGCCACCCTTTAACTGTATGGGAAAGTTTCTTAACTCTTCAAATCCAGGTTTTCCTTGATTATAATAAAATAATAGTATTTAATAATACTTGTGTCCCATGGTTTTCATGAGACTGTTGGAACGTGCCTGGCATCTGGAAGGTGCTACATAAGTGACGGCAGTGCACGTGCCATCTTGGGAGCAGGAGGAGTGAACTGAGTGCAGAACAAGGCCCAGGGGCTTGCCGCTATGCTCCCTCCTCCGCTCATCCAGCATCACTGACGTCATTTTAGAAACCATCCTTATAGATGTTAGTCTCCACCCTCTGTCTCCCCATCTCGAGCCCATGTTTAGTTCATCTGCTCAGGACTTACTTTCATTTTTGGTATTGAGCATACTACCCTCTGCTTTTATATAGCATGCACAACATGGTAACTTAATTTGAAAAAATAACTATCTGTATCCAAAGAAAGCTCTGGAAAGACATCAAAACATTTAAAGTGAGTTTTTAATTCATAGGATTATGAATGTTTAGTTTTCTTCTTGCTTTAGTCTATGTAATGTTTATACAAGCAAAAGTTTCAGTGAAATGGTTTTCTATTTATCTTTTCACTCAAGACTGAAATGAGAAGTCAAAGCTTATGCTTGAGAGAAAGAAGCTTGAGGACTTCGGGTATCTGCTTTGGGTTTTGGAAGAGCAGTTAGGTGGTCTGAATCCGAGGTTAAGTCCTCTCTGTCTGAAAATATTTAACAGTGACCCCCCAGCCCCATAGCGTTGGATAATTTACAGTGTCAGTGGCCTTGTACGCATAGGATGCCTGCCTGAATAATTAGGGGAAGCACCCTCTAGATGTTGACTGGGCTTCCCAGATGGCTCAGTGGTAAAGAACCCACCTGCCAGTGCAGGAGACGCAAGTTCCATCTCTGGGTCAGGAAGATCCCCTGGAGAAGGAAATGGCTACCCACTCCAGTATTCTTGCCTGGGAAACCCCATAGACAGAGGAGCCTGGCAGTGTATAGTCCATGGAGTCACAGAAAAGTCGGACATGACTTAGCAACTGAAAACAACAAAGCAACAGTTCTTGATTACAATGCAGATTTATGGTGCTGAATTCTGAATGGAGACCTAGATTCCTCCGTCCTAGATGATGTCTTTAGCACCATCAGTCTCCTCTGATGTGCATTTGCCCATATCCATTTTGGTATATATGTAAGATTCTAGACCACAGTTGTAGAATAACAGTATATAATGGGAAAAAATAGCACATATCATTTTGATTTTTAGGACATTCAGTGCTTTATCACTACTTACTTATCTTTGTTTTAAAGCTAATTCTATGCCCTAAGAAGTTCGATATAAAAGATCTTATTTTTAGCCGTACACTGTAGCTATATATAATTTTGTTGTAAATATATCCCCTAGATAAAAGTGCTTATTACTTTTTTGAAGTTTTTTTTTAAACCTTTCTTTTGGTAAATAAAAGTCTTTTAGGCTTTGATGTAACTATTACACCCTTGGTTTGGGTTCTTTCTCCATTCCTTCATCCCAAACCCCTGTGGGACCCCTGTAAGAAAAATGGGAGGGGGGAGAAGCATGGATTCCTTAATAAGCCCCAAAGGTAATCAAAAGAAAGGTATGCAATATGAACAAACTCACAAAATATTCTTGTGCTCCTTTGGGGAATACTTAATGCACATAAGGTCAGGCCTTTGTAATGTTAATTTCAGAGTGATGGGGAAAAAAGCCATCATTTTAAAGACTAATGTTGCTGTGTCTGAAAAAAAGCTTTGATTTACAGAGAGAGGCTGTTCTAACACACCTGGGTTAAAGTGGTTCCCAGCGACCTCGAGATGGCCGGGCTGCAGGGAGGAGGAATGCTCCTTTCAGGATGCTTTCTGCATTCAGCTGAAGCTGCAGGAGCCCGAGTTATCCTGTTCTCCTTCGGTCAAAACCTCTTGCTCAGTCCAGGTGCGGTACAGCCCTTACTCTAGCTGTGTTGGTCTGGAGCCTCGGGGTAGCTCAGCAAGGACAGGCGCCCTTCTCCTCTCCCGAGGCCGGCACTTAGGAGGGGAGTCGTGGCAGACGCAGTGTAAGTGTAGGTGCTGCAGGTGTCTTTGGTGAAAGAGACCCGACACAGCCCCCACTCCCCCTATTTCCACCACAGGTGGTGCCAGTGGCTTCTCACCCATCCTGTCAACCTCCTCACTGCATAGACCAAGATTTTGTAGTTGGGAAGAGTGTGAAACTCGTACCCCATTCTTTCATCCAGGCTCCAAGGCAAGCAGTCATCCAATCAGGACTAGAGCATTGCCAGGGTCTGCCAGTCTGGTGTCTTCAGAGGTCACCAGTTCTGTCTTTGATTCTCTCTCTCCTCCACTTCACTTCCATACCGACCTCCTTCTATCCGTACTTCCCCTTCTGTCTCATGTCTTTTCTGTTGGTCCCTTTTTTACTTTCTGGGGTTATAAAATCAGGCAACATTTTCATATTAAATAAAATCAAATATGGATGCCCTGTGGAAGTGCCTGACATACCAGTATTCCCTCATGTAATACCTCTCTTCATTCCTTCCTTCTGCTTGATAACTCCTCCAGTATTTGAGATAGTTATCATGTTCCTTCTGAGTTCATTTCATACATCCTGGTTTCTTATCCCTAGTCTCTTTCCCCTCAAATTGTCTCACTCGTGTGTGTGTGTGTGTGTGTGTGTGTGTGTGTGTGTGTGTGTGTGAAAGCATGATTCTCAAACTGGCTGTTGTTTTCTTTGTGAGGTCTGCTTTGCCAACTTCTTATTATTAAGGAATGAGGGAAAAAAGAAAGAGCAAGAGGAGAGGAATGCCAGGCTTTTTCTAGAGCAGCCAATATATGGAAATTACTCTTGTTTCTTCTCTAAAGTAGTAAAGGTCACAGCAGTAGTTGCAAAACCCGTAGGCTGCCTGCCGCCCTCCACACATTCAGCATTACTATTCTTGCCTATTTTACCCTTAGGCATCCTTTATTTCTTGCACAGATGGTCTCACTCAGGCCTAACAAAATGTTTTAAGCTTTGCATAAATTAAAACAAGAGGTCTCTGAGTACAAAAGTGCAACTTTTTTTTTAACTTGAAAACAACTATGCTGGCATCTTCTACAAAATTACAGCCTCGAGCCAGGCTTCCATAATTAGTTTCCCTTAAAAAAGAGAGAGAGAAGGGTGAGAATGTGTTAGTGTATATATATATGTAGCAAACACACAGTTGATGCCAATCAATGGTTAGATGGCTTTTGTGCTGTTCTGTGTCCCTCTGAAGGCTCATCAGGCAGTGGTCATGATTCAGCTCGAAAAAAATAGACTTGGAAATATTATTTTGGGAACTTCCGAGTTCCTTCATTATTTCAATACATGATAACTGTGGAGAGATCTAGGCTTACAGGAACTCCACCCTAGACTTCTCTACACCATATCCAGGTCTTATCCAGGTTCAGCCTGACTGTGGTTGAAAGAAAGTAGTGAGTCAGCTCTGAAAGAGAAATACATTGTTCCAGTACTGTTGTAACCTATCTCAAGGCAATGACTTATGGCACAGTCCATTCTTGAGATAACTGGGAAGCAATTAGTATGACCTTCTAGAGACATTGCCTCCCTTTGATTCATTGACCAAAGGATGATGCCACAAATCATTTCTACCCAGTATGTGTACTCTTAATAGAGTGGACTCCTTTGATGGACTGAGACTTATAATGAAGATTTTTATAAATTCATGACCTTTGGTTGACTTTTGAGTCATTAGACTGAACCTTCTGTTATATTTTGGGGCTTCTCAGGTGGCAGAATGGTAAAGAATCTGCCTGCCAGTGCAGGAAATACAAGAAATTTGGGTTCAGTCCCTGGGTTGGAAAGATCCCCTAAAGGAGGAAATGGCAACCTACTCCAGTATTCTTGCCTGGATAGAATCCCATGGACAGAGGAGCCTGGTGGGCTGCAGTCCATGGGGTCACAAAGAGTCAAATATGGCTTTACCTCCTGATCTTTATGTTTCCTTACACAGTAGGGTTCATACTCTACCCAGATCATATTGTAAATATTACTTTAGATGTTATATTCTCCATTTTTCACTTACCCTTACAGCATAAGCCTACTTTTGTATTATTAACAAGTTTCTGTTAAAATCAAATTGTTTCAAAAGTTAAGCTACAGAGATTCTTACAGAATCGAGTAATGCCATCCAGAATGTTTAAACTACCTTTTAAAATGAATCCAACCCTTAAATAAAATCTAACAACCTGTCCATGTTCATGTTGTAGGAAAATTCTTTGTTCTCTATTATTGCATCTCACAGGAGTCTATTCCTGAAAGATGTAGTAGTCAAAGTGCTCAATTCTTTAAGGGTCTTGAATTTCTCATTTCTCTAAAATAACCACTTTTAACAATTTCATGATTAACTGAGGGGCAGCAGAAGCCGATGTCATGTGAATGTTGTCACCATTTGACACAACTGATAGGTTTCTTACGGCTTTTTCATTCTAATATGATTCTGCATGGGTGCTACCTATATTACTTAGATCTTATTTAAAAAGTGGTGAATTTTCAATATAAGGGAGAGACATTTTGATCTTTGTCTCTGTCCTTAAACTGTTTAGAAACCTTAAACTTAGTTTTTAAAAATAAGCACACAACAACCTAGGAGAATCAAGTTTCTTGTTGTGCTTTTTTTTTTTTTGAAAACTTGACACAGTAACTTTATCCAGGTTGGTAAATCCTGACTCTTGAAGAATTTGGTAACAGGGCACTGCTAATAATGTAGTACTCTTAGACTAGATTATAGAGGCAAGATGGAAACTGGCAATGATACTGTATCCACCATTCCAATTCTCTGACAGTAAACAGTGATTTACCATATAAATACTTAAAATGAATCACTTCCAGTAATTGTTTCCTTACAGTTTATGTTTGTATCACTAAACAACAATTCCTATCTTTAATTTTATGTGAATGGAATCAGTTCTGCAGTTTTTCTGCTCCTTAGTTCCTGAACGTCAACAACGTTGTTCTGCGTATCTGTGATGCTTTTGTTTCCATTGCCACTGTAGTGTTCCATTGTGTCACTGGCTATTGCTCAGTTGTGTCTGACTCTTGGCATCCTCATGGACTGTAGCACACCAGGCTTCCCTGTCCTTTACTGTCTCCCAGAGTTTGCTGAAGCTCATGTCCATTGAGTTGATGATGCCAACCAACTCATCCTCTGTCGCCTCCTTCTCCTCATGCCCTCAGTCTTTCCCAGTATCAAGGTCTTTTCCAGCAAGTCGACTCTTCGCATCAGGTGGCCAAAGTACTGTTATAGTACGTGTCATTATAGCAGTGTACAAATTCTCTGTTGACCAACAGTGAACAAGAGAGTTTGTTTCCAGTTTTGATCTATAACAACCGTGCTATATGACTATTCTTTTGCATGTCTCCTTACATATTCTTGATTTTTACCTAGGATTAGAGTTGTTGCAATTTAGGGTATGTACACTACCAACATTAGTGGATAATACCAAGTTGATTTCCAAATTAATTGTACCAATTTCTATTCTCACTAGCAGTGTAAATATGTTGCAGTTATTTTACATTCTTACCAACACTCTTTAGCTGTCAGACTTTTAAGTTTTTTCTAGTGGGATGGATATGGAATAGTATCTTGTGTGTGTTTAACAACATTGTTGTGGTTTTTCATTTTAACTTTTTTAAAGTTAAAAGGAGGACTCATGTCCTCCTTTGCATCTTTTCTCTGTGTTTTTGTTTTGATGTTGGACTTTCTCTTACTCAGTTTTAAGAGTATTTTGTATATCTTGATCACTAATACTTTGTAAGTAATCTGTGTTGCAAATCATTTCCTAGACTGTAACTTCTTTACTCATTCTATTTATGGTGTCTTCTGATAAACAAATTCTTAATTTTAAATTAGTTGAATTTGTTACATTTTCTGTATAGTTTGTATTTTCTGCATCTTGTTTTAAAAATTCTTCTCTATTCAGAGGCCCTGAAACCATTTTATACTATTATCTAAAATGTTCTAGTTTTATCTCTCACATTTAATTAATCCATACAGAGTTAATTTTTGTGTATTGTGTGAGATGAAAGTTCAATTTCATTTCTTTCCATATGGTGAAGCATGAAAATGAAAGTGAAGTCACTCAGTCATGTCTAACTCTTTGTGACCCCATGGACTATAGCCTATCAGGTTCCTCCATCCATGGGATTTTCCAGGCAAGAATACTGGAGTGAGTTGCCATTTCCTTCTCCAGGAGATCTTCCAAACCCAGAGATTGAACCTGGGTCTCCTGCATTGTAGGCAGACGGTTTACTGTCTGAGCCACCAGGGAAGTCCAATGGTGAAGCATATCCAGTACCAAAAGGTATTAATCTATTCATTTCTCAGTGATCTGAGGACCAACTCTGTTGTAAATTGAGTCTCCAAATTTACATAGGTTTGTTTTCCATTAGTCACTTTATTCATATACTAACACTATATTGCTTTAATTATTATATAACTTTTAAGCAGTATTTTTTAAGTCAAGGTCCCTCCCCACACCACATGCACAGACATACATACTATTTTTCAGGGCTGTCCTGGTGATTCTTGGCTCATTGCTCTGCCATGTAAATTTTAGAATCAGCTTAGCAAGTCCCAAAGTGAAAATGTGTTGTATTTTCATTATAATTACATTACCTATTGAATGATTTAGAAGGAATTGCCCTCTTTACAATATTGTTTCTTCCAACCCTAAAATATAATGTTTCTGTTCCTTTATTTAAAAGTTTTTGGCCTTCCATGAAATTTTATGATTTTCTCTATATGTTTCTTTATAATATACTGGCACATTTCTATTACATTCATTCAGAGGTACTTAGTTTTTTAATGCTACTGCAAATACTATTTGAAAATATTACATTCATAACAGTTTCATACATGCATGTGTGCATGCTTAGTCTCTTCAGTTGTGTTCGACTCTTTGTGATCTTGGGGACTGTAATTTGCCAGACTCCTCTGCCCATGGGATTCTCAAGGTAATAATACTGGAGTGGGTTGCCATGCCCTCCTCCAGAGGATCTTCCCGACCCAGAGACTGAACCTGTGTCTCCTGCATTGCAGGTGGATTCTTTCCTCACTGAACCACCTGGAAAGTGCCCTATAACAATTCCATTTCTGGGTATATACCCAAATGAATTGAAAGCAGGAATTTGAATAGGTATTTGTATACCAGTGTTCATAGCAGCACTATTTACAATCCACCAAAAGCCGCAATAGCCAAATGTCCATTGACTAATGAATAAATAAACAAAATGTGGTATCTCTATATAATAGAATATTGTTCAACCTTAAAAAAGAAGGAAATTCTGACATATCCTGTTACATGGATGAATCTTTAGGACATTAGACGAAGTGAAAGAAGCCAGTCACTAAAGGACAAATCCTGTATGATTTCCCATGTATAAGGTGGCTAGAGTAGTCAGATTCATGGAGACAGAAAGTTAGAATGCCAGTTCTTAGGGGCTAGGGAGGAAGGAATGGGAGTTATTGTTTAATGGACTTGAAGTTCTGGAGTTGGATGATTGTGATGGTTGCACCACACTATTAACAGATTTAAGGCCTTTAACTGTATGTTTAATGGTTGAAATTATAAATTTCATGTTATATATGTTATAGCACCAAAATTTTACATGTTGTGAAGTTAATTGCTGTTATGTAAAAATACATTTGATTTTTGTGTATTGATTTTGAATCTAGTAGCCTTACAAAACTCACTAATAAGTTTCTTGCAGCTTCATTTGGATTTTCTATGTGCATAGTCATCTCATATGTATATAATGACAGTTTTGCTTCATCTCTTATTTTTTCTCCTTAGTTTATCTCTTTACTTAGGATATTAAGTAAAATGACAAATAGAAATCTTGATATCAAGATTCCTTTCTTTAATCTTAAAGGAAGCACTTTCCATTTCCTGTTAAATAGAGTGAATAGTTTTTGCTTTGTTTTGTTTTCAGACAATCTTTATCAGATTAAGGAAGTTCCCTTCTATTTCTAGTTTGGTAAGATTTAATTTTTGTCATGAATGCTGTTGAATTTTATTATATAGTTTCTGCATCTATTGAAATGATAAGATTTCCCTCCTAATTTGTTAGCTTGATAAAATACAATAATTGATTTTCTAATGTTAAATCAATCTGTAATTCCTCAGTTAAACTGAAATTGATAATGATGTATTGTTATTTTTTACACAGTGCTGGATTCAGTTTTCTGACATTTCATTTAGGACTTTTTCAGCTATGAGTAAAATTGTTTTGTTATTTTTTTCCTCAAATGATCTTTGTGAAGGTTATTATCAAGCCTGTATTCACTTAATAAAACTTGAGTTACAGAATGAAATTTTTTCTGCCTTTGGTGTTACAGAGTTTACTTTTCAAACCTGAAGGTTGTCAAACTTTTTCTGTACAATACTAGATAGTAAATAATTTAGACTTTGTGAACCACATGGTCTCTGTTTCAGGTCCTCAGTTCTCACATTGTATTGTGAGAGCAGCCATAGGTAATAAATAATGAATGAGTGTAGCTGGGTTCCAATAAAACTTTATTTACAAAAATGATGATTGGCCACTTTCACTTCAGTTAGTTGCTCAGTTGTGTCTGACTCTTTGCAACCCCATGAACTGCAGGTTGCCAGGCTTCCCTAACCTTCATCATCTTCCAGAGCTTGCTCAAACTCATGTCTATTGAATCTGTGATTTAACCATCTCATCTTCTGTCATCCCCTTCTCCTCCTACCTTCAGTCTTTCATTGCATCAGGGTCTTTTCCAATGAGTCCGTTCTTTGTATCAGGTGGCCAAAGTACTGGAGCTTCAGCATCAGTCCTTCCAATGAATATTCATAACTGATTTCCTTTAGGATGAACTCGTTTGATCTCTGTGCTATCCAAGGGACTCTCAAGACTCTTCTCCAACACCACAGTTCAAAAGCATCTATTCTTCAGTGTTCAGCCTTATTTATGGCCTAATTCTCACATGCATACATGACTACAGGGAAAACCATAGCTTTGACTATACAGGCCATTTTCAGGAAAGTAGTGTCTCTACTTTTTAATATGCTGTCTAGGTTTGTCTTTGATTTCTTCCAAGGAGCTAGTGTCTTTTAATTTCATGGTTGCTGTCACCGTCCACAGTGATTTTGGAGACCAAAAAAGTAGTCTGTCACTATTTCCATTGTTTCCCCATCTATTTGCCATGAAGTGATGGGATCAGATGCCATGATGTTCGTTTTTTGAATGTTGAGTTTTAACAGGAGAGTTTTTCACTCTCCTCTTTCACTTTTATCAAGACTCTTTAGTTCTTTTTCACTTTCTGCCATAAAGGTGGTTCAGTTCAGTTCAGTCGCTCAGTTGTGTCCGACTTTGCGACCCCATGAATCGCAGCATGCCAGGCCTCCCTATCCATCACCAACTCACAGAGTTCACTCATATCCATGTCCATTGAGTCAGTGATGCCCTCCAGCCATCTCATCCTCTGTCGTCCCCTTCTCCTCCTGCCCCTAATCCCTCCCAGCATCAGAGTCTTTTCCATTGAGTCAACTCTTCGCATGAGGTGGCCAAAGTACTGGAGTTTCAGCTTTAGCATCATTCCTTCTAAAGAAATCCCAGGGCTGATCTCCTTCAGAATGGACTGGTTGGATCTCCTTGCAGTCCAAGGGACTCTCAAGAGTCTTCTCCAACACCACAGTTCAAAAGCATCAGTTCTTCAGTGCTCAGCCTTCTTCACAATCCAACTCTCACATCCATACATGGCCATAGGAAATTATCTCCATTTTGAAGTTACTGATATTTCTCCCAGCAATCTTGATTCCAGCTTCTGCTTCATCCAGCCTAAGATATGTCTCGCATATAGGGTCATCATTATCATCTTTCTAAATTCCATATATATGCATTAATATACTGTATTGGTATTTTTATTTCTGACTTACTTCACTGTGTATAATAGGCTCCAGTTTCATCCACCTCATTAGAACTGATTCAAATGCATTCTTTTTAATAGCTGAGTAATATTCCATTGTGTATATGTACGACAGCTTTCTTATCCATTCATCTGCAGATGGACATCTAGTTGCTTCCATGTCCTAGCTATCGTAAATGGTGCTGTGATGAACTTTGGGGTACACATTTCTCTTTCAATTCTAGTTTTGTCCGTGTGTATGCCCAGCAATGGGATTGCTGGATTGTATGAAAGTGCTGCACTCTATATGCCAGCAAATTTGGAAAACTCAGCAGTGGCCACACGACTGGAAAAGGTCAGTTTTCATTCCAATTACAAAGAAAGGCAATGCCAAAGAATGCTCAAACTACCGCACAATTGCACTCATCTCACATGCTAGTAAAGTAATGCTCAAAATTCTTCAAGCCAGGCTTCAGCAATACGTGAACCGTGAACTCCCTGATGTTCAAGCTGGTTTTAGAAAAGGCAGAGGAACCAGAGATCAAATTGCCAACATCCACTGGATCATTGAAAAAGCAAGAGAGTTCCAGAAAAACATCTATTTCTGCTTCATTGACTATGCCAAAGCCTTTGACTGTGTGGATCACAATAAACTGTGGAAAATTCTGAAAGAGATGGGAATACCAGACCACCTAACCTGCCTCTTGAGAAATCTGTATGCAGGTCAGGAAGCAACAGTTAGAACTGAACATGGAACAACAGACTGGTTCCAAATAGAAAAAGGAGTACGTCAAGGCTGTATACTGTCATCCTGCTTATTTAACTTTTATGCAGAGTACATCATGAGAAATGCTGGACTGGAAGAAACACAAGTTGGAGTCAAGATGGCCAGGAGAAATATCAATAACCTCAGATGTGCAGATGACACCACCCTGATGGCAGAAAGTGGAGAGGAACTAAAAAGCCTCTTGATGAAAGTGAAAGAGGAGAGTGAAAAAGTTGGCTTAAAGCTCAACATTCAGAAAACCAAGATCATGGCATCCGGTCCCATCACTTCATGGGAAATAGATGGAAAACAGTGGAAACAGTGTCAGACTTTATTTTTTGGGGCTCCAAAATCACTGCAGATGGTGACTGCAGCCATGAAATTAAAAGACACTTCCTCCTTGGAAGAAAAGTTATGACCAACCTACATAGCATATTCAAAAGCAGAGACATTTCTTTGCCTATTAAGGTCCGTCTAGTCAAGGCAATGGTTTTTCCAGTGGATGTGAGAGTTGGACTGTGAAGAAGGCTGAGCGCTGAAGAACTGATGCTTTTGAACTGTGGTGTTGGAGAAGACTCTTGAGAGTCCCTTGGACTGCAAGGAGATCCAACCAGTCCATTCTGAAGGAGATCAACCCTCGGATTTCTTTGGAAGGAATAATGCTAAAGCTGAAACTCCAGTACTTTGGCCACCTCATGCGAAGAGTTGACTCAATGGAAAAGACTCTGATGCTGGGAGGGATTAGGGGCAGGAGGAGAAGAGGACGACAGAGGATGAGATGGCTGGATGGCATCACTGACTCGATAGACATGGATATGAGTGAACTCTGGGAGTGTGTGATGGACAGGGAGGCCTGGCGAGCTGCGATTCATGGGGTCGCAGAGTCAGACACTACTGAGCGACTGAACTGATCCTGAAATTACTGAATTTAGTGTTATTTATATGTACAGTACGTCAAGCATGGGCTTTCCAGATGGCTCATGTAAAGAATCTGCTTGTCAGTGTAGAAGTTGCAGGTTCGATCCCTAGATTGGGAAGGTGTTCTGGAGAAGGAAATGGCAACCCACTTCAGTATTCCTGCCTGGGGAATCCTATGGACAGAGGCTCCTGGTGGGCTACAGTTCACAGGGTCGCAGAAGAGTCGGATGCAACTTAGCAAGTAAACAACAACAACAAAATCAAGCATGTCGATTTTGTTATTGAAATAACATATATATTAGTACTTACTATTCTGACTGATACATCAATTACTAACAAGAGGTGTATTAAAATCTCCAGCTTAATTGTGGATTGTGATTCTGCCAAATTTTGCCATATAGTATGTTTCTTTTCTGGTGGTTTTGTAACATTGCATATATTTTTAGAAATTTTAGGTCCTACTTAAGTATTGAATACTTTATTATTCTGATGGCTTTTTTAATCTATGGAGTTTTATTTTACTTTAAATTCTTTTTAGCCTGATTTTATTGTAGGTACAGCAGCATACTTCTAGTTGCCATTTCTCTGATTGAAAAAAAAAGAAAAACCTTTTTACTCATGACTCTTTTTTCTTCTTAGCAGCACTCTTTAAAGCACTGCATACTTTGATTTTTCTTATGCCAGTCTGATCTGATAATCTCTTTTCTTTTACTACAGTTTTTTGTCCATTTACATTCATTGTAATTACTGATAAATTTGTAATTTATTTTATACTTTCTTTTTCTGCCTTTTCTATATTTCTTTTTCCTCTAATTCCTTGCTTTTCTCTGAGTTGATTATTTTTTTCTCATTTCATTTTCCTCTCAGTTATTTTAGAAATTACATGCACTATTTCAGTCCTTTTGGTGGTAACTCTACAAATTTTATAGGAACTTACCAAAGTCTAAAGTCATTTAGAAGTAGAAGAAAGATATTTATTAATGCAGGAAACCTTGAATGCTTAATCTCATCATCCTCATTCTTCTTTCTTACATTATATCTTAATTCTATTCTTTAGCCCCAGCAATTATTACCACCATCATCATCATTACTATTTAGTATTTATTGTTTTAAAAAATTAGACCATAGCTATTGCTTGTTTAGATTTGATCTTACATTCCCCCTTTTTATACCCTTCATTTTTCCTTGCATCTCATAACTCTATCTTGGATCATTTTCATTCTGCCCAATCCTGTGTACTTGGTAGAGAGTCCCTTACCTGGGAAGATATCTTGTATTGTATTAAATGTTAGGTTAACGGTTTTCATCTGGCATATTGAGGACATAATTCTAGTGTCTTCAAAATTCTGTACTTATGGTTGAAATATCTGTTATTTATTTGCTTCACTGGATGCAGTGTTTTTTTCCTCTTCCTTCTTTTAAGATTTTATATTGATTTTTGTGTTCTAAAGCTTAACTGTGCTGCATCTAGGTTTAAATTTCCTTTTGCATGTCTTACTCAGATATGCTAGTTGTCATTTTATCCTGCGTTATTATTTGCTTTTTCTCTCTCATACATACTTTTTCCTGAACCATTTGAGGGTAACTTGCTTAGATTACAACATTTTGCCTTAAGTAGTTCAGTGTATATTTTTTCAGTGTATGTTTTTTAAGAATAGGACTGTTCCCTTACATTATCTCAATATAATTATCAATTTCAGTAAATAAAACATTTGTACAGTACTTTTATCTAATTATTGTCTGTATTCCAGTTTTGCTAGTTAACCTAATTGCATTCTTTTTTTAAAAAATTATATCTTTATTTAATTAATTAATTTGCTGTGCAGCACATCATATGGAATCTTAGTTCCCCAGCCAGGGATAGAACCCACACTGCCTGCATTGAAATCATGGAGTCTTAACCACTGGATCACCAGGGAAGTCCCTAATATTCTTTTTTTTTTTTTGTATTTTAAATGGCATTCTTTTTTGTTGTTGTTGTTGTTATCCATTTTATTTATTGTTTTTTTTTAATTTTTAATTTTTTTAATTTTAAAATCTTTAATTCTTACATGCACTTTTTCCCCCTCTATACAAGATACAGTATGGGGTCAAGCATTACATCTGATTTTCTCTATAACTTTCTTTAATCTGGAACCCTTCTATGATCTTGTCTTTTAACACTGGCATTTTTTAAAGAATGCGGTCCTTCTCTCCTTACCCACCCCTTTTTCTGGCACAGACTGTTTCTCCTTTGGGGCTTGCCTAATCTGATGTTCATAATTATATTGAAGTTATGCTTTCTTGGCTAGGGTGCTACATAAGTGATGCTTCTTTCTCAGAGTATTATACCTGGAGACCTATAATATCCATCTGGCCCTCATTGGTGATAGTTTTTATTACCCAGTCAAGGTGTTTTCCAGTTTTTACACTGTATAATTACTGTGTTTTTCATCCCTGGTACTAATAAGCAGTCTCTGGGAAACACTCTGAGATCATTTAAGTAACTTGTTCAATATCAAAATTTCTCCCATTATTTAACATTTATTAATGATTCTTGCCTTATCCAGCCTTTACCAGGATGGTTATAAATGATTTTTTTTTTAAATTCTATCACTCCTTCCAAAGCTTCCAGTCTTTAGTATTTTAATAAAAGAGCTGTTTTTTACTCTTTTAAAATTTGGTCAGTATGAATTTATAAATTTCCATTTTTTCCAACAGTCTTACACTTTGTTTTAGTAGAGTTGTCCTAGATTTGACCAAGTGATGCATGCATTTAAACCAACCTCTGTGTCCTTGTGTTCATATTCTTGTTTTAGGCACTCTACTTCCTGGCATTATAAGAGATCATTTTATATCCACCCTACCTTCGTCCTGGAAACCATACAAGAAATGCTTTTTTCCTCTTTTTCAAAAATATTCTCTTTTTAAGATTCTTTTTTTTCTTTTTGAAAATTTAAACATACTTATTTTAAATTTTGTGTTTGAAATTCCAATATCTGAAGTATTCATCTTGATTCATGTATCTGTTCATTGTATCATGAGCTTTCACTTCATGGCATTTAATTTTGTTTCCTTACATGTTTGATGATTGATTGTGAGTTGCTTACGTTTCCTGGACTTTATTTATAAGAATTCTTTGATACTTGGAATAAAGGTGGCTTTAGCAGGCATTTGATTCTTTCACTCCTTTGTCAGAACTGCCAGTGTGGGACCTCTTTACAATCTTGGATTGAGGTTTTTCAGACCACTACATGTAAATTAAGACTTTAAATCTCTATGAGGGTTAACTTGTCATTATGAATTATCAAATGAGTATTTTTTTCTTCACAGTAATACTTGAGATGGTAAATTTTCATTGAATTTATTCAAAGGGGAAAACAGCTTATTTCTAGTTCACCTGGCACTGAATGTGTGGGTCTTTCATGGCCAGCTCTGACGGGAAGTCTCTGGTTAGATTTCTTGCTGCAGGTCGGCCCTATGCCTTGCTGTTAATCCCTAGATTTATGAGGACCTGAAACCAAGGCTAAATTTCAAGTCAAGTTGGTAAAATATTTCTAAGGCAAAAACTAGAATCTTTTTTGTTTTCCTCTCTCTGCTTTACTTTTGGCTTGAATTATTTCTTATTATCTGGCCATGGATATAGATTAGAAGGGTATTTTAAATTTCATTTTATTTAGTTTTGTCATTGTGTTCAGTGGAAGATTAAGTTTGGTAACATAATCTCCCATGGCATCAAGCTGGAAATAGATGTGTTCCTGCTCATCAGTGCTCTGTCACCAGAACCAAAATATTTCTCTATAAAAGTCAAGTAATTGTGTTCTTTGCCCAGTAAAATAGAAAGTGTAAACGTTAACGTAATTCAAATTATTTCTTCCATTCTAGTCTTTGTGCATATGCTTTTAAACATAGATTAGATTGTTCTTCCTTCTTAAGAGGGATTAATATTTCATTATGCTTTAAAGCTCTACAAATAGCCTCTTGTTTTGCAGAGAGCATCATGAATTCCAGGTGCTTTGTAACCTGATCAAGTTTGAAAACTGCTGATACAACTGAATTTAATCATCCACTGTTCTTCCTGAGTGCCCAGTGTTTTCCTATTTCTGTGACTTGCTCTCTGCTCCACTCTATGTCAGATACCTTCCATTTCTACTTGTCCCACTGTCACCATTTTTTTTTTTTTAGTCAGATGCTTCAAAAGCTATTGCTTCTGTAAAGCTTTCCTTTAGTCTTCTCTTCTGACTTTATGTACCACTTTACTAGTTTGTAAGCTCCTTAAGAACAAGTTCCACAAACATGTTATCTTTATTATATCTTCCCCAGCAGAGTATTCTCACAGATAAATGGTTCTTCTCTCTCCATTCAATTAAATGGGCAGATAGCAACATAATGGGATCGTTATCCTGTTGCTGCCTATACTGTCTCAACCTATGTGTGCTTCCAATCCTAAAACTGGTTTGTGGTGTTTTAGTTGAAAGGGTCTTGACCCTCTCCCTCTTAGCATGCCAGTCCTGCTAACTCAGAAGAGCGTGGCTGAGCTGCACTCAGTGGAACCTGGCCCTCTCCACCTGCTTTTGGGAATCCTGCAAGTGAATATAGTGGGTATTCTGAACTGGAAACCACTTTGTAGGCCTTTAAAAAGAAATGGTTAAAGAGTAAAATAAAAAAGAATTTAAATGACAAAACAAATAAGCTTTCCTTTCCCATTTCTCCTCTTCCTGTGATGTTCTTTCTGACATTTGCATTCCAAACCAAAGCCCTGCAAATAAATAAGTTCAATGCCTACCCACTTTGGCAGGCAAGGCTTTCCCTCAGACGTGTTTCATAACTTTGGCTGATATGGGAAGAACTTTTCTTTCCAGAAGTGGTTTCATGATAATATCCTTCAAAAGCTCACTTTGTACAGTTTAACTTCTTCTCTTTATTGTTTTATTAGCTTTGCTTTGGGAGGTTTTATTCTTCATTTCAGCTGGCTTATGGAAAGAGACAGAACTTTTATACAGCTAATTTGATTATTTGTTTTCATGCATATTAAATCATTCTTATCAAAAGCACCATTTAACTTGTGTTGTCAGAACTAAAGAGGTGAGCATAAACCATTGTCCAAGAGTTTTTGAGACTTTCAATTGTTTATAGTAAGAAAGAGTAATGCTCAGTTTTATTAATTATTAGGTTATGGTTTTATGCAGAAAGAACCAGCCTGCACCTTCCCCCAGGTTCAAAAACATTTTTGCTGAAAACTTGAATAGACTTAAGTGTTCTGGAACTGGGGACTGAAACCTTATCTTTCCCTGAACACCAGGGTTGCTTTGTTATGGTGTTTCCATTTGTGGCATAATGAATGTGTAGGACGCTAATGATGTGGTCTCTAGGTGTTCCCCTACTACACAGAGCACTGATAATGAGCTGCAAGTAATTGGTACGAGTCCCTGAAGATGAATTCTGATTACCTTCGTGGGGCCATTCGGCTCTGCTCCCTTCCTCCTTGATGTTTCTGTAAAGAACATTTGGATTTTGAAGAGAGTATTGTGTATTTGACTTCTAATTAGATTTGCAGTATGTTGGGTTAATAAACTAGGGTTCTCTCGTCTTCAGCTTTTCTGAAGGGATGTGTGTGGATGTGGCAGGGTGGGCTGAGGGGAGAAGCAAGGGTCATGCAAACGACGATGTGCTCCTCACTCTGTGCCTCAGTGCTGAAGGCAGGCTTGTAGTTGGTTGGGGGCTGGTCTTATTCCATGGCCCATCATCAGATTGCTCCAACCGTCCAAGGACCTGCCAAACTTGTGTTCGCTCTGTACCAGGAGGTAGCCTCCGAATGAAATACGAGAGCTGTCCACCTTCCTGTGTGCTGACACTGGGAAAACAGATTGCCTTGGTTAACCACCCTTTTTCCCTGGGATTTACAGGGACAACTTGGATTTTATTTGCCTCCTTCACACCTCCTGCTGTTTCCCTCCCAGTTGGGTCTGTTTATCTGCTTTTCTGTGTGTTGAGCCTTTGCCTTCTCTGCCACAGCTTTCAGATTCATCAGGTGTAACAAGAGGGGGTCTGTGAACGTCTCTAATCTACCCTGACTTCTCATCTGGAGGAGAGAGAAGGAAGGGACATCACCCTTGCCATTAGCCCACAGCATGGTCTCTAAGCTTTTACTTTGTCTCATGAGTCACATCACATCTCACGTCATGTCCCTGCCATGACAGGCAGTCCTCTCCCCTCCTTGTAAGAAAGGTGGATATCTGGTTTCTGCTTTGGTCCTTATTGTTTTTTTATTTTCTAGTAACCTTTCAACTTCAGTCTTCTTTTTAGCCCTGGCCCTGTTAGCCCGCAGCCTCGTCATTTGGGTCCTGCTGTTTTCAGGGCAGGTCTACCAGATGAGATGTATGATCTACTTCTGAGAAATTGTGTGTTCTGTGTTCCCTGTCAATGTTCTTCACCTTATCTGATGCCCACTCCTCTCTTCCCCGTTCATTCTGACTCACTTTATTTACTCATGCTTATGTTTGGTTGCACTGGGTCTTCGTTGCTGCCTGTGGGCTTTCTCTAGTTGCGTTGAGCAGGGGCTGCTCTCTAGTTGTGGTGCATGGGCTTATCGTTGCAGTGGCTTCTCCTGATGGGGAGCATGGGCTCTAGAGAACAGACTTAGTATTTTTGGAGCACAGGCTTAGTTGCCCCATGGCATGTGGGATCTTCTCAGACCAGGAGTCAAACCTGCATTCCTCGAATGGGCAGGCAGATTCTTAGCCATATGACTACCAGGGAAGTCTCCGTCTGACTCACTTTAGAGATTATTCTTTATTTTTTTTTTAATCATTGTACTTACATAATGGGCCAGGCTCTCGTCCCTGCTCTAAGGGCGTGGCTGGACCCTCCTTCTGCCCACCTGTCCTACTGTATTCTGAGTACACCGCTGCTCTTCATCTGTGAATCCAAAGATCTGACTCCATTTTCCTGCATCCTTGTCAGCGTGAGAGCGTAGCAGTTGAGGTAGGCGGACAGAGGTGAGGGGGCAGAGGTTTCCTACTCACCCCACGCTCCCCGCCAGGGATTCTTTCTGGACAGAGATAGGCTCCAGTCCAGCTCCTGGGCAGCATGGGCTGGGATGATGTGGTACAGTTGCCCCGAGTCTCGTGTGTGGCTGCTGCCCTGATTTTGTTTAGCAAGCTGCTGTGCCAAGTTACTATGCATGTTGTTACATAGTCGGCTCTAATTTGACTGCCATTTTCTGTCAGTGAGACGATGATTGTTTATGGCAGGGCTGTAATGTGTTGTCAGCACAGGTTACTCGCTGCTTGTTGGCAATGGCCTAACATTGCCTGAGACGTAGTGTCACTGTGAAATGGTTTGACAATGTTGAGGCTGTAGTTATGTTGAGCAGTAACAACTGTAGAGGTCAAGAAAGGGCATCGAGGAGGAACTGTGTTGTAAGGCAACGACAGAAAGGGAATACTAAGTAGGACAGCAGCAAATGTCATCAAAGAGCTTCATTTTCACACAGTTTTCATAATTCAGTTTGCTTTCTGTGAACGATGTTGATTCAGCTGCTGCTGGGGAGTAGAAACACATTTCTGAGCTAGAGATGAATTTTGCTGAGCATGACCCTGATTACTGTTTTCTTCTTTGAATACTTTTAGGAAGTTTGCAAGACTGCTGAGGAACACAGGAATTCTTCATGCATGTGGGAGGCAAGGAATTCATGGGGGCACATTCACAGTGTTTCATTTTGGAGACGGTTATCTTACTAATATGATGGACCAGGCTGTGGCCCACCTTAAATTGTGTGAGAATGCTGTCAAAAGGGCATTCATATTCTTGGCTCTAAGAAATTTTTCGGGACCTGTCATGCACAATAGCACAAATATGTGATTACAAGAGATAAGGTAAACTCTTAAGTGACTAGAAATCCCTGAAAGTGTCGAGGAGAGAGTATCCCTCTGTCAAGGTGATGGCACCTACTCCAGTACTCTTGCCTGGAAAATCCCATGGACGGAGGAGCCTGGTGGGCTGCAGTCTATGGGGTCGCAGAGTCGGACACGACTGAGCGACTTCCCCTTTCCCTTCTTTACCAGTAGTGCCACCTGGGAAGCCTGTCTGTACTCCCACATGTAAACTCTCATCAAAGCATTTCTGTCACTATATTGGAACCATTGACTTAAATATCAATTACTCCAATGAACTAAGCTGGATCCAGTGGACCAAGTAAAATTTTGGATCCAACTCATTCCTTACTGTTCTTATTATTACTGTTACCTGAAGGGCTTGTATAGATGACTTTTGAAGTCAGAGAATACATTATGAGTAGCTTAGTAGGAAATCAGACTCCTGGCTTAGGGAGCAACACTTTGTTCATGAGTGGTCTTAATAGCCATTTTGTTCTTCAGATAATGTTTGATAGGATTCATTTCTTCATATCATCTGTCTGGCTGATAGTTTTTTGCTATTAACATTTTGATTTTCAAGTCTTTTTCTAGTAAAAGGTGCAATTTTATTCTCAGGCTTTTAATTTTGTATTAGTGAGAGTATAGAAGACAGCACATAAGGTATAGTGCATTTAATTAAAAATATTTCACTAAGTAACATATTTTGAAAATTTGTTTTTTAAAATAATCCACACCCTTCAAAAAGCAAGTGTTAGAATTCTGTGGTTAGTGTCTTTAATAATCAGTTTCTTATTTGTTGGTTTACATTTTTTTATAGGTTTCGTTTAAAGATTTGATGTCTTATCTGATTTTATGAACTCAGGTTTCTTGTGTTTTTTTTTTCCTCATATCAACTTTGTTTTATATATCAAAAAAAAGGAAAGGTTTAAAAATTGCTTGAAGTAAACTCCAATACTTTGGCCACCTGATAGAAACAGCTGACTCATTTGAAAATTCCCTTATGCTGGAAAAGATTGAGGGCAGGAGGAGAAGGGGACGACAGAGGATGAGATGGTTGGATGGCATCACTGACTCAATGGACGTGGGTTTGGGTGGACTCTGGGAATTGGTGATGGACAGGGAGGCCTGGCGTGCTGCAGTTCATGGGGTCGCAAAAAGTCGGACTCGACTGAGCGACTGAACTGAACTGATAGCTTTTGAAAAAGGTATGATAGGTAAAACTAATTTTGCAATGTATGTTTTATGAATGAAGCAATAAAATTGATAGTTGTCATATCTGAAATCTCTTCATAAGATATGAATTGTGAAAAAGATTTTGACAAGTGATCTGTTGAATTAAAAAATTTTTTCATGCTGCAATTTATGTTAAAATGATTTGAAACAGCCCCTCTTTTATAACTGGCCACAGTAGAGTTACACTGTTCAGTTCAGTCGCTCAGTAGTATCCAACTCTTTGCGACCCCATGAACTGCAGCATGCCAGGCTTCCCTGTCCAACTTCTGGAGCTTACTCAAACTCATCTCCATTGAGTCAGTGATGCCATCCAACCATCACATCCTCTGTCGTCCCCTTCTCCTCCTGCCTTCAATCTTTCCCAGCATTAGGATGTTTTCAAATGAGTCAGTTCTTCGCATCAGGTAGCCAAAGTATCAGAGTTTCAGCTTCAGCATCAGTCCTTCCAATGAGTATTCAGGGTTGATTTTCTTTAGGATGGACTGGTTGGATTTCCTTGCATTCCAAGGGACTCTCAAGAGTCTTCTCCAACACCACAGTTCAAAAGCATCAATTTTTTGGCATTCAGCTTTCTTTATGGTCCAACTCTCACATCCATACATGACTACTGGAAAAACCATAGCGTCGAATAGGTGGACCTTTATCAGTGAGGTAATGTCTCTGCTTTTTAATATGCTGTCTAGGTTGGTCATAGCTTTTCTTCCAAGTATCAAGTATCTTTTGATTTCATGGCTGCAGTCACCATCTGCAGTGATTTTGGTAGACCAAGAAAATAGCCTGTCACTGTTTCCGTTCTTTCCTCATCTACAGTGTTACAGTGTTAGCCCCTGCATTTATAATGAGGACAATTCTTGGTCACTGAGGGCCAGATGTGGGGTCCATGTACCCTACTGTGATATTTATGTCTGTGGACATGTATCATAAAGATAGATGATTTATTAAATTTATCAGGTTTGGAATCTTCCATAGAAATTAACTTGACAAATATACATAAGCTGCATTAAAAAAAGATTAGTTCCATATTTAATAAAAATACATCATAAAGATTTTATCATGACATATGCAGCTGTTTGCTCTTTAGCAGTGGTAGCCACCTTGAAATGGTTGTCCATCAGTTAGAGTTTAACAACTGAGTATTTTGGGCCACATAGCATGTTGGAGTTCTTCTCATTTAATCTCCATCTTATATTGGACTGTTTATTGTAACATCGTTGGGTCACTACAGTACATCTTGTTAAGTTTTTTCCTGTAATGAATATTTATATTACGTAAATGGAAAAATTGGTGGGTCCCCTTGGTGGAAACATGATACTGGTATTTTTAAAGTAAACTTAAATAAGGTCAGAATTTTTATCCTCTAGAGAAAATTTCACGTCTGATTAAATAGTTTACATAAACTTAATCTTTTTCTGCTAGATGCATTATAATCGCAGATATTATTCATGTAGCTATTCCTCTGTGAACCATAAAATGTTCATTTCTTCAAAATGAATATGAAGCTCAAAGCATTAGTGGTCTTAAGAGCATAAAAACTTTATTGCTTTGTGCTTAACATTTTTCAAGTAACTTTGGAAAGCCGAAACAAATTTTGCATTTAGATTAATGGAAGATGTTTTCCATTTGAAGGAACTGGCAAGGGAGCAACAATAACAAAAATCCCCCAAGGTTAAAAATGTAGTGCTTTTGATTCTTACCAGAACTGTGTTAGCAGAACAATCATTTCTCAGCATGGAAAGGTATCATAATTGGTCTATATAGTGGCAATACTGAAAACGAGTATGCTTCAGAGAAAGCTAATATGACTCTACTTAATAATTTCCTTCAAGAGCCTGAATTTGAATGTATATTCCACCCAGCTTGAGGCAAACAATTTGTTCCTATAAGTTCTAGTGGAAGTTACCAGGGGGTCATGCAATTTATTCTTGTCTTGAAGTTTTCAAAACTGTGTAGAACTAAAGATATATTCACTTGCCTTGTTCCACTAGTAATTTGATCCAATTGGCAATGCTGCTCTCTCTTCTCCCCAATTCTCTTATGTTGGAAGGGGAGAAGCATTCATAAGATATTGTGACAAAAAATTCTTCCTGGAGATGTTTCCTCTTTATGTTTGAACCTCTGGTTCCCTTGTGAATGTTTGCATTCTTGCTGCTGATCAGAATACACTCACTTTTTGTTGTTGTTATTGTTGTTCTCATGGGTCTTTTTTTTAAACACCATCTTATTTGTGCTTTTCACTAAGACTGCCCAGTTTTCCAAAATGTTTCTTTATACAAAGGTTTTTGGCTGTTGGACTTATTTAAAGCCCCACCACAGAAGAGAAGGATCTATACATGAATATGTGAGCAATGTGAGAGAATATTTTCTTTCCCTTGAGGAGTTGACCATTTTAGGAGGAATGTGTCTACATGTTAGAGGATAAAGATACAGAGATGGAACAGGTGTCAGAGGAATGGCTTAGTATCTACATTGCAAGTACCAGTACCAGGGATAAGGAAAAGCCAGAAAGTATTTCTGGGAGAGGGTGAGGAATAGTTACAGACTTCTGTTTCTGTTGTTTGAACTTAATTTTTTTCATCTTATATTTCTAAGAATTAACAAGATGTTGACAGTTATGTTGTCTTAATATCAAGCAGAGTATAGACTCTGGAATCACACCCAACCTTAAATTTAGGGACATTCCCCTTCAATTTAATTCACATTCCCCAAATACTTCTATTTCTTAGTATTACTGGTTTTATTTTTCAAAAATAGTATTTATTGCCTTAATCTGAAAATAATTATGGCTTCTAGTCCTCTCATGTTTTAAACACTCAAGGATTAAAAGTAAACTTTATAATCAGCTTTGCTGCTGATTCTTATAGTTGAAGCAATTAAGAAGCAGGATGGGGAAAGGTATGTGGCAGGTTTGCAGATAGCTATGTTAGCGAAACATGTTTTGTGAGGGTGTTCATATTGTACATCCAGTACCTGCGTGAGAACAGCCGCATCTGGCTAGTTTCTTATGATTTAAGTATACGCTTTGTCTTTTTTTTAATGTAGTAAACTAGTATGTTTTACTAGTTTAAGTGAAATTTAAGGAAATTTATTTGCTTAAGAAAAGTGACTAGGATAATAAGGAATTGAAGACTAGATTAGAAAAATAATCACTGAAGAGAATAAAAATTGTGATATCTTTTCTTCATTCCCTTCTTCCCCTGAACTCTTTTTTTTTTGTGTGTGTGTGTGTGTGTGTGTGTGTTTTTAAAACAAGCTCTGGCCAGTTTTATTAAAGAAAAATTGTACATGATTTACTTTTCACCAGTCTGTTCTGGCATGCTTCTAATAATATCAGAATCACCTGGATCAATGATAGCCAGTGTGCATACTCTGTAGTATTTTCCACATGCTGTGCCCAATTCAATATTATTGCCACTGTAGTGATGGACACCAGTTTTGGCCAACATGGCGTAATACTCTATTTCAGATTTCCTCAAGGCTGGGCAGTTGTTGGCGAGGATGACCAGTTTCGCTTTGCCTTGTCTGATCATTTTCAGAGTCTGTTTGTACCCCAGCACGTACTTTCCACTTTTCATAACCAGCTGGAGCCTAGAATTGATCGACTCCAGTGACTTTTTCGTCTTCTTTGCGGCCACCATCTTCCTGCCTTAGATGCGGGACGCCCCCAACCAAGAGCAGCCGCCAAGATGGCCGGGGAGCGAGAAAGGCCCCCTGAACTCTTAAGATCAGTTCTCCTAATGAGAAGCCAAGTGACATGCCATTGGTTTTTTGTTCATTTTCCTTTTTAGTTCTTTGTAGTCTCTTTAGTTTTTTTCTGGTTTCTTTCCTGTATGACTACTAATGAGAACAATGTGAAAGATACAGGGTGAGGGAAGGGAATGAAGGCTGCTAGTCCATAAGCAGAAACATTAATCCCTGGATGATAGGAATAGTGAATATTAACTGTGACTGAAAATATTACGTTGGTCTTATTTAAACTTAACCACTGACAGCCACTTAAGAAGTTAGTTTGTCTTCAGTTAGTTCAGTTGCTCAGTCGTGTCCGACTCTTTGCGACCCCATGAATTGCAGCACACCAGGCCTCCCTGTCCATCACCAACTCCTGGAGTTTACTCAAACTCATGTCCATTGATGCCACCCAGCCATCTCATCCTCTTTCGTCCCCTTCTCCTCCTGCCCCCAATCCCTCCCAGCATCAGGGTCTTTTCCAGTGAGTCAATTCTTCGCATGAGGTGGCCAAAGTATTGGAGTTTCAGCTTCAACATCAGTCCTTCCAATGAACACCCAGTATTGATCTCCTTTAGGATGGACTGGTTGGATCTCCTTGCATTCCAAGGGACTCTCAAGAGTCTTCTCCAACACCATAGTTCAAAAGCTATGTTCAATTTAATAATAAGTTCAATTTAAAAATCAATTCTTCAGCACTGGGCTTTCTTCACAGTCCAACTCTCACATCCATACACGACCACTGGAAAACCATAGCCTTGACTAGACGGACCTTTGTTGGCAAAGTAACATCTCTGCTTTTGAATATGCTATCTAGGTTGGTTATAACTTTCCTTCCAGGGAGTGAGTGTCTTTTAATTTCATGGCTGCAATTACCACTGCAGTGATTTTGGAGCCCCTCAAGATAAAGTCTGACACTGTCTCCACTGTTTCCCCATCTATTTCCCATGAAGTGATGGGACCAGATGCCATAATCTTCATTTTCTGAATGTTGAGCTTTAAGCCAACTATTTTATTCTCCTCTTTCACTTTCATCAAGAGGTTTTTTAGTTCCTCTTCACTTCCTGCCATAGTTTGTCTTAAATGTGGTTTATTTAGGGAAAACTACCATCAAAGGCCACTCAAATCTTATTATGACAACTTTAACTTCTTAATTAAGTAGAATAAATCAGTTTCCTTCTCAGGTCCACATTAAATAAGGCTGCTTTGGTAAGTCATGCAGTTTGCAACCGCAGCATCAGTGGTGTCCTCTGCAGGACACCATTGGGTTGTGCAGTATACAACGTACAGAACTCTATAAGGTGACCCAGTAATTCCATTTGTAGATATAGACTCAAGAGAATTGAAAAAATTACATAGCTATAAAAACCCATTTGGAATGCTCATGCAGCGTTATTTGTAATAACCAAAAGGTGGAAACAACCCAAATGTTCATCAACTGTTAAATGGATAAACAAATGTGGTATATCCATATAATGGAATATTTCTCAGCCATAAAAAGAAAAATACTGAACCTTGAAAACATTATACTAAGTGAAAGAAGACAGACACAAAGGGCACATATTCTATGATTCCATTTATATAAAATGTCCAGAATGGATAAGTCCCTAGAATCTGAAAGTAGATTCATGGTTGCCAGTAGCTGACAGAGAAGGGCATGCAGAGTGATTGCTTGATGGATATGAATTTCATTTTGGGGATGGTGAAAATGTTCTGAAATTAGTGGTAATAGTTATACAACCTGAGAATATACTAAAAAACCTAATGAAATGTACAGTTTAAAATGGTTAAAATTATGAATTTTGTGCTACGCGAATTTTATCTCTGTTAAAAACTGGTACTAGAAGAAGTTAAATAAATGTATCTAATGGGGGCTGACTATAAATCAGTATGTGGAAACTTTTTGGGGTGATGGAAATGTTATAAAACTAGGTTAAGGTGATGGTTACTTAATAGTATAAATTTATTAAAACTCATAAAATTGTACATTTAAAGTGTGGGTGGGTTTTAGGGAACGCATTTACATCTCAATAAAACTTTAAAAAAATATATAAAGCAGTAGTGAAATCAGAGTCTGAATTTTAGAAATATTGAAGAAGAGCTTTCCAAATATGAATGTATCACAGTAACTCTGGATGGTGTTGTGCTTCCTGTGGTTTACCAGAACCCTGTGATGCAAAAACGCATTGTCATTTCCATGCTGAATTACTTGCCTTGGAACATAGCCATTTGCAGATGTCCTGTTTGTCTGAGATTGGGCATGTTTTGTCATACCAACTCTGATTTCTATTGTTGGTGACACATTAATAACTGTACTACTTTCTTCTCTGCAGAAAAGCTGCTTCAGTGTTAATATTTGCAAATCAAATTGTATCTTTTCTTTGTGCTAGGTTGTCCTCAAAACTCACTGATTGGTTTATTACAGACATCCCTGTCTCAGCTTCTCTGTCCTCTTTTAGTTTAAATATCTGAATGCTGTGGCAAATTGCATTATGAAATCCTGTATACTTATTTGCTGTCTAGTGTGTGTAAATGGCATTTCCTCATTACCAAGGATAAGCTCTAAATATTGTCATTTTCACCCCCCCCCGAGTTATGCAATAATATATTCAAAAACCTTTTCTCCATAGCTTTGTGTCTCTGAGCCATTTTTTTCCTGAACGCTGACACCAGATGCAGGCTGCATGGACATTAGTCCCAGGGACATCTTGCCTTCTCCCTCTGACAGGGAGATTACAGGAAGCAGAGCTGATTCCTCTTGAAGATTCACAATGTGCTGACATGATAATAGGGCATGAATGGGCTCTGGAAGGCCTTTTTCCTTGAGCTCAGTTGAAAGAGGAAGAGAGGCAGACAACTCCATGGTCTGAATTTCGTTAGCTGTGTGACAATGAGAGAGATAAGTAGATGTGACAGTTATGAATGATCCTCTGTCATGCACTTACGCGTTCAGACTCAGATAAACTGACACTGCTGTCAGACACCAGCTATGGAGAGCTGAGACCTCTGATGAACCTTCTAATATGGTAAATGGGAGTCTTAATTCTTCATTAACTGGAAAAAGGAGATTTGGCCATGTAATTTTCTCCTTGCTGCCTATTTTAAAGATTCCAATAACCCAGCATTTACAGTTGACTAGGCAGGGATTGCTTCCCCCCACCGTACACTTGCAACATGCAGACTGTGAAATCTGAGGAAATGCCGCTTAAACCTAGACTTATTGCCTTGGTTATCTTTAATGACTTTGAAATGTATTGGCCTCATTATGGAACAGTGCAGTTATCAATTCCTCTAATTAGGTGATGTGCTCCCATAAGAAATTTAACATTAAAGCACAAAACTGAACTAGTTAGAGACGTGCAATGCAGGCAACCTCAGTATCAGTGATAAATTTAAGATACTGTTTCTTTATCAACTCTTTTATACCTTCACTCTGACTCCTCCTTGACGACTAGAGCTTAGGGCAGTTTCCTTAAGAGTTATACCTTATTTTGCACCTCTGATACCTTTTGTGACATTTCAGTGCTTCTTGATAGTAAACTGTGATCTCACCTTGCACTAAGTTGACTAGGAGCCTGGGGAAGGGAGGGAGTGAATGGATTAAAGGGGGGGAGCTCTAAGTATCAACACATCTCTGTTTCTCAATATTTATCTCATGGCTTGTTACTCTTTCTTATAGAATTAAAATAGCATATTATTCTTTCCTATCTAATTCCAAAAAAATTTCCTTTCTATAAGTAGCTTCGCACAGACTTTTTTAAAAATAAAGACTGGGACCATTATTTGTTGATTAAATAGTGATGCTATTTCAATTAGACATGTTTCATCAGTTGCATTTATAGAAGACTGAGATAAGGTTTCTGGGTTTAGGCTACAGTGAAGGGATGCTAGTTGTCTTCTTTTAAACAAAATATTTATATATTTGTCTGCATAGGATCTTTAGTTGCGGCATGTGAAATCTAGTTCCATGACCAGGGTTAGAACCCAAGCTCCAGGCATTGGGAGCTTGGAATCTTAGCCACCGGGTCAACAGAAAATTCTCAATTCTAGGTATTGTAAATCTTCTTTACCTCAGTCATCCATCTGAACAACAAAAATAATTGTGGCTTCCCCTTTGGGGAAGCTATATAGTTTAATTAGTGTTTTCTAGTAATGTGCAAATCCTTAGAGAAAAGTTAACAAAATAAACCTAAGAAATTACCTTTGGGGTTTATTATCATTATTATTGCTAATTGTGATCATTATTGCTACATGGGACTAGTTATTCTTTTAAGTTGGTACTTAAGGATGTATTTCAGATCTCATGGAGTGAAATTTACCTTTAACATGACAGTGCTCAAATCAGAGTAGCTCAGCTGGTAAAGAGTCTGCCTACAATGTGGGAGACCCCAGTTTGGTTCCTGGGTTGGGAAGTTCCCCTGGAGAAAGGATAGGCTACTCACTCCAGTATTCTTGGGCTTCCCTGGTATCTCAGACAGTAAAGAATCCACCTGCAATGCAGGAGACCTGGGTTCGATCCCTTGGTTAGGAATATCCCATGGAGGAGGGTATGGCAACCCACTCCAGTATTCTTGCCTGGAGAATCCCATGGACAGAAGAGCCTAGTGGACTGCAGTCCATGGGGTTGCAAAGAGTTGGATATAACTGATTCAGCATAGCACAGTACTAAATATAAACATATAGAACAGTAAATTTTTTTTTACCAAATGGCTCTTGATATTTTAAATTGATTGCTTTTTTAAAAAAATTGAGGTACACTGGGTCTTCGTAGCTGCACACCAGCCTTCTCTAGTTGTGGCAAATAGGAGCTACTCTCTAGTTGTGGTTCACGGGCTTCTTATTGCAGTGAGCAGAAGTCTGTGAATGTGTTCAGTGGTAATATTATACCTCTTTCTGAACCCGTTTTTATCCTTAACATAGATTTCCTTTGAACTTTTGCAGTGTCTTGACTGCTGCCTATAACAGCAGTTGTAGCCAGGACCTTCCTAGTGTGAGGGGTTTTATAAACCTTCTCACAGCAGGGAAGGTCTTGTTGGGGCTCCACCCTCACCCATGCTCAGACTCAGAGAACAGTCCTGCGCCTTGCTGTGGCACCTTCCTGGAGTCTGGCCCTTCCCTGGTGCTTCTGTTCTGTTATGCAGGTTTCTTAGTGTCTTAGTTTCTGCCTTGATCACTCCCTATTATCTAGTTCAGTATCTCTCTGTCAGGAATTGGGGCCCTGATCTTGCTACAAGTGGGTGGCAGAAGGACCCACTGGCTCCTTATAGAATTTGAGAGTCTGGAGTTTAATTGCCTAGATTGAAATTCTCATTCTGTCACCTGCTGTCTAAATGACCTTAAGCACATTCTTTAACTTCTCTGTGCCTCAGTTTCCTGACTGTAAAATGGAGTTGATAATAGTGCCTATGTCATCAAGGTTCTTAAAGAAAGTTACCTGAGTTGATACATATGAAAGAAACACTTAGACCAGTGCTAGGCACACCAGTAAGCATTAATAAACACCATTTGTTACTGCTTTTGCTTCTGCTGCTATCATTTTACCATTTCTCCTCTCTCACAATCCATAACAATAAACCAAGCCCTCATAACTCTTGATGCATCTATTATTCTTAGCATTTGAGCCCTACTACTTGCTATTTCCTTTTCAGCTCCTGTAGTCACATTACTATGTTTGAAATTGTAAATCAAAACAGAATTGATCACTGTGATATAAAAGAGCCCTGGAATATACCAGCATATCCTTTCTCTCCTTCTCCCTCTTTATCCTAACCATCCTGTCTAGTCTTGAGGAAAATCTTTTTTAAGGTAAGCCATTCATTTTGAATCTAATAAATATATTCATTGGGTTGAATGTAGCAAGTCATATTCATTGGAATAGAAAGATATGTAGAGAAGGTCCCTCCTGTCAAATAGCAATAATAAAACAGTAGTATTAACAACTTCTCAGAGAGTGTGGTATTGGAGTTGGATTTTGAGAGAGGAGTAAATGTTTACCAGATGAGAAGAATTAGAATATTCCAAGCAGAGACTAGCAGCATGTGGATAAGGTGGTGAGGAAGTGGATGCCAGTTCTGACTGGTACAAGTTGAACATTTAGGTGGGTGAGGTTCAGGTTTCAGGAGGCGGGAGTGAGAACAGAGAGGGATGCACTGGCCTGGCACAAAGACCCTTGTGTACCATGCTCAGGAGTCTGGACCTAATCCCGTGGGCAGTTGGAAGCCTTTGAAAGATTTGCAGCCAGCAAGGGATCTGATCTGATTTGCCGGCTCACTCTAATGGCTCTGTGGAAGGACGTCTTGGAGAGGAGTTCAAGACCAGAGCCGAGGGACATGTCAAGTAGTGTTTCAAGTGCTAACTATCCCCTCCTGCTTCTCATGTTGCTAAATAGAGTGGAGCAGAATGATACACGTTTCTGAGAGACGGGTGTTTGAGCCGACTTCCCAGTAGTCTCTTGAGTACATGGAGAGGGTGCGTGGAGGGAAGACACATAATCCATACGCTGCCCTCTTCCCTCTTAATCTTTTAAAAGAGACAGGAGCAAAGCTCCTATCACAGTGGACTTGACTGAAGACAGAAGTCCTTGAGCATCCTTCCCCTAAGTGCTGGCAGGGCTGGGGCTCGCACAGCAGAGATTAGAATAACACCCTCCCTGCTCAGTGAGAGGGCAGGCAGACCCTCGCACTGGATGGTTCCATTCCCAAGCCTCTCCTGACAAGTGCTGCGAACGAGCGTCCGACGTCCTTGGCTTCTCTTTTGTGATGCTTACCCTGCAGCAGTTAAGTGTTCAGGGCATTCTCTGTCTTTCTTTCCCCTCAGTTGCTGCAAGAAGATGAGACTTTGCTTTAAAAAAAAAAAAAGTGTCAAAAAAGCTCTATAAAATGGCATTAAAAAAAGAAAATCCCACACTCTCTTCTTCAGCATGCTTCTCTCTCCAATTGCCATTGTCCCTTTTTGCCCCTCCCAAAGCCTTGCAAATTATTATTTATGTATATCATTGTAATTATTTGTAGGAAATTAGTAGGATTGTATGTCCTGATCAGCAGTGATACCTTTCTGCCTCTCCCTTTTCATCCTCTCTTCATCCCTGGCAAATTGTTATTTCTCAGAGTATTATTAGTATAATTACTTTAAAGAAATTGACAAAAATACCACAACAATTTCATGCCTCAGAATCATTACACAGGTTTGGTGGCGGGAGAGATTTCTCTATGTCAGTGAGGTATGTGGTATTCCTAAATGATTATTCCAGAAATACTAATCAAAAATGTCTCCCTCCAGAGTAGCATGATGGCTTTAATATCAGCTGCTGTTTCTTTGAATGGGGTTGCCCAATCTTTCATCAAAGAAACACATCACCCATATCCCTGTCTTTAAAAACAGCAATTATGTGTAAATGCCTCCTGATTTATTTGAGCCAGGGCCACTGGCCAGTATGAGTCACCACAATTTATTGCTAACCGTCACTTTTACATGATAGGTCTGTAACAAATATCTACCGCATATTGTTAAATTAATCTTCCATTTAAAATTAATGGAGTTAGACTCCCCAGGTTCAATGTAATTTCGTGTTCACGGGCAGGGAGGGATGTGTGCTGCATACAGAATGAGACAAGGCCCAACGCCCTAATCTTTCATCACCTTGAACCTGGAGACTAGGACACGTCTCAGCACCAACTAATGAGATTGAGCCGGCGTCTCTCCTGAGGATGCCAGCTCAAAGAGGCTTTTCTGCTCAGAAATAGCAGCCTCCGTCTTATTTTAATAATTCCTCAGATATGACAAGTCTGATGTTATGTATGAAAGAGCCAGGCTTGAAAAAGAGATAAAATGAATTTTATATCATTACTTCAAACCCGAAGCCAAGGGAAGTGTGTTGCAGTTAAATTAGGGAAAAGAAAAAAAAAAGGCAGGAAGCATTTTAGCCATGAAATATAGTGACTGTAAACCAGGAGCCATCCTTTCATTTATTTTAATGCACAATCACCTTAGATTTCTATAATTCTTGTACCTTTTCATGCATGAATCAAAATAATGTAGATGAAAGCAGGAGCTTGTTCAATAAACATTTAGATGAAAATATCAGCAGGAACATGTAATTCCTGATGGGATATGTCACATGAAAGCTCTGAAGTCCCCTCACTTCTTTTCTCTGACATCTTTTAAAAATGCATTTTTCTTCTGTGTGCCGCTTACCTACTATTTAGTCTTTTAAAGTTTAAAAATGATTAAGCCAGATTACACAGTAGTATTGGGTTCTCTGGTTTTCTATTTCTTAATCCTTTTTACAAACTCGGTGACTTTTTTGCATTGGCTACCGTAGTTCTGGCAAATGGTTGCTGCTGTTCTTAAATTCTTAGAGATTAAGCTCCAGGAACAATGGGACCCTTTTCATAGGTAAAGATAATGTGTCTAAAAGGACAGTGAGTTGGAGCTTCCCTGGTGGTCCAGTGGGAGCAAATTTCATTGCAAGAATTTGCCTTGCAATGCGGGGTGGCGGACATGGGTTCCATCCCTGTTCATGGAACTAAGCTCAGGGAACTAAGATCCTACATGCCATAGAGCAGCTAGCCTGTGTGCTGCCACCAAGACCCTAAACCTGAAACCTAATGTAGCCAAATAAATAAAGTAAAAATAAAACAGTAAGTTGTAAAGGGCAAGAAAGGCACAGATGAGGTAAACATCCTGTTTTATTTTTTCATTCTATGACTTGAACTCTAACTTTAGTTAGAGTTATTATTTCAGAATGGAATTCTAAGGGCATTTATACTTTGTGTCCGATTAATAATGCAATATATAAGTGAGTCCAGAACTCTTGTCTTTCTGATTTAATTTGGGTCCAAAGTAAAATTTCCAAAGAAATAGGGTTAGTATTTTTCTACCTGTAGATGATGATAATGCTATCATTAAAATTATTATACTTAAAGTTAATTCTATAACTTAGAATTCTGTTATGTCATAAACTCTATATATCTCAGTGAACATAGGGTTAAAGAAAAAAATGAAAACTCCAGTACAAGAATCAAGTATATTCACTAGTGACTTAGTGACTTAGTGACACACGGCAGTTTTAAAAATTACATCATTTTGGTAGGCTATTTGTAAGGAAAGATTTTTAAAATGTTATTCAGTGTCTCTACTTGAATAAGATTTAGGAAATCTTAAGGGGATTTTAGAACTAGGTAAATGGGTAAAAATGATGAAATTACCTTACAAACTGGAAAATAAAGAAATGAATAATAGTCGGGGCCTCTGTCTTCATGAAACTGAATTGCTTTGCTTCTTAATAGTCTCTCTTTTGACGTCTTTATTTGTTGCATTTTCTACAGCCAGAATGGTGGTGAGTGCCATCTAACAGATCCCCTTTTCAGTCTTCCACTCAAGACCTCCCTGCCTTAAGTTCTATATGTTATGATCCTCTCCCTTGTTTTGTATGTCCTCACCTTCTTTTTTCTTTCTTCTTCGCCTTCCTTCCTTCCCTTGAAAAGTCTTCTGTGCTTTAGAAGCTTCATCATTTTGAATTTTCCCTTTTTGTTGTGGGGGCAGAGGGCAGGTTGATATGCTCAGGCTTCAGGTCCAGTGTACTTATGTATGTAAGCTCAAAAGAATTGAAACTGGGGATTCAAATGGATGCTTGTGAGCCAGTGTTGGTAGCAGCATTATCACAATAGTCAAAAGGTGGAAGCAGCCCAGATGCCCCATCACCAGATGAGTAGATAAACAAAACGTGGTATATCCCTGTAATGAAATACTGTTCAACCTTAAAAAGCAAGAAAATTCTGACATTTACTACCACATGGATGAACCTTGAAGATATTTTTGGCTGCACTGTGTCTTCCTGGCTGCACATAAGCTTTCTCTAGTTCTGGCAAGCAGAAGCGAAGTGAAGTGAAGTGAAGTGAAGTCGCTCAGTCGTGTCCGACTCTTTGCGACCCCATGGACTGTAGCCTATCAGGCTCCTCCATCCATGGGATTTTCCAGGCAAGAGTGCTGGAGTGGATTGCCATTTCCTTTTCCAGGGGATCTTCCCAACCCAGGAATCAAACCCGGGTCTCCCGCATTGCAGGCAGACGCTTTACCGTCTAGGTACTCTCAAGTTGCAATGCACGGGCTTCTCATGCATTGGCTTCTCTTGCTGTGGAACATGGGCGTAGTTGCCCACAACATATGAGTTCCTAGTTCCTGGCACGGAATGAATCCTGGTCACCTGCATTGGCAGGTGGATTCCTAACTATGGGGCCACAAGGGAAGCCCCAGAAAGAAGATTCTTATGTGCTCTGTTCTGTAACAGTTCAGGTAAAATTGTTAAAACTCAGCTTTATTTCATTGGATTTACTTTATTTCTGTCTAGTGAATTATACTTACAATTAAAGCCTTTTATTTTAGATATTGGGATTTTTCACACCTTTGAAAACTCTTCCTCCTGTCCCCCTGCCTCTCTAATAAGCCCCAAAGATCAAATCAAGACCGTAAGATTCAGAAATCGGAAAGTTTCTGCCTTTTGCAGCTTATTTGATAGGAATAAAAATGACTGATAGCTCTCTCTCCCAGACCCTTTTGTTCGATTCAACTATGATTATGGAGCCTATTAGCTGGAGTTACAACCTATTTAAGAGCAGTGCTTACCAGTAATGGGGGCCAAATGATTTTGGAAAGTTCAGATGTACTGGACTCCCTGCAGAAATGAATTCAGCCCTGAACATATTGATGCAGAACCTGAATGAGGCTGCTCCAGTGGGACTAAGAGAATTGTGATCTCTGCAAGAAATGAGTGGGTAGTAGAATTAAAGATCAGATAGATGTTCAGCTCAAGGGCAGTCTCAACTCTGAAGTTCATCACAGCAATTTAATCAGGCTCCAATGAGTGTTGCCCAGAAAAGAATCAGCCTTGTGTGTGACAGGAAATAGAGTGTATTTAAGAGTCTTTTATTTCTTCTAATTCTGTGTGCAGAGGCTTCCCAGGTATACATGAAGATGAGGGAACTGCTATATTTGATTGGTGATGGCACTTTGGTTTACCTTGGTTCAGAAAATGAAATCTGGAGAAGATTTACGCAAGGTCATGGTCTTGTCCAAAAGGAGCATGCCACATCAAAAGGTTCAGTTTTAAAATTTTCACAGATTAAACTGGCCAAGGACCACCTTTGGCTGGAGCCATCTGTTGCCTGCTCTCCTGTTTTGAAACTGTTTTTACGTAAAATATTTGTGTATCTTCAGAGAGAGCTGTATAGCATAGTGGTAAAGAACTTGAGCTTTGGAGGACGGCACACCTGGCTTTGAATACCATCTCTTCCACTTGCTAGCTGTGTGACCTTGAGCAAGTTACATCAACTGTCAGACCGGAGTTTCTTTCCCTATGAAATGAGAATGATAACTCCCACTTCACAAAATTATGGTGAGACATAAATTAAATGAAGCAATGTATATTAATTGCTTTATCATACTGCTGCACATAATACGTGCTCGATAAATGGTAGTTACTTGAAGCTGAAGGATTCTCATCATCTTCTTCCTCCTTCATTTCCATCTGAGGTACTCACTTTGTGAACCAGAGTGATCACTGTTTTAGGCATCATCAAGAAAATGTTTAGGGGATCTGTGGATTCAGAAATGGGGAAAGAGAGCAGAGCATAAAACCTCTGGAGGTTTGGGCAACTGATTGATTGTCAAGAACCCAAAGGAAAACTCACCCTCCCCCTAACCCCTGGAAGTACATTATATTGATACATAATTAGCCAAGAAACATTTGGGGAGTCATGTTATGATTTTATACATATGACAAGAAGAATCTGTTTTTCTTCTGTGTTACTCACGGGCTCTTAACTTTGTTTACTCGGTAATGTATAGGTATTTTTGTCTGACTGATAAAATTTGAAAATAATATATTAAATATATTAGGACTTTTCTTCTCCACTTAGGGGTCTGTCAGAGTGTGTCTCTGTGTCTTAAATATTCCTATCTGTATTCTTATATTTATCTGTGTGTGTGTGTGTGTGTGTGTGTGTGTATGTGTGTGTGTGGAGAGAGAGAAAGAGGCAGAGAGAATGAATGAGTGAATGAATGAGAACTGAGAGCCAGATTATCAGCTTTATTGATGTCTGAGTAAACACCTAATAATTTATGAAAGGCAGGGCACTCAGGTAAAACTGGATTGGAGAAGGCTACCAAGTATCCTCTTAAAGTGAAGCCTCCTAAGCTTCTACCTTGGGACCCACAGGGACGTGTCTGCGCCTGCAGTCCATTTACTAGCCAGCTGCATGGATCAGGAGCACACACCAGCCTCAACTGTGCTGCACCTGCAGTCCAGAGACATATCTAGAGAAGGGACTGCTTACCCTTGAGGGATCTCACCCACTCTACAGTTGGCCTAGTCACATGCCCCCTTCTGACTATCAAAGGGTGCTGGAGAAAGTTTCCTTCTCAGGGATTAAGGTGAGCAGGTGAAGAGAGGTCCATAGAAAAAACATACCATAGAATAGAAAGTGGCCAACACTTTGAAAACATGAAAGACACAAGTAACAGAATAATTGTGAATGCCTGGCTTCAAACATTTGTTAACATACACAGTTCAGTTCAGTGACTCAGTCGTGTCTGACTCTTAGTGATGCCAGGCCTCCCTGTCCATCACCAACTCCCAGAGTTTACCCAAACTCATGTCCATTGAATCAGTGATGCCATCCAACCATCTCATCCTCTGTCATCCCCATCTCCTCCTGCCTTGTATCTTTCCCAGCATTAAGGACTTTTCAAATGAGTCAGCTCTTTGAATCAGGTGGCCAAAGTATTGGAGTTTCAGCTTCAACATCAGTCCTTCCAATGAACACTCAGGATTGATCTCCTTTAGGATGGACTGGTTGGATCTCCTTGAAGTCCTACGGACTCTCAAGAGTCTTCTCCAACACCGCAGTTCAAAAGCATCAATTCTTCGGCCCTCAGCTTGCTTTATGGCCCAGCTCTCACATCCATACATGACCACTGGAAAAATCATAGCCTTGACTAGACGGACCTTTGTTAGCAAAGTAATGTCTCTGCTTTTTAATATGCTGTCTAGGTTGGTTGTAACTTTCCTTCCAAGGAGTAAGCGTCTTTTAATTTCATGGCTGCAGTTACCATCTGCAGTGATTTTGAAACCCCCAACATAAAATGCTACTTTATTTACCCCCAATAAAAACTGCTACAGTTTGCACTGTTTCCCCATCTATTTGCCATGAAATGATGGGACCAGATGCCATGATCTTAGTTTTCTGAATGTTGAGTTTTAAGCCAACTTTTTCACTTTCCTCTTTCACTTTCATCAAGAGGCTCTTTAGTTCTTCTTCACTTTCTGCCATAAGGGTAGTGTCATCTGCATATCTGAAGTTATTGATATTTCTTCCAACAGTCTTGATTCCAGCTTGTGCTTCATCCAGTCCAGCGTTTCTCATGATGTACTCTGCATAGAATTTAAATAAGCAGAGTGACAATATACAGCCTTGATGTACTCCTTTCCCTATTTGGAACCAATCTGTTGTTCCATGTCCAGTTCTAACTGTTGCTTCCTGACCTGCATACAGATTTCTCAAGAGGCAGGTCAGGTAGTCTGGTATTCCCATCTCTTTCAGAATTTTCCACAGTTTATTGTGATCCACACAGTCAAAGGGTTTGGCATGCTCAATAAAGCAGAAATAGATATTTTTCTGGAATTCTCTTGCTTTTTTGATGATCCAGCGGATGTTGGCAATTTGATCTCTGGTTCCTCTGCCTTTTCTAAAACCAGCTTTGAACATAAGGAAGTTGATGGTTCACGTATTGCTGAAGCCTGGCTTGGAGAAATTTGAGCATTACTTGACTACTGCGTGAGATGAGTGCAATTGTGTGGTAGTTTGAGCATTCTTTGGCATTGCCTTTCTTTGGGATTGGAATGAAAACTGACCTTTTCCTGTCCTGTGGTCACCGCTGAGTTTTTCAAATTTGCTGTCATATTGAGTGCAGCAGTTTCACAGCATCACCCTTTAGGATTTGAAACAGCTCAACTGGAATTCCATCACCTCCACTAGCTTTGTTCATAGTTATGCTTACTAAGGCCCACTTGACTTCACATTCCAGGATGTCTGGCTCTAGGTGAGTGATCACACCATCGTGTTTATCTGGGTCATAAAGATCTTTTTTTGTATAGTTCTTCTGTGTATTCTTGCCACCTCTTCTTAATATCTTCTGCTTCTGTTAGGTCCATACCATTTCTGTCCTTTATTGTGCCCATCTTTGCATGAAATGTTCCCTTGGTATCTCTAATTTTCTTGAAGAGCTCTCTAGTCTTTCTCATTCTATTGTTTTCCTCTATTTCTTTGCATTGATCACTGAGGAATGCTTTCTTCTCTCCTTGCTATTCTTAACATTCAAATGTGTATATCTTTCCTTTTCTCCTTTGCTTTTGCTTCTCTTCTTTTCAGTTATTTGTAAGGCCTCCTCAGACAGCCATTTTGCTTTTTTGCATTTCTTTTTCTTAGAGATGGTCTTGATCCCTGTCTCCTGTACAATGTCATGAACCTCTGTCCATAGTTCATCAGGCACTCTGTCTCTCAGATCTAGCCCCTTGAATCTATTTCTCACTTCCACTGTGTTATTAATTGTAAGGGATTTGATTTTGGTCATGCCTGAATGGTCTAGTGGTTTTCCCACTTTCTTCAATTGAAGTCTGATTTTGGCAATAAGGAGTTCATGATCTGAACCACAGTCAGCTCCCAGTCTTGTTTTTGCTGACTGTATAGAGCTTCTCCATCTTTGACTGAAAGAATATAATCAATCTGATTTTGGTGTTGGCCATCTGGTGATATCCATGTGTAGAGTCTTGTGTTGTTGGAAGAGGGTGTTTGCTATGACCAGTGCATTCTCTTGACAAAACTCTATTAAGCCTTTGCCCTGCTTCATTCCGCATTCCAAGGCCAAATTTGCCTGTTACTCCAGGTGTTTTTTGACTTCCTACTTTTGCATTCAAGTCCCCTATAATGAAAAGGACATCTTTCTTGGATGTTAGTTCTAAAAAGTCTTGTAGGTCTTCATAGAACTGTTCCACTTCAGCTTCTTCAGCATTACTGGTCGAGACATAGGCTTGGATTACTGTGATATTGAATGGTTTGCCTTAGAAATGAACAGAGATCATTCTGTCAGTTTTGAGATTGCATGCAAGTATTGCATTTTGGACTATTTTGTTGACTATGATGGCCACTCCATTTCTTCTAAGGGATTCTTGCCCACAGTAGTAGATATAATAATCACACTGACCACAGCGTTGTCTAACTCAGGGAAACTAAGCCATGCCATGTAGGGCCACCCAAGATGAATGGGTCATGGTGGAAAGTTCTGAGAAACTGTGGTCCACTGGAGGAGGGAATGACAAACCACTTCAGTATTCTTGCCTTGAAAATCCCATGAATGTAACACGGTATACCGTGCCTTTTCTATCAGTGATACTTAGTAATTTGGTTATTTTGATTAAGTAAATTACTATCTGTTTAGTGCCTTGAAGATTCAGAGGAACCTATCAGAAGATGTACAGATTATATTAATAAACAAATAATATGAATCGAGTGTTTAAATGATATTGTTATTTTCTGCCACTAACACAGAGGAGCTATTAAAAGGAGAAGACTGTGTAACTTAGGGTTTTGGGTTTCATTGAGGAAGCCAGTGCTACTGCCTATCCATTTAATGCTCTCTCACACCCACCCCTCTTCCAAAACAGCAGCAAACAGAATAAACAAGGTAGTTACCTCGAAGAGGATAGCAAATTGTTGGCATACCAAATACACAGGTAGAAAATTAAAAAGCTTAAATGGTCATTTTGAGTTCACAGAACAGTATTCTTCGATGACTGTGTGTGTGTGTGAGAGGGAGAGAGAGAAGGGAGGGGGAGAGAGACTGATTGATTGATTGACATGGGGTGCCCATGGCCCCTTGTGGGGCTTGCCTTGTTTCAGACAGTGAGCCCCAATACCAAAAGAGGATTATGGAATCGTAGAATTTTAGACCTGAGGAGAGGGGGAAGAATTCTTAGACATCACCCAGTTTCACAGAAGGTATAAAATATTTCCTCATAGACTCGGGACTGTGACTTTGTGTTTATGAATCTATGAACAAGGCGCATCAGTAAATACTATTTTGAGGTTGTGGGAGCAGGGCTGCCACATTTGGCGTATTTCGCTTGTTGATGTAATGAACTGTTATGAGGAAAGATTTGTGCAGAAGAAGGAAAGGAAGACAGAGAGGGATAAAATATGAACAATTACTTCCTCTTCACGAAACGACTCCATTCTGATGTGTATCAGCTTTCAGTATTCATGTAGGTATTTTACTGGAATCTACCTCTTTAAACATTTATGCTATTAAAAAAGCAGACCAATTGTTGACATAAACCTAACATAGCAGCTGCTATATAGACAGAATATGAATTTTTTATGCTATTGATGAGAAGTTTATGTCATTTATATTGCTGTAGTAAGGGTAGAAGATGGATTTTTGAATCCTGTAAAAGCTACTGTTGGTATCATTCATATTAGCTGTGATTTGAATCAAAATATTAAGATGGCTGTTTTGTCAGTGTGTGTGTGTTTCTGTGCGAAATGGCTTCTCTATGACTAGATGGGCAAAATTACCTGGAGAAAAGTAGTAATGGTTTTCTTTTGTTTATGTTTTGCTTTGTGAAAGGAAGGATTGATAGCATTTAATATTTGATTTATCTACCCTTTCCTTCACCATCAAAGGAATTAAGTGTTACGATGATAAAACCATATTTCATGTAATTGATGGTGCCATCAGTGGCAAGATGCAACATTATTTTATGTACCACTAAAAATATGCATTAACAATTAAACTGAGATGCCATCGATTTTAAGATGCATTTCAGTTTCAGAGATGTTTGAAATGTGTAAATAGGTTATCTTAGAGTCAGTGAAATGGCATGGGTAGTTCTCTTATGTATGTCTGTGTATACAAAATATACTTGTATTTGGTTATATTTTCTTCATTTTTACTGATTCTGCTTAGTTGCTCACTTGTGTCCAACACTTTGGGACCCTTTGGACTGTAGCCTGCCAGGCTTCCCTGCCCATGGGATTTTCAAGCGAGAATGCTCGAGTGGGTTGCCATTTTCCTCCTCCAGGGTATCTTCCTGCCCCAGGGATTGAATTCACATCTCCTATATCTCCTGCATTGCAGGTGGATTCTTTACCAGCTAAGCTATCAGGAAGCCATCATTTTTACTCATTAGATTTTGTTGTTGTTCAGTTGCTCAGTTGTGTTCAACTCTTTGAGACCCCATGGACTGCAGCAAGGACAGGTTTTCCTGTCCATCATCTCCCGGAGGTTGCTAAAACTTATGTCCATTGAGTTGGTGATGCCATCCAACTATCTCATCCTCTGTCATCCCCTTCTCCTCCTGCCTTCAGTCTTTCCCCGCATCAGGGTCTTTTCCTGATTCGGTTTTAAATTTGCTGTGTACATGTGTTTGATACAGTTAACTTAATATGGCATGAATGTGGAATCTTTACTTGAATCATTTGGATACTTTCTCAAGCTTTCAAAAGGAAAAGAAAAGGGTCAGGTGTAAGGAGGCCAATTGGCATAAAGTAAGAACATTTCTTTTCAGAAAAAAAATTTGAAAAAACAACAAAGTATAAAAGGAAGATAGAGGTGAGTGGTCTTAAGTAGGAGCCAGCAAATTGCAGTGTTAGTTTTCTTAAGAGATAGAAGATCTTTGCTAGTTTATCAAAATCTTGTTGTTTATCTGATTGCATAGTTATACTTCTCAGATAGTGTCTCTGAAGAGTGACTACTCCAAAAACCGTATGACTGTAGTTAATAGTAATGTATACTGGAAGTTTACTAAGAGAGTAAATTTCAGGTGTGCTCACCAGGCACACAGATACATGCACACAGTGGTAACTATGTGCAGAGAAGGATACGTTAATGAACTTAACTGTAGCAGTCATCATTTCACTATGTATATGTATATGTTGTTAAAAAGAATCAAACAGGACTGAGTGGCTGACTGAGTGAGCACACGCTGAGCCCATCAAAGCATACTGTAAAACTGAAATACGTGCCATTTTATTAAAAAATAATAATTTCTATATATGCATTACAAGACAAAATACTAACAATAGATATAACAATAATGCAAGTCATGTATTAAATGCTCAATAAATCATGGACATTTTTCCATAGTAATTTTTGGATTGTATAATAAAGCATAATTTTTAACCATTTCCTTATTTTTGAACGTTGAGATTATTGGCAGTTTTTGAGTTTAATAGCATAGCTGCCATGGCTATCCTTGAACTTTCTTATTGTCACATGTACCTAGTGATTATTTTAGGATCAACTGCTAGGAGCTCAAATGCTGGAGCAAAGACTATACATGTTATGGTAGCATTACATGTGTTGTGTGTTTAGTTGCTCAGGCATGTCCAACTCTTTGCAACCATTTGGACTATAGCCCACCAGGCTCCTCTGTCCATGGGATTTTTCAGGCAAGAATACTGAAAGGGGTTGCCATTTCTTCCTCTCAGGGAATCTTCCTGATCCAAGGATCAAACCCGCATCTCCTGTGTCTCCTGTATTGCAGGAAGATTCTTCACCCACTGAGCCATTGGGGAAGTCCATATGTTAGGAAGGGGACCATTTCCTCACATACTAACCAATACAGGATATCAACAGTCCTCCCTTACCCCATTTTTGCCAACTTGATTGGTTGGGGGAAAAAACAAAGGCTCCTTTTTGCTTTTATTAGCATTTTAAAAATTATAGTTGAGGTTGACGAACATCTTTTCACATGTTTTAGCCTCTTCAGAGTGATTTTTTGAAAAGAGAAATCATGGAAGCTCAGGAAAAGAGCAAAATGTCTTCAAGGACTTTGTTTTGCAGAATCATCCCTATTTTTGAGGAAACTTCCCAAGTTCTTAGAGCAGATGAAACTGATAAACAGTAATGGGGCTCCCTGGTGGCTCAAATGAAGAATCTGCCTGCAGTGCCGGAAACATAGGAGATGCGAATTTGACCCCTGCGTTAGGAAGATCCTCTGGAGAACGGAATGACTGCCCACTCCAGTATTCTTGCCTGGAGAATTCCATGAACAGGGGAGCCTGGCAGGCTACAGTCCAGTGGTCTCAAGGAGTCAGACACCACTGAGCAACTTTCAGTTTCACTTTTTACTTCCAGTGGTGATGTGTAGGTTAGATATAGCTCACTCACCGTGGAAAACTCACTGCATCAGAAAGCCCTGGGGGGTTCAACAAGTTCAGGCTTGCCAGGGAAACCTGGAGAATCTACTTTCTATGATTCAAGTATCTGAAGGAGAGGAGAAAAGCAGGTTCCTTTCCTCTGAGTGTGATACATTTCTATCTTTTTTTTTTTAATACATTGCTTTAATATTGTTTTCTTTTGGTTGAATTGAAATGTCTTCGTCGCTTGCCTTTATGGGTACAAATAACCAGATACTATGATTTGGCGAGAGTTAACAATAAAATTGCATAGTATGAGCCATGCTGACTTTTTAAAGTGGTCAAGTAGGGTGATTTCTTTATAAACCTCTCTGCTGTTAGAAGCTCTTACATTTCAGTCAACATGAGAATTATATTTGGAATAAATTAGTAAATCCCCATCCAAATCACCTATACCATGTAATCTTCAGCAACCATAATGACTATGTAGTTACAGAGTTTTTCTCCCACTTAGTAATTACAAAACACATTGGCTCTGAGAACCCCTCAGTAACTGTCCTTCCAGGCCCAGCCCCAGCGCCACCTTCTCTGTTGGTCAGTGTTTATTTTATTACTCAGTAGAAACCCCTTTGTTTTTGAGTCGGACCAAATGTAAAGTGTACTCTGAAGTTTGTCATTTACCACAGTATTCTCATCTTTGGAAGTCATGAACAGTATAATTGATAAGCATCAGACCAGCACATTTTTGTCTTGCCTTCCTCATTTATTTTTGAGATCTTTTTCAACTGCCTCCATGTAGTGATCCCTTCTTTGGAATTCCTTGAGAGTCTTGCTTGATCTGGATCACAGGTTGTTTATTTGATATCTAATATTGATAGTTATCTCTTGACATTTGTATACTTCGTGTATTCAGATGGTCTTCCATTAGCACACACATTCATCCATCAAGAATTTTATTAGCCCCTTTTGTGTGTTAGACGAAGAATAAGATGCTAGCGTAAGTTAGTGAACAAGTGATGTGGTTACTATGCTCATAGAGCTTATATCCTAGTGGGGGAGACTTATATGAAATAATTTTGAATTACTAAATGGAAGTTGTGGTGATTACTGTGAATGATGCTATAAAGAACTTTAAGTGTTGGACCAGCTCAGGGATGACATTTGAGCTGATGTCTTTTGGGAGAGTGGGAATTAACCAGAAAAAGGTGGAAATGGTCAGTCTTGGGGTAGAAGAACAATATATTTGATGACTCTGAAACAGCAGAGAACCTGATCTAGTCACATGGTGGAGGATGATCAGGAAGTCCTGGGAGACTGGAGTGAAGAAAGCCACCTTCTCAGAGGGCATTGCAGAGTGTAAGGGGTTAAGGCTGGAACCAGGTTAGGATTCTGGCCTTTGGCCCAAAAGCAGTAGAAAGCAATTGGAGGATTGAAGGCTTACCTGTGAAAGACATCAGTAAAATAGATAAATGGATACTTTTGAAGTGGATCTAGCTTAATTTAGAGTTTTGAGTGTAAAGTTCTACCCTTTCAGACCCTAGGAGAAACAGCAATGAGAACACTGCCAAATGTTTTCAAGTATCTCTTCAGCTCAAATACTATGATGATGGGTATAGAATAAGGAATTTTATTTTCCAAACAACTTAAAGATATATTTCTGAGAAAAATAGAAAGAAATCTGAAGCTTTTAGGACTTTTAAGATACTATGTTTAAAGAGAAAATGATGCTTGTCTTTAAAATGTGTTAAAATGCTTAAAATATGCTACTGAATATAGATGAAGAGTACTAGGTCCAAAAGTAATATTCCTTAGGAGAATAGAGAAGATTGTTTCCAAAAATTTTTGTTAGTCCTATAATTCTGTGAACCTGGGGTCAAATCAGGTCATCTTCCGAGTGATTGAGTAAAGGCTAGAACCCTGGTCTTCCAGCTCTGTGTCCACATGCATAGTGTTATGTACTTAGTTCATTCATTTTTTTCCATAGATACACCTGTTTATTTAGGCAGAATCCAACTTCTCTTAGAGTTTTAGTGGCCCAGCCTCAGCATCTTACAGGAGGGTAAAATCCACAGTTGGATGCGTGCATGCTCAGTCACAGTCATGTCCAACTGTCTGCAACCCCATAGACTGTAGCCTTCCAGGCTGCTCTATCCATGGGATTCTCCAGGCAAGAATACTGGAGTCGGTTGCCATGCCCTCTGCCAGGGGATCTTCCCAACCCTTGAATTGAACCCATGTCTCCTGCATTCAAGGTGATTTTTTTTACTATCTGAGCTACCCAAATTTGGATTCAGGAGCTGCCAAATTATTGATTTCGCTGAACAGAGCTTTGTATATGGGGATCTCTCTCTCAGGCAATATAGTGTAAACTTCCAGCATCACTTTATTCCTTGATAAGAATCAAGATCTTTACATTAATCTTCAGATAATTAAGTATTCCTTTTACCAGGTGGAAACTTCTGTTGATTTACTATAATCTTGTCCTTCTTGATATTTTGTTCTTGGTCCTAGCTTTGCATATTGCTGCCTTTCTGTTTTTGCTCCAAACGAGTCTCACTGGCCCTCTGTACCTCTTCAGCAGAGGTGGGTTCCATGGCTAGGTTCAGAGCTTAGAGAAATATTGGGCACAGAGTGTTGCCCTGTGATGGGGCCTGTCCACTGCATTTGCCTGTGGTACTACCTTGGACTTACAGAGAAGAGTGACCTGTGGCCATTGGCCACAGAGGCTCTTAATAGGATAAATTATTTATTTGCAATGTACTTCCATATCTTTTGGAGAAGGAAATGGCAACCCACTCCAGTACTCTTGCCTGGAAAATCCCATGGACAGAGAAGCCTAGTAGGCTACAGTCCATGGGGTCGCAAAGAGTCGAACACGACTGAGCGACTTCACTCTCACTTTCACTTTCCATATCTTTACATGCTTTAGGGATGTCAGAAATACAGTGTTTCCTATTAAGGTGCCAACTAAGGAAATTCCAGGAAAGTTGGATATGAGTGAATTGATTAGCACATTACTGGGACTGTTGAAATTCAATAAGGATGTAGTTCTTTCCTCCAGTTGAGTGTTCTGGTGACCACATTTTTCTTTTTATTTACCTGGATATTAACATTAAAACTCCTAAAGTAAAATTAACGTCTAATCCCATCGAGGTGGGGAGAAGGATAGAAACATGTATGTTTAATGTTGTTTCCTAATGTTCATTTGTTGTGTATATTTTTGCATAAAATCACTGCTTATTTTGGTTTGGACAAGTATATCAAGTGAGACTCTGATATAGAGAATGGAGAAGGATTCGAAACCCACAAGCAATGACTTTAATGTGTCATCTCCAAAAACAAATAAAAGATTTTTTTGGATCTGATCAAAAATTTTTGTGTAATGAGGATTTAAAAACTCTCGCTACAGAAATCACAGTGATAATGGTCATATTTCAGCTCTTAGATATTCCCAGTGGCATTTTTGATCTGAGATACTCCCAAAGGTGTTGATGGGATTCTGGCTACAGCTGAGGGAGGGCAGAGTTCCTGCTTGTCAGTTGGAAAGTAAAATAAGCCTCTAAAGATGAGATACAGAGGGAAAAAATTAAGCTAAAAGCTTCTTCAAAGTGGCAGAAGGGCACTGTTCTTGCCATCTTTATTATAAAATCCTTGGCAAAGGTGTCTTCTCTGTTAACAATTTAATACTTGAAATCCTCAGATTAGATTTCAGACTGCATTCATGCAGTCTGAGCCTTTTTTCTTCTTCTTCCTGATTTTTATCTAGTGCTGTCAGCTGCCTGTGTTTCTTAGCCTTCAGGGTTCTTTTCTCTGGGTTGCTCACCTCTAATTGGAGATTTATTAGGTGCTCTTCAGTAAGAGGGGAGGAAGGCCAAAGGAGAAGGAAGACGGTGAAGCAGGAAGAAACTGAAAGAAGACAGCTGTGGGAGGAACAGGGGAGGGTGGAGATAAAGAGGGATAAATGAAGACGAATGCAGAGCGATGAGACAGGGCGGCTGGAAGGGGAGTCACATACTAAAACCAAGCTGGTGCGAATACATGTAAAATAAGGTCTTGCGGAAGATCTCCAGCAAAAGTGGTGTAAATCAGTGATGAGTAAATTAATAGGGCAATTGTGCAAATGGGACTCACTCACTTAAACTAAGCGTAATACATCTTGGATGACTTAGAAATAATGCAACCCACAGGGCATACCTTTTAATCTACTCAAGACCCAGTAAAAAATGTTGTCACTTCAAGGGTAAAAAAGCAGAAAGGATCAGAACATTGGGTGTGTCTCTCTATTTTAAAAGTGTTAATAAGACATATTCTGAGCAATGTGCAAATTAACCAGATTCAGAAGCTTCTTTGTGATATATGAATTCAAATGGAGCCTCATGTATTCCAAATTTCTTCCCACCGACCCAAAATATTTCTTTCAGTAGTGTTTTAAAGTCCTCATTTGAATAGGTTAACATGTGGAATTGCCTTAAATTGAACTGAAAGTAAAATGAGTCACTGCACGTGAACAGCTAAGTGCTGAGTGGGTGTAATCACACAAGAATCCAGTGCAGTAGATGAATGTGTTCTGGGACCAGAGAAGAAAATTCTGATGCCTGTGCCCTCTCTTCTTCATTCATACCTGCATTCGGTCACTCACTAAATAGATGTTTCATGACAGCCTACTTCACAGGAGGTACCAAGGGGCTGCTGCTTCTCCCTGAAAGAGAAACATTGGAATATCTTGCCCTATTCTTGGTTAGTTTCACTGACTCAATGGGCTTGAGCTGAAGAAAACTCTAGGAGGTGGTGAAGGACAGGGAAGCCTGGCATGCTGCAGTACATGGGGTCTCAAAGAGTCGGACACGACTTACTGGCTAAACAACAAATTCTTGGTGGTAGGTCTTGAGGAAGAGAAAAGAAAGTGAACACGGGGAATGGATAGAAGTCTTAGAACCTTTAGGATTCAAAGTCTATTGTACTTTTTAAAAAATAATTAATTTTTGACTGCGCTGGGTCCCTGTCGCTTTGCACGGGCTTTCTCTAGTGGTGGCAGGCAGGGTCTGCTCTCTAGTTCTCATTGCAATGGCCTCTCTTGTTGTGGAGCATGGGCTCTAGGGCACACAGGGTTTGGTAGTTGCAGCTCACGGGCTCAGTAGTTTCAGCCCTCAGGCTGTAGAGCACAGGTTCAGTATTTGTGGTGCATGGGTTTAGTTGCTCCAAGGCATGTGGAAATCCTCCCGTGTCCCCTGCTTTGGAAGGTGGATTCTTAACCACCGCATCAAGGAAGTTCTGCTGTTCCTCTTTTGTTCAGAAAATGGTAGCTTAGAAATGTCAAGTGTCTTGGCCAAAGTCCAGAGCAACGTGAAGTGTTGAGGATTATGTGATTGTGAACTTCTAGATTAGTACTAGAATTTCTTCCCGGGTTTTTATCTTCATGAAAGGGATTAGAGATACAACTTTTAACTGATAGGGGTTAAAAGTGGGACTAATGGCAATTAGATGGCAGTACATATGTAAATTCTTCTATTATTGGGAAAGCAAATGAATAAATAGTCTATTCTCCAGCAAATGCTGGGCCTGAATATAGGAAAACAGACTTAATTTAATAAAAGAAGATGCATTTTTGTATGTGATATCACAGTATGCTCATAAATTTCTGTCACTGATGAGGAAAATAACATTAGTCTCGCACCATCTAACAAAGGAGCTAAACAAAGCCAAAATTCCAAGGAGTTGTGGAAAACAGTAATTTGCAAAAAGTCTTACACATAAAGAGTTATGGTATAGAACATCCAGACAAACTGATCACAAGAGGTTTCTCATTTAAGAATTCTGTTATAAATAATCATAAGTTTATGTTTTCCTTTGTGAAAGAGAAGTTTTCCAAAGTCATCAAAAACAAATAACCAATGATGTTAAATTTTTTTCCACAGAAAGTTTTATATGAGAGGGCACTCTGCAAACTTTGGAAGCAGCTTGGATTTTCATTTTTCCATTGCAGAGATCAAGGAAGATAGGCCTTTAGAAGATGCGTCTTAAAAGACAGAAAGAGACTCACAGACTTCGAGAACGAACTTATGGTTGCCAGGGGGTGGGTGAGGGGAGGACGGGGGGAAAGGATAATTAAGGAGTTGAGGGTGGACTTGTACACACTGCTATAATTAAAATGGATAACTGACAGGGAACTACTGTAGAGCACAGGGAAGTCTGCTTAGTGTTGTGGCAACCTGGATGGGAGGGAGTTTGGAGGAGAATGGATACATGTATATGTATGGCTGAGTCCCTTGCTGTTCACTTGAAACTATCACAGCCTTGTTAATTGGCTATATCACAATACAAAATAAAAAAGTTTTTAAAAACTCTAGAGATGATACATAGAGGGTGTCAGCAAGCTTATTACTTGTGTCAATAATATGCAGAATTTCTTTGTTTTCAAATTGCTTAGAAGATTCTAATTCTTTTTCTTTCTACATCCAGTTTGGTTTGGCCATTCATATTTGACTTCTAATGCTTTGTTTGATACAGATTCTACTGACCACAGTTTCCCTTCGATGAGAAGTTAAATAACCTCCCTCCTCATTTATAGTATGATTTAGTTTAACCTTCCTTTGTCCCTTTTTTCTCTACTCCTCCCATCCCAATTCAGGTATCAGATCCTTTGACAATTGTTAACCTGTCCTTCTGGGATTGTTTGGCATTAAGCTATGACTGCTGCATTTCTTCTAATAAATTAGATTCTTAAAAGAATGCTGCCTGCCAAGAAGCAAAGTCATTACATAGTGTATATTTTCAATGCACTGCTATAAAAATCTCCTTAACCAAACATAATAGGCAGTTAAAATAAATTTGAAATAACTGTGTCACTTCTAAATTTAAAAATCATTAAGCTGAAGACAAGTAGTCTAATTTTGCTCTATTTCCATTTTCCTTATTCATATACTATGATACTTTATGAGATCACATATATATCATATATCTGTAGCTCATATATTTATATGCCTAAATGTACATATTCTCCAATAGAATATTATTCAAAATTGAATTTTCTTTCACAATTGAAAATTAGTTTTACAGCAATCGAACGTCCATCGGTTTTGTCAATCAGCATTCTTACTTGTCATAAAGAAAATAAAATGTACTTGGCATGACCCTTTGTAATTCCTATGTTTAGACTGAACAGTTATGTGAACAACCTGGAGAATTGTATGAAAGTGTAAATATATTTCTGTTTACTGTTGATATTATAGTTATTTTTACCTCATCAATTTCAAAAAGGCATTTGAAGAGATTGGTAGGTTTAATGAAATAGAAATAAAAGTTAAGTACTAGATAAGTGAGAAAACAACTTTGAAAATTATGTATGTTCATATAGTTCCTGAGATTGTTTATAGATTTGAATCTGCAGTTCCTAGCGGCCAAGACAATGAAAGAATGTGATAATTCCTGTTCTTCAGAAAAGACAACTAGCTCCCTACTTTGATGTTGGGAGTAGAATGAGAGGAAGCGATATGTTTTGCCTAGTTCTAAATTCTTACAAAAATGTGACACATGGGTATCTTTGGAGGGAGGGTGATGGAAGGATATACGTGACAGTGTCCTCAGTTACAGATTCCTGGGAAATTCAGACATGAAAATTCATTATTTTAGTTCTGACATTTGATGGAAGTTTGGTGCATTGCAGTGAAACTCAAGGAGGTAAAGGCATTCTTCAGGTGACTATGGTTCATTCTAATCAGTAACCTTCTAAGGGTGTTCATATTTCATTCCAATGATCAAGAATGGGTTAGTAAGCTTGAAAAATAAGGCGAACTGGTAGGAGAGATTCTTTTAAATATTACAGAGTCTGGTGAACTTTCTGCTCTAGATGGAAACCAGTCTACTCTCATAGGTCAGAAAGTATAAACAAAACTGTCATTCACACCTTGAAAGTCTTACTGCAGAGGGTTGCGAGTATTTGTGATGTCAGGTTTTACAACCTCATCAGGACTTTTCACTGATTATTTATTTGTTTTGTTTTGTTTTGTTTTTTACCAATTTAAATTGTCTGTAATTCTGTTTATTCCTCCTGACCCACTGAATTGATTTTGTGGACCTACTGGTAGTCTTTGGATACCTCCAAAGTTAATTATTTACTCCTGTAACAATATTTATTGACGTTTCCCCTTATGCCAGGCATTATGCTAGATTTGGGGAGTCTAGCAGTCAGGTCATCCTTGCCTTCGTTGAGTCGCTAGTTGAGTTCAGGTTCCCCTGCTATCTGAGCGTAGAGCATTCCTATGAACACTCTCGTTAAGTCCAAATGGCATAAAGAAGTAGTTACCTTAGGATACATCTTCCTAACACATGCACAACGTAAGTCAAGATGAAGCACACATGCTTAGAGACACGGTTGAAATCTCTGAAAGCTGGACGCTGAGGCGCTAACTGTAGTTCCTGGGAAAGGAGCCTGTCAGGGCCCTTCTTGCTGCACGACAAACCCTGAAAGCTATTTTTGCTTTCCAGCTTTGTTTGTAAAAGTGAAAAATCCTCTTTGGATTTCATTCTGTTAGCAAATATAGGTAGTGACATGAGTCTTTCCTAAAAGTGAAGTGGTATCAAGCAAACTTTAGAAAAGGAGAGGATAAGTGTACTCCGGTTCTTTTATGTTTTAAAACTTCATTTTGTATTGGGGTGTAGCCGATTAACAATGAATGTTGTGATAGTTGCAGATGGATAGCAAAGGAACTCAGCCATACATGTATCCATTGTCCCTCAAACTCCCTTTACACCCACGCTGCCGCCTAACACTTAGCAGAGTTCCATGTGCTATGCAGTAGGTCCTTGTTGATTATCCATTTTAAATATAGCAGTGTTGTCCTTTGGTTCTTAAATCTTTTGTTCATGTCATGGGACATATACGGTCATTTTATCTGCACAGAGTTTCCTTACTGTAAGTCTTTACCACCTGCTCTGTGTTCCCACCAAAATGTGTGTGTGAAAGGATGGTCTTACTCAGTATCACTCACCAATGGGACTTTCGATCTTAGGGTTTCTTAACAATTGTGTAAAAAGTGTGTGTATATTTCAAGAGTCAGAAATGATTAAAATGTTTCAGGAAGCACCCCTCAGCCCCAATATCTTAGACATGTCACCAACTCAGCAAATACTGTATGTTTCTTTCTTTTAAAAAAATACATTTCATAAGGTAGAATAGAGTGCTAGTTTGAACTTCAAAATGAAGGATGAAATATATGATTGGGATGGAGATTATCGTGGCTTTCAATTACTTCCTTTTTCTTTAGTTCTGGTTGTGAGATGGTTACCTTCTAGTCAGAGAAAGAATTTAAAAATGCTCTGTGAGTAGATGGTCTTAAATTGTTCACTTTATGTTATGCCACCTAAACCCAAGTGAAGTGAAGTGAAGTGAAAATTGCTCAGTTGAGTCTGACTCTTTGTGACCCCATGGACTGCAGCCTGCCAGGCTCCTCTGTCCATGGAATTCTCCAGGCAAGAATATAAGCCCAAGTGGTGCCCCCTCTAAATGAGACAAACTCTTACTCACCGGCATGCAGCGTTCTGTTACGGCTTCCCCAACAGCTCAGCAGTTAAGAATCTACCTGCAGTGCAGGAGACATAGGAGACGTGGGTTTGATCCCTGGGTTAGGAAGATCCCCTGAAGGAGGCAATGGCATCCTACTCCGGAATTCTTGCCTGGGAAATCCCATGAACAGAGGAGCCTGGCAGGCTATAGTCCATGCGGTCACAAAGAGTCAGACACGAATGAGTGACTGAGCGACTGAGCATGCAGCATTCTATTTCACAGTAGAAATATACCACCATGGTCAAGCACTTCATGGGTAACAAAGCTCCATCACAGACACATTATGTTCGTTTTTCAGACACCATTGTACATGTTATTCTGTCTTCTGCTTAGCAGGCACCTTCATATCCTTCAAGAATTCACACCAATTGTGCAAAGGCCTCTTGAGAGCCCTTTCTGAGCAGATAGATGATCTCTTCCCTGTTCTTGCACAATCTTCTCTGCTTACCTTATTATAGCACTGATCTCATCCACTTGGTTTTTCACATTAGTATCTCCCCCTTAGACTGTGAACAGAGAAGGCAATGGCAGCCCACTCCAATACTCTTGCCTGGAAAATCCCATGGATGGAGGAGCCTGGTGGGCTGCAGTCCATGGGGTCACTACAAGTTGGACATGACTGAGCGACTTCACTTTCACTTTTCACTTTCATGCGTTGGAGAAGGCAATGGCAACCCACTCCAATGTTCTTGCCTGGAGAATCCCAGGAACGGGGGGAGCCTGGTGGGCTGCCATCTATGGGGTCACACAGAGTCAGACACGACTGAAGCTAGTTAGCAGCAGCAGCAGACTGTGAAACGGAAAGAAAGCTGTGTTCTTTATTTCATTTCTCGGTGATTCCTAAGTAAATATTCGGGAGGCTCTGCAAATGCTGGTGGAACAAATACTGAGTGGTGTGGTGGTTAGGAGAGCTCAGCCACTGCCCTTAGGGCAGTGTTCAGTCAGTAGTAACTCAGAGTAAAACTTCGTTGGTGGCTCAGACCATAAAGAATCTACATGCAATGCGAGAGACTCTAGGTTCAATCACCGGGTCAGAAAGATCCCCTGGAGAAGGGAATGGCAACCTATACTCCAGTATTCTTGCCTGGGGAATCCCATGGACAGAGGACCCTGGCAGGCTACAGTCCATGGGGTCACAAAGAGTTGAACATGACTTAGTGACTATCACTGACTGACTGACAGAGTGAAACTTAGATCTTCTAACTCCCCATTTTTATCACTTTATTTGGTTTTTCAGTTACTTGGGAAAAGCTTACTCATCTGAAGACCAGCCATCCACCATCTGATTCATATTATTCTACAGAAATGTCCCATGGTAAATGTGAAAGATGAAGGACAGTTCTTTGTGAGTCAGACTGAGGACATTTCAGTTCCATCCCCATGCCTGAACTCTCTTGCCACGTGAAATGACAAGTTGGTGTAAGATACATGAATGTTACAGCATTTCTTTGACCCTGAATATCTTTTCTCCCAGTCCCACTTGGTACGTTGCCTGTCATCCTGTGAAAGTATGCACTGTTGTGTCCATCTCAGGGTCATCATTCCTTCCACGTCCTTTTTGCCATCAGAGCATCTGGATGGTTCCCACCACACCCGCCCGCCTTCGCCCTCAGTACACTGTCCTGCTGAAAATCAGGTGCATTCATTATAATAAGCTCTAATGACAGTGTTGCATGTGTAATAGTCTGTTTACCTCTCTTGGAGCACTGGAATTTGAATGACCAGTGGATTGAAGCTCTGCATGGTGGAGTGTTAGATGTTGGATGCAGACCGTAAAAGAAGATGCTTGCAGGCCAGAGACGTTCCTGGCATTCCTAAAACTACCCTGCTGGGGACTATTCCAACCTGTGATTAACAGACCTTAGGTATTTGCTAGTTAGCCTCCACACGCCGCAGTAGGGTATATATATGAGGCACAGTACAGTGTTTATGTGAGAATAATGTAGATTATTTGAATCCAGGCTGCAGAACCTACCTGAAAATGGGTTTTATAGTTTTGTGTGATTGCCTTTTCTTTGTGTTTGCATAGAAGGCATTACGTAGCTGGAAGATGATGGCAATTATAATTTATTATGCTGTAATTGTTACCTAAATGTTTTTGAATAAGCAAAAATCACATCTGTTTAGGAGTAAGTTGCACAGCAAGAGAATTCCCTTTGAAATGAATGCCGTGTTCTCATATTCTGTAACTGTACACATAAAACAACATATTTATTTCCCCACTGAGTCCATTACATTCCCAAGTCAAACTGCATCCTCTCTTCCCTTCCCATATTAAACCCTTTGATTTAATGGAGGTTTTAACTACTGGTTCTTTAGGGAATTTTCAGTAGGCTTTGCACAGATTAGGTTATTGGAAAGTATAGTTATTTGCTTGTAAAGTGGCAGTTCTGTGTCAAAATTGATTTTCTCTGGAGCTGCAACAGTAAAAAAGATAAGCTTCTGCTTTGCATCCAAAATGCCCTGATGTTCCTACCATGATAGTTTTCCCCTTGCTTCTTGCTCAGCACCATTTGGTTGTAGGCTGGTTTGGACGGGCGCATATGAGCACATGTAGCCCAGAGGATTTTGATATCCAGTGGTGATAATAGACAAGGCCTCTTTTCCATTCTGGTTGCCACTGGTCTGTGACAGCTAGTGTTCTGGGCATGGTGAACATAGTGTTTCTTCCCTTCTCCATTAAATAGGAATTGCATAAGCCCAGAATGGCTTTGTTTTTTCCACAGAAATGGAGCAGTTGAAATAATTGCCTTGCCATGCCCAAGCTAACAGAATTTATCTTCCATTATGGATCTGGAAGACATCTTCAAAAATAAGTTTACTCCTCTAAATTTACTAGACTACTCACTTAGAAATGACTTCACTGTGTGAAAGAGAACAGTCATAGCTGGTGGCATAACCTACCTAGAAAAGCTTTGATAGCTAGAAAGATGAAGGGTGAAGTATATTCTCCCTGCTCATAAAGTAGAATTTGAATATATGAAAATGATAAGCAACCTTATTTTATTTTTTATGTCCTTGCTGCAAGTTTGGGATCAAGATGGGCTTTAATCACTGATCTTATGTTCTTTCATATAGCGTATATCCATCTATCTGGTGGCCGCCAAGAATGTATCTTACTCTGATCAGAGTCAGACTGGTGACTAAGATTTATCCATCCATTCTTCCTTAACCCTGGTGGAGGCCACATACTTGAGTATCACTTGGGTATATCGTGCTCTCTATGTTGTTCTAGGGTGCTGACTTCTACAACTCACTTTTTAAATGTTTTAAATTTTTCATGCTTGTTGCATTGGGTCTTCATTGCTGCCCATGGGCTTTCTCTAGTCGTGGCAAACGGGGACTGCTCTTCGTTGCAGAGCACAGGCTTCTCACTGTGGTGGCTTCTCTATAGCGGAGCAAAGGCACCAGGCACGTGGGCTTCAGTAGTTGCAGTACACAGGCATGTAGCTGTGGCATGTGGCTTTAGTTGTTCTAAGGTGTATGGAATCTTCTCGGAGCAGGGATTGAACCCGTGTCCCTTGCATTGGCAGGTGGGTTCCTAGCTACTGTACCACTACGGAAGTCCTGCTCTTCACTTTTTAAAAAGAATCTCAGTTCTGTCTCAGGTCAGATGCCCTTGATAGAATTTTGCTTTTTTTTGTTGTTGTGTTCTGGGCTTGGAGCTTCAATTTGCAACCTGAATACCTCTGCAAGCTGCATGTTTCATGCAGTTAAGTCTTGGTCTCTTGACTTTGATCATCAAAATGTTACTGGGTTGCCTTTGTCTCCAACTCAGCTGTTCCAGCTTCTGAGTCTGGCTTTCATTACCTGCTTGTAGGCAGTGACCCCAGTTCATCTTCATAAGATCTGAGCGTTCCTTAAGGTGCTGGTCTCAGATGTGGATGGATCTGTGAAGGTGTAAGACTTTAGGCTTGGAAGGATTAAGAAGAACACCAGCCAGGTTTCACTATTTAATCTTCAAGTTTTATTTGGTGGCCTGATGGCTCACAATATAGATTTAAAAACAAAATTTATTACAGTATAGTTCATTGACAGTGTTGTGTTTCTTTTGTATGGCAAAGTGAATCAGTCATACATATACACTTATCCACTCTTTTTAAGATTCTCTTCCGGTATAAGTCCATATACAGATTTGAAATATTGAATCAAGACTCCTAGAATTTTAGTTTATCTTTGTTCTAGCTCTTTCATTGTAGTTCATTCACACCATCCCTCTATTCAATTCTTGTATCCAGCAAACCACATGATAGTTAACATACACTCTTGATAACGTCTAGTGTTTTAAACACTGGGGATAGGAAAAAAAAGAGTAAGACATGTACCTTACCTTTGCAAATGAGAAAACTAAAGCCCTAAGACAATTTGCTGTTTGCTGAGTGAGCCATGAGCTAAGATATGGCAGAGTGAAGACCAGAACCCATTTCTAGAGTGATCTTCTTCCCTCTCTTGGGTCTTTAGGACTCCTGTCTTCAAACTGCTCATAGTAATAGATTTCAGTTCAGCAAACATTTGTGTTTTGGGAGTATCATGTGGGTGAAGAATTAGAGAAAGCTGATGGAAACAGAATAGCTTTCACGTTAAACTTCCTTAGATAACCTGTCTGTTGTTTGCCAAACATTCAGGTATTCTTATTTATTACAGTAAAAGTGAAAAGTATCTAATTAAAAAATTTGAAAGACACATGATGTATAATGAAGAAAATTGATGCAATAATCATTCTACTCTTTTTATATTTCCTTTGAGTAGATAAAATAAAGAACAACTGTATCAGCATATTCTGTATATAGTTTTGTGTCCTGCCTTCTTTGTTTAACGTTATGTAATCAGCGTTTTCCCACATCATGAGATATTTTTCCAAAACATAGTAATTAATAAATATATGTTCTTTCAAAGTACAAGGTTTACTTAACTATTTTTGTGTATATATTTAACTTTATTTTATATTTAGATTTTTAAAATAATTTTTTACCCTATCACTATTGCAAATCATGCTGAGATGAATCTCCTTGCAATAAGTCATTATAGATATCGTCATTATTTCCTTAGGACAAATTCCTGTGAGTGCTATTGCTGCATCAAAGGCAAAGAATGTATTAAGGCTGTTGATGTGTATTGCCCTGGGTTTACATTTAACCCTTCCTTATGTCATTTAGAATTCAAAGCATCAAATCCTTATCTGAATTGTACCAAAGTATCTAATATCTCGAGCTTAGGGAAGAATACTCTTTGGCCAAATATTAGCCACAGAACTGCTTTCTCAGAACAGAGTCTGCCTGCAATGCAGGAGACCGGGGTTCAATCCCTGAGTCAGGAAGATCCTCTGGAGAAGGGAATGACTACCCACTACAGTATTCTTGCCTGGAGAATTCCATGGACAGAGAAGCCTGGAGGGCTACAGTCCATGTGGTTGCACAGAGTTGGACACAACTGAGTAATTAACACTTTAGTTTTCCAGTGGTCAAGACTCCAGGCTCCCAATGCAGGGGGCCAGGTTTGCTCCTTGGTCCGGGAACTAGATCCCACCTGCCAGTACTAAAGATCTCACATGCCGCAACTAAGACCTGGCATAGCCAAATAAATAAATTAAAAAAAAACAAAAACAAAACTGCTTTACAGCAAAGAGGTCTCCTTCACAGCTCAGCTTCCTGTTGAGGGAGGTTTCAGAGAAAAGATAACATTTCAGCCAAGTCTTGCAGTAGTTGAAGCTCAAGAAGTTGGAGTTCTGAAGAGGAAGTTGAATTTTCCTAGCAGAACAAACAGGGTGTTCAGAGGGAAGATTTTATTAAAACTATACAGAATTTACAGTGCCTCTTTTCCAGTGGAATAGAATATTCCATTGGTTAGAGTATTTTGAACCTAAGAAATATTTTTTCAACCCAGATCTTCTCTAGCACATCAGTATTTCAGACTGATCAGTGGGCAGTCTCCAGTTAAATCAGACGGGGATGAGGCAGCTCAGAAATGGGGGTAGAATCTCCTTTTCTCAGCTTCTCTTGAACTTCCCTGTGCAAATCCTGAGACACACCTGTGAAACCCACGGCCTCTTTAAATGTCAAATTTAAAACCAGTTAGTCCAGTTTGAAGTTGAGAACACAGAGACAGAACATGACTTCCTCCAAGTCAGAACTGGTTCCAGAATAGTAGCCCAGTGCTTTTTCTCTGCCCTAAAGGAGATATTCCAGTGCTTTTACCCATACATACTCCTGTGCAGGTTGAAAGCTTATTTTTACTTTGCTAGGTTATGTGTTGTTGGAAGACCTCAAGAGATTAGTGTATGCATTAACTTATCTATAAGATGTTTCCTCAATCCATATGAACCATGTCTGACTGAGACTCAAAGGATCTATTAAATTATATCCAGATTCCTATTAAATCACAGCACTAGCAGGAATACCTGGGCTCACCTTCTCCTTAACCCAAATTAACACCTGCTCTTAGTGGTCTCAAATCTAAGGCAGGTTCCTAAGGTGAACAAGCGACTGGGAAGACAAGAGAGAAGAAATTAAAATAAATGATAGAGTGACCTTCTCACACCACTCATGGTTTCTCAATTAACCAAGAGCCAGCCAGCTTCACGTTGCCGTTCTTTCAGTAATAGGTTTCACCCTCCCTTTTAATGCCAGCCCACACGGGTGCACATGCAGACACACACTTTGCTAATCAGATTGGCAGCAAATAGAATTAAAGCATTAAGGCAATTAAGCAATTCTTAGATAACATTTGATCAGTTCAAGGAAAATGCAAATCATGCTTCTTTTAGAGAAATAAGTTGATGAAAAGTCATTTTGCGTTCCATAATCTTCATTAACTTTTCTTCCAAATAAAGATTGCCGTGTTTTAGGCTTTGAGCTGCACAGATGGAATGAAATTTTTTCACTTTTTTGCTCCACTCTGTTCATCCTTTTGTCACACATCACGTTTTTCTGCCTCCACACTCTTTTGGCACCTTTAGGTAGACTTACCTCCAGCGTCTTCTTCATGCCTGAAGGCAACCTTTGTTAATTTCCTCTGACAGGTGATGATGACTCATGTGTCAAACACCTCCTCAGACCTTCCGTTCAGACTGCATCCTGGCAGCATTCTGAAATGATCACGGTGGGCTACTCTGCTGTACATGGCTGCGGCTCCTTCCTCTCAGATCCCTGAGTTCAAGGTCTCTACTCTCTGACACGCCTGTGGGAAACACAGTGCTGCTCCCCAGAATAGGTGCCTGAAAGTGAATGTGCGGGCTTTGCATTTCCACTGCTGGGTTTGTACGAGGCATCACCGAGGGCGCAGTCTGCACTTGCTGCTGGGTTCCACACCCTCATCGAGAAAGTGAGGAGCCGGCCACTTGCCCCTATATCCTTCACGCCAGACCCTTTTCTGCTGTATCTCCAGTTTCCAAACCCGGTGGGCGGTCATCAGTTAAGGAGTCTTAAACATATTTGTATTTATTTATTTATTTATTTATTTAACTTTATTTTACTTTACAATACTGTATTGGTTTTGCCGCACATTGGCATGAATCCGCCATGGGTGTATACAGGATCTCCAGTGTTTGGCTTAAGGAGGTTTTGTTTTTGTTTTTCTGGTTTGATTTGTTTTTCAGTCTTTCTATTTGATTATAATGAGCAGCCAGTCTTTATAAGACTTGAGTCTGGGGCCATGTTGGTCCCCCAACCCCTACCCCATAAATTAAAGACTGTAACAGAGATGACATATAATCTGTCAATGATGTAAAAAATCACTTGGGTCCAAAAGATGTTACGATTTCCTTCCTTATAAAGGAAAGGTCTTACATGTCAGGTTATTTTTTTCAACCCCGTGGACTATATAGCCCACCAGGCTACTCTGTCCATGGGATTTTTTTTTTTTTCAGGCAAGAATAGTGGAGTGGGTTGCCATTTCTTCTCCAAGGGATCTTCCTGACCCAGGGATCAAACCTGAGTCTCCTGCATTGCAGGTTGATTCTTTAACCCTGAGCCATGGGGGAAGCCCTCTGTCAGGTCATTTTATACATAGACACATACACACAGGTATAGCATGCTGTATCATGCAGGTGTATATATGTCTGTATGTTTTTTGTGTGTTTTAATGTTTTAGAGGCGAATCAAATATGAGAGGCAGTTGTTGAATAACATTGTAGCCTAGGACATTATATTAATACATCTCCTTTTCCGTGTTAAATAAAGTATTGTAACAAACTCTCATCCAGCAGGACACCTGCCCTTGCTGGGCCTGTCTGCAGACTTTTATGAGTGTTAATATATACACTAAGGAAGGACTTCCCTGATGGCCCGGTGGTTAACAATCCACCTTCCAATGCAGAGGACGTATGTTCAATTTGCTCATCAGGGAACTAAGATCCCACATGCCACAGGGCAGCTAGAGCCTCTTGCTGCAATGAAGAGCCAATGGAGCCAAAATAAATTAAGTTTAAAAAAAATACAGGAAAAAATGTAAATTCTTTTCAGGAATGTCACCAGTGTCTGTTCAGTACAAAGCAGCCTTGCATGCGTGCTGAGTCATGTCCGACTCTTTGAGACGCTGTGGACTGTAGTACGCCAGACTCCTCTGTCCAAAGGATTCTTCAGGCAAGAATACTGTAGCCATGCCCTCCTCCGGGGAATCTTCCCAACCCAGGGATCAAACCCATATCTCTTACATCCCCTGCATTGGCAGACGGTCTCTTTACCACTGGTGCCACTTGGGAAACCCACAAAACAGAACACATCTTTTTAACATTTTTGGGGTTCTAATGAGCTACTATGGAAGCCATCAAGCCAAAGTGCCACCAGTGTCTTAGGGAAGAGTGATATTTTGTGAAGCAGTTAAGCTCAGTGTTCCAGGAAATATTTGTCATCTATTTGTTGCTGTACACATGGGCTAAGTCTTTAGAAAGACTTCTAGGGTGCAGTTGTGGAAAGTAGACACATAAGGTCCTCAGCAATATCATAAAACCGTATGCATTTGGTAAAGAAATAAGTGAGATTATAAAGGATCTTGGAAAGATCGAAAGGGGAAGTTTAATCGTTTTGTGTTTAACTGGCTCTAAGAGAAGCAACTTTTTAAGTTCTTAAAATTCTGATGGTTGGTTTTCTTTCATTAAATTTGTCCTCAAAGATCTTTTAGCTGTTAGTTAGAATTACATTTTGGACTTAAGGATAATTCTGTATTCCTTTTTTAAAAAATAATGTATATGAGCATTTAGACTTTAATTCAAACTGAAGTTTTCCATAGGTTGGTCTAAATTGCATTTTATTTGTGTGTGTAGTTGTAGTCATACTAATTTACTGGAGTATGAAGAAGGGAGGGAAAGTCAGCCAGTGTATTACATTTCTGTTCACAATAATTTCCCGATGAATGTTTGCTTAAATGAGGGAATCGTAGATGTCAAAGACTATTATTATTGGTTATGAGTATATGAAAAGTTTATCTTTCATGTTATAATTTGGTATCAAATTTCAGACTCGGAACTTCTTTTGTTTAATTTTTACACGTCTTAGCAACATGAAGTATTTCAGTATGTGTTGTTCTTTCTTCCTGAGTTTCCATGGCTCAAGAGTTTTTTGTTTTAAAATAAAGTAGAAAAAGAAACTTAGTCACCTTCCTGAACTTGTAAAGCTGAGCCTTTGAGAACATGAGACATTTGTGAGCTTCTAAAGAGGAGACACTGTGTTTTCTCTACTTCTGCCTCCGCCCTACCTACCTCTCCACGATGCTATAATTTTATAATTAGTTCTGTCAATATAGGTAATATTAGGCTTCCATTTTAAAAAAAATTCTTAATGGATGGTGACATTCAGATACCAACATACATTGTAAACCATCTGCCATACCAATTCCCTAAAGGAGAGATTGACAGACACTTCTAATATTTATTTATGGAGCTCCAGTGTTTGAACGACGCCCTGGAAACCAAAGGCATCGATTAAGTTTATAGACCCCACAGTAAGTCAGTTATGCTAAACTGCACTGAATTCTATAACTTGTTTTGGTGTTTTAGTCACTAAAGAACACCGTTACCTTCAAATGTATATAATTACAACCGCCTGTATTCTTGAGTTAATTTAATACATCCTTTCCCTGCCCTTTCTGTCTTCTCAGACTTGATTTCTTTCTGTCCCCTCGCTGATGTCCTCCCCACCATTCAGTCATCCACCCCTGTGCAGTGCACTTTCAGTAATTAAACCGCCAGACTGTCTTAGGTGTTTGTTACTTCAAAGAGAGCTGAACCGGGGTCCTTGGTTAAGAACACAGATGATATTGGTCAGTCCAGTCCATCTTGGCTCATCCTTTTTGTGTCCACAGCCTGACTTTCACTCTCCAGGAAGCTCCAAGAGAGAGTTGTTGGGGGGCGGGGGGGGACTGTGTGTCTGCCCACACACTCGACCCTGTTCTCAAGATGTTTCTTTTAGCCATCATTTCCATCCTGTGCTAATATATCCTTCCTCTTCACAAACTATCTATGAGCCCAGACCTTGATGAACAATTTTCTGTGAGCTCCCCTGTGGCTGTAGGTTTATCAGTGAAGCTGCTCTCGTGTAGGGGTAGATTCTTTGGGGGCAAAATGCTTCTTTCCTTGAGTTCAAGGAAACCTCTGTGACACTCACTCCACATGGTAAAGGAGCCTGCAGCGCTTGCGTCCGTAGTCACGCTGCCAAGTGCCCTGTGCAGGAGCAGGCAGGCTAAGAGCTGCCACCCGCAGGCCTCCCCTCTTGCTCCCCCTCTGCACGCTCTGTGCGTTAGTAGAGGGTCACAGAGTTAGTGCTGCCTCCCCTCCATCTTATCAGGCTGGTGGCTCTCCTGTCCTCGTGAGGCTTCTGACCTTCCTGTGATGCCCTTGCTCCTCTGCCCCTCCTCCCATCACCAGGGGCCCCAGAGATCTGTCATGGGCTCGCCGTAATTGCTTGTTCAAGGACAGATGTAGTCCCTGCAAGGCAGATTGGTGATCCCTGAGTGAGTCCCACCGGGCAGAAGGGAGCTAAGGTTGATTTAGCAACCGGCAGATGCTGCAGTGGTGCACAGACGCGCACACACGCACACACAGTCCTGTTGCATCTCCCAGGGCATCCCATAATCACTGCTCTGACTTCAGGGGTTTTCCCTTGGCCACTCTGCTCTTGTTTGATTTGCTTGCCCAATAACTCAGAGGAAAGACACAGACTCTATCCATTCTAAGCCCCTTGTGGTGTATAGTAGTTTTAAATGGAGCACACCCCAGAGAAGGCTGTATAATTCAGAGATTTATAAAGGTCACCTTATGGCCCCCATTTCCTCTCTAAGAAACGAGCCCTTCCATCTGCATTGCACATGGGTCCTTATTGCCAGAAGGACTTTATTGGTATCCTATCCTAGAACCTTCTTTTCTTCCCTCTTCTCAAAGGAAAAAATATAAAACTGTCTTTTTTGTCCTCATCTCTTCTTTTTGACATACATACTGCCATTTGCTTTTTCTCTGGGGATGTGTGACACAGGAAGGGGAGACATAGAGGGCTTCTTCCTGCTCTAACCACACTTTGTTACCGGGCCCCGTCTCTCCTCTCTTGCTGCTGTAGAGGTGACGTTCCCCAGCCCAGCATGGCACCCTCCTCTGAGCTCTGGGCACGGCATTTTGGTTCCTCCCTGCAGTTCCATGCCCATCGCTACCACCGCAGACATCTGCTACCACTTCCTGCCTAAAGCAAGGGAATCCCAGCAAGTCACCCTGTGAGCAGCAGCAGGGGTTCCTGTTCTCACTCGGCATTATCCCACTGTGTCTCCTTTCCTAGACTGTTAGCATAAAACCCTGGAACTTTATAGCAGGATGGAAGCTTGAAGTGTTTGTCACCCCAATTAACGAGTGAAGAAGCTGAGGCCTAGGAACCATGGCTAATAGTGCTTCCTTGGTTGCCAGTTCCGATTTCACCAGCTCTGAACTATACCTCAGCATACCTTGGGGGGTATATCTTTTAAGGGGATTTGTCCCACAGCAGGCAGAGTTGCCCTGGCCACAGTGAAAAACCCATGAACTTTTATTTGGGGTGTGGTGCTGTGTCTAAAGTTGGAAAAGTCTGAAGATGCTCAGTTCTGAGTTGAGTGTCTTTTGAACATCCCCTCCAGACTTATGACAGAGAAGCACAGAGGAAGGAAAGCTGCTGTGGTGAGAGCAAGGCTGATCCCTTTAAAAAAGGTAATACAGAAAGGCTGTCTCTTAATAGAAATTTTGGGTTTGCTGATTTAAAGCAGCAACATAGTTGCATTCTAGAGATTTTAGAAAATGTCAAAGAAAAAATTGCACTTCTAATAAAACTAAGAGGTTATCACTCTTACCATTTTAGGATATAAGCACTTTAGTCTTCTTTCTTTCAAGGTCATGAAAAATTTTCCATAGCTTGATTTTTAATGACTGCACAGTATCCTGTTATATTAATAATGTCATTATTTGTCTAACCTGTTATTAAGTATTTGAGTTATTCCAATTCATCATTATTATTATGAAAAATGTTTTAGTGATTATGTTTTTGAATACATATCTCCTTGTGAAATTGTTCAGTAAAAGACAAGGCACTCTTTTCAAAAGGTGCTCTCGGTTGTCACGTTTCACTTCAGTGTCCCAGTTTATGTTGCCATCAGTGACAAAGGAAGGTGCCCACTGAAGAGTCAGTGCTTTCCCTTTGTTTAAAACATGTTTCACCATGTAAAAATCAGTCCTTATGTATGATTTATAATAATGTTCATCCACATCTTTGCATTCATAAAAATAATGAATTTGGATTCTCTCCAATTTTCGTCTTAGTAAAAAGGCACAAGTTCAGTAAGAAAGTCTGCTTGGAATTGTATTGAGTAGAGAAACATTGTTTAATTTCTTTAGTTTGTGACAAGTAACACACAAACATTAATTAAAAATTTGTTCAAATTTTTAATAATGCAGAGATTTTGGTATTATAATTTAAAAATCAAGCCACCTATGCTGATCTTCTTAGAGATGACCCTCTGCAAGAAAGACAGACTTTAACCTATACTGTGCAAACATAGAGCAAGTTTCTAGTTTTCTACCTTTCACACTGCTGCTCCTGCTGCTGCTGCTGCTAAGTTGCTTCAGTCGTGTCCAACTCTGTGCGACCCCATAGACGGCAGCCCACCAGGCTCCGCCGTCCCTGGGATTCTCCAGGCAAGAACACTGGAGTGGGTTGCCATTTCCTTCTCCAGTGCATGAAGTGAAAAGTGAAAGTGAAGTCACTGAGTCATGTCCAACTCTCAGCAACCCCATGGACTGCAGCCTACCAGGCTTCTCCATTCATGGGATTTTCCAGGCAAGAGTACTAGAGGTGGGTACCAAAACCTCAGAAAATATGTGTAAGTCCATTGGATATCTATTGTCAGATCTGGGGCTATTCGTAATAAAAGAGTCACAGTATAAGTGTAAAACCAGTAAGCAGACGAGCACTGACTACATAATGAAGGATTCAGGAAGGATCAGACAACCTAGGCCAAACGAAATAAATGACCACAAAATTTAGGCTAAGTTTCTTGCGGCTTGTACAAAACATGGGAATTCATGTTTATTTTTCCCCTTTATAGCTTGCGTTGTATCATGTACTGAAAGGAAATACTAAAGTTTATCAGAACCAAGAAATGTTTCTTTGTCACTAAACATTGAGAAGAAATTGTAAGGAGACTTAAAACAACAGACAACAGATAGTATAATTCACAGGACTTGCAGAGAGAAAGAGAGCTAGCGAAGAAAGAAAGGAAGGAGGCGGAGAGAGAGATGGGTGATCCTTGTTCACCATTTTGTCTGTCAATGTGAGCTCAAGGCATAAAGTTAGACGTTAGGTTGTGGGTAGAAGACATTGCTGAGAGTAGCTGGACCTACCAGGTGTGCATGTCTGTGGAGGTTTGATTAGATATGAGATAGAGCCTGGAAAATCTACTGCATGATCCTGAGACTGGTGATTCTCAAACTTAGGTCCATCAGGGACGTCCTTGGTGGTCCAGTGACTGACTCTGTGCTCCCAGCACAAGGGGTCCAGGTTCAATCCCTGGTCAGGAAACTAGTTCCCAGGCTCTGCTAGTAAGAGTTTGCTTGCCATCACTAAAGATCTCGCATTCGTCAACTAAGACCCAGCACAGCCAAATAAATAAGTAAAAAAAAAAAAAATATATATATATATATATATAAACACTTAACTCCACCAAAACATGTACCTCCATCAAAACACAATTTTCCTGTGTGCTAAGACTGAGCTATTTCACCATCAAATGACTGCTGCCATTTTTCCACTGAAAGATTGGGAAAAAAAAAAAAAAGAACAAGTAAATGAGTAAAATTATTTTAGATATGTGTTTTTCTAATACATATTTCCAGTAAGCCATGACTTCTTACATAATCAGGTAACAAATACCAAAAGACACAACTGTTAACTCTGGATTTAAAAAAAAAAAAAAGAAGAAGCAATGTTTTGAGGAAGACACTATCTTTCATTTGCTTTTTAAAATATGTAATATAATTGTGTATTTTCTGAGTAAAATTGTTCCTATTTTATATAACAAAACATATTAGTCTTTAATGAATATTCCATAACCATTAACACAGAGTAGCACATGATTTCCAGGTGCTCTGACACATGAATTGGTCTGAAAGCCTTGCTGAGCATCACTGCTGGATCTGGATGTACAGATATCCCTGATGGTGACTGGAAAGCTCTCCGTCGGCTCCTGACCTTATAAGCAGGATCAACAAATCTGCCACATTACTTATAAAAAAGAAGGACCTCAAATGCATTCTTGTCCTCACAAAGGACTTCCACCAATGCTTGCAGGTAGTTATTTAAAAGTATAAGCTTGTGTGTCCACTAGACTCTTTCTTATGTGTCAGACATAGGCTCTGAGGTTTACATCCAGTATTTGTAAACCTTACCACAGCCTTGCAAGATAGAGGGCATATCCTCCATCCTTCCTCAGTGGGGAAACTGAGGCATAGAGAGCTTAAGTGACTTGACCAAGATCACAGGGTTAAGAATAACAGCAGAGCAGCTTAAGTCTCTTCTCGTCACCTGCCTTAATTCCTCTCTGAGTACTGCCTTGCAGTAATCAGGATTTCCGAAAGCAATTTTGGGTCTGCACAAGTACTTGAACAGTAACTTAATTGAAGTTAAAATAAAGGATTGAACTTAAAATAAAGGATTGAACTTAAATTGAACTTAAAGTATATAACCTTGGCCTTGACATATTTTTAAGGAATTAACAACTTAAAAACAGCAACAACAACTGTGTTTACCTTTGAACATAACCACATCCTAAAGAGTCAATGAGCTACTCACAATAAGTCCCTTGGACAAGTAAATAAAGAAATCTTAATTAAGTAGTTTAGTCTTCTCTGTCTGCATGCTGCTAAAAATAATGTTTTGCTTTGACATAGAATTTTTGAGAGTTTTAGATGAGATATTATATCTAAAGCCTTTAGTTTAGCAACATAAATGCTTCATGTTTTGATGTCCATAACCCATGGGCCGAAAGTCACGTCTGTCAATTGAGGGAGTAATAATTACAACAGATGAGAGGTCTTTACTTTCAGAATCTCCTACTTTGAATCTTTGAGGAACTATATTTCACTGTCTTTGTTGATTTGTGTCCCCAGTGTAGTTATTTCAAAAATAATGTTTTGAAAAGGACCTAAAATATATTTATTTGGGTAAAACTCGGTGAATATTTACTGACAATGATTGAAACTTAGATCATATTTATCTCAGGCTGATTTTTGCCAAGCTTTAGTTAACTTTAAGACTTTAAATAAGAATTGTGTCTGACTTGAGCGACTGAACTGACTGAACTGAGACCCCTGTGCATCAGGGCCTTGTCCATTCTGAAGAAAGAGGAAAGAGATGAGGGAATTGTTATGTAAAGCCCATGAGTTTTTATTTATTTTTTTATTTTTTATTTTTTATTTTTTTATTATTTTTTTTTATAATTTTAAAATCTTTAATTCTCTTTTAAAAAACGTTTCCTAGGGCATACCCCGTTTTGTCCATCTTAGTTCTCTGCGCTAGCATTTCTGCAGATGTACTAGGAGTGTGGTGTCTTCCCAGGTGGCTCAGTGATAAAGAACCCACCTGCCGATGCAGGAGATGCCATTCAGTACCTGGGATGGGAAGGTCCCCTGGAGAAGGAAATGACAACCCACTCCAGTATTCTTGCCTTGAGAATTCCATGGACAGAGGAGCCTAAAGGGCTATAATCCATGGGGTTGCAAAGAGTAGGAGATGACTGAGCAACTGAGCACACACACACTAGGAGTATAGAGAGAATATATCCGGCCTCAAGGGTAAAGTTTAGAATGTTTTAAGAGCAAACTTACCACTTTGACTCCTATCTTATCCATTTCTCAGATGGAGACAAGCTGAGAAAGACTTATTTTTAAATACTATAATAAAACTAGTTGATTAAAAGTATGATTAAAATTCTTCTTAGAATTAGCCCATGGATTGCCCTTGAAGTATTGAGCTGTGATTATCAATAAAATTTGCCAAATATTGTCACTGCAGCTCTTATGTAGTGAAGAGAAGAATTTGGTCTAGAATTAGTTAAAATTAGGCAAGCCGTTGAGCACAGTGCTTCACACAGATCAAGTGCCCCATAAATATTATCTATTCTTTAGGATGGTAGTTCTCTACTAGTGTGTTGAGGCACAAGTATACACTTTCTCAGACATTCCCTGAAGTATCTGACTTCATATTTTTTAAAAAAATAATGTTCTGTATAGCTACACATATAGGTGAAACACACCCTGATGTTTCAGTTGGCTAAAATAAGAGGTGAGAAACAAAGTGTATTGTCAAGTCTTTCTTTGCCAAATGGGGAGATTGCCTCTTGGGTCTGTAGGAGGAGGGCCCTGAACCCTCTGATCAAAAAGGCATATGTTCAAAGAAACACTTCAGGTGGGCAGTGTGTTAATTACCACTGCTTCTTATAGACCCTCTGAAGATACATGGCTTTGTTATTGTAACTTCTTGAGAACTTTTGCAGCAGGAGGATCCAAAAGTGCTTCTGAACCATCATTTAAGAACTAGTGGGATAAATTCTGTCCGTGGTTTATAAAAGTGATTTATTTCATATCTGATACCTCTGTACTGTATTAGTAAACATATAGGCTCAGAAAAACCCTTTGTTAGACCTTTAGACTAGAGTCTAAATGTGTTGGCGAGATTTTCTGAGGACCAGGTTTTGTTTTGTTTTAAATTTATTCAGCTGCACTGAGTCTTAGTTGTGGGTGTGGGATCTTAGATCTCTGTTGTGGCATGTGGGATCTTTAGTTTTGGTATCTAGTTCCCTGACCAGAGATCAAACCTGGGTCCCCTGCATAAGGAGCAAGGAATCTTAGCCTCTGGACCACGAGGAAAGTCCCTACAACCAGGTTTTGATAGTATGAAAATCAGAGTGTCTCCAAGAATGCCAGACTTCTCTAATATAGTTAACTCATAAGCGACTTCACTTTCACTTTTCACTTTCATGCACTGGAGAAGGAAATGGCAACCCACTCCAGCGTTCTTGCCTGGAGAATTCCAGGGACGGGGGAGCCTGGTGGGCTGCCATCTATGGGATAGCACAGAGTCGGACACGACTGAAGCGACTTAGCAGCAGCAGCAGCATGAAAGCATAGGGGGAAAAAAGCAGGGCATTTGAGACAAGATTCTATACCTTACATTTTGACCCAAATCCTATAAATTTACTCACACAGAGAACCTTCCTTTTTATTTCCATTTGCTATGGCTTGTGTCTTTAATATCATCTTGTTTGAAACAACACACATCACATATATGATTATGGTTCAGATACTCTGCACTGAAGATTCAGATCACTTGAAGTGATGGCAAACACCATAATGAACACAGTAGGAAATCATTATTCTATTGTATGGTAATTGGTTGGAATCCATGAATTACGTCTAAAATAGTATTACTATTTCTACACAGTCTTAAAAATAAGGGACTATGAAGGTTTATAATTAGAGTAAAACCTGTTAAAGTAGGTGCATCAATAGAGAAAGAAACCATTATTCTTTCAACCCAATCCTGTTTCATAAACAGCATATTGACTGTTTAGTAATTAAGAAACATGGCTCATCTTTACAGTGTGTTCCTTTTTGCCCATAGATCTGAGAAGAGACAGGTAAAGTGGTAGAGGAATTCAAGCTCTGAGGCAAATTAAGTTTACATTTGCATTTAAGAATTCTAGGAACTCAAAGAGTCAAAGCTATGGTTTTTTCCAGTAGTCATATGTGGATATGAGAGATGGACCATATAAAAGGCTGAGCGCTGAAGAATTGTCACTTTGGAATTATGGTGCTGGAGAAGACTCTTGAGAGTCCCCTGGACTGCAAGGAGATAAAACCAGTCAATCCTAAAGAAATATTCATTGGAAGAACTGATGCTAAAGCTGTAGCACCAATACTTTGGCCACCTGACTCGAAGAGCCAAATCTTTGGAAAAGACCCGGATGCTGGGAAGGACTGAAGGCAGGAGAAAGGAGATGACAGAGGATGAGATGGTTGGATAGCTTGTGGGATCTCATTCCCTGTCCACAAATTGAATCCTGACCCCCTGCACTGGGATCACAGTCTTAGCTACCAGACCACAAGGGAAGTCCCTTGATTTTTATTGAAAATGGAGGGTCACTGAACCTAGATTTTGCCTTACCATTAAAAATAAATAAATTCAAAACACAGTTCCTATAACTATCCCTCTCCAGATTCATGTTGTAAGCTGCATAGTGTGTTTATATACAGTTTGCTTCAACTCACCAGCTTTTCTAAACCTTAGGTTGGTAGCTTAGTGCATGATGATGGGACTCCAGCTTATTGATCCTCTTGTCATCCCACACATGGGAAGTGCACAGGTCCCTGTCTTGTAAATGTGATGATGTAGTGAGATGATGTGAGGCAGAGTAAGTGCTCAGGTGTTGCTATAATCAGTGATATAACTTCATCATCATTATTAACTTTTTTCTCAATTCTTTGTCCCCTTTCTACACTTCCAGAGATGTCCTGCTTCTTATTGAAGGAAATGACAACCCACTCCAGTGTTCTTGCTCCAAAAGTCCCACGGACAGAGGAGCCTGGTGGGCTACAGTCCATGGGGACACACAGAGTTGGACACAACTTGAGTACACAGCATACAACACACGTAGAGCCTTTAGGAAAACTCCTAAGAGAATCAGAATAAGAAAAGTTCCTATATTTCTTCAAATCTTCCCCCTTTTCTGTGTGTGGTTTATAGTGGTCCTATTTGGGAGATACTCAATCACCTTTGAAGTACCCACTGCAGCTTTCATAAATTCGAGGGTTTGCGCATCATGATGGCGGGCATGGCTGTAGAAGAGAACGGGGTATAAACAAATGGAATATCACACGTCAAGTGGATGTTTGGGTGGGCCTGTAAATCCCACACTGGGTAGGAGGACCCTGAACTAGAACTCAAAGACTAGGTTCCGGACCAAAATGACTGACATCTTCTGAGCTTTTGTTTCCTTATCAAGTAGGCGCTTTGGACTAGATCGTCTCAGAGGTCTCTTTGTGCCTTTCCACCTGCCTCATCTGTACTGTCCACGTTTTCCCGTTTGTATATGTTTAAAAAGCAACCAGGTCAGATGCCAAAGTAAATCTTCGTCAGGGTCAGTCAAACTGTTTCAGAATTTCTAAGTCTCAGGATGTTCTTTTTTCTTCCTTCTCTGTGGAAGGAAGCCTTCACTTTCAGGCTCCCTAGAAGTGAAAGAGACATGAAGTCCATCTTCTGTGTTTTGTCAGTTTAAGTAAAAAGAACTTTTACTTCCATTTTAATAATAGAATTTTTGTGTATTTAATATAGGCAGTGATTTGGCCTCCAGCTGAGTTTAGATTTGAAAAGATGAGAATATTAAAGCTTGTCAGACAGCCTACAAACCAATTAAGTAGTTCTAAACTGACAGAATGTAAGATAGAGTTCTTTTTCTTTTCTCCACCAGTACCCCGCCCAAGTATAAAAAATAAATTAGATAGGCCTGATACTCTCTTTGAAAAGGTGGTACTGAAAGTAGGTAATAAGAAAGACGACTCCACAGTGAGATGAATATGTAGGCCAGAAATTCAGACAAAAGCACTTCAAGTGTCTTAGAACAGAGCTGTCCAGGAGAACTTCTGTTAGGATAGGAATGTGCTGCTCCGTCCAGTCTAGCGGCCACAGTCACATATGTACCAGTCACAGTCAGCCGTTTAAATTTTTCATTGTAATTATTTTTTATTTTAATAACCACCAGTGGCTAATGGCTTCGACAGCACAGGACAAGAAAACAATAGATTTTGACCCATTTGCATGTGTCAGGGAAAAAAAAAAAAAAAAAAAACAGCCAAAGAGCATGAAATGTTGTAGATGGCGATTTGGAACTAAGAGAATGTCTGAAGAGCTCTTTTGTAGAATACAATCAGATTTATACCTTGTTGTTCCAAAGGGAAGAAATAAGACCACTTGAGAGTGATTGCAGGGCAACACATTTAGGCACAGCATAAAATACTTCTTTACAGTTAGTCATATGAAATTATAATCCGATGTCTTAAAATGTAAGGACATCCTCCAGCTCTGAGAGTATTCAAGGTCAGGTTTGGTGACAGTGTGACAGGGACCTACAGTTTCCTTGTCAATAAAATGAAGATGATAATACTTGTCCCACCCTCCTCCCCATAGGCCAGTAGGTGCACTAAGAATTAGATGAAATACTGTTTTTATAAGTGCTCTGAAACTACCAAGACATTTTATTAAGCATGACTAATACTAGGTTAAAGACAGCGATTAAAGGATTTTATGTACTTGGAGTCACCTTAAGGCTGCTTGTTCGGAAACAAGCAAGAAGATTCTCTTTAGGATCCTGCACCAAAACCCCACAGTTTTGACGGTAAATGTGCCTCCCCCATGATTATGGTAAATGCTATCTATCATTCAGTCGTCGATCTTAAATTCTTCAGTGATTATTTCACCCAGAGAGGATGCTGAATTTGGCACTGTTGCCTTTCCAAAGACCCAGAAAATTCCTGAAAATAAGCAGATGGATGAACTCACAGTACTTTTTTCATGGTAAATGCCCTCATCACAGAGACACCTGGTTCAGGCGTGTAGCATCCATCAGCCTTATACCCTGCTGGTTCCTCCTGTTGGATATAACAGATTCATGGAAAAAGGAGCCTTGTAGGTAATGTCACAGCAGTGGCCTGAAATTGCAAAGAATTTCTACCAGCCTTGTGAACCAGGGCATGGCCCGGAATGCATTGGCCCTGCTTATCCTTCCATGGAGATGTGGGAGTGGCAGGACCGGGATGTGGAGCTCAGCCACCCAGCGGTGGGGATCAGCCTCCCATAAAGAACTCCCACGAAATTCATTAGCCACATTTTAGCACCAGAGCTGGAACCTCTCGCATCACAAGAGTGATGGTTCAGAAAGATAACGATGGCTCTCAAGTCGTTATTGATAGACCCTGCTTTCTTTTTTAAGCAGGAGGACATTTCCTTGTCCTTTGCTCTTGTTAAAATGATAAGTGCATGGCACTCTCATTAGGATGTAGCCCCTGCAACCTTCAAGGGCACGAGGGGTTTTCCTTCCTTTTCTGCTCTCATTTTCCAGGTCATCTCATTCCTACATCTTGAGCAGACAATTATGTACTAATAAAAGCTACGAGTAAGGAAAGCTAGACAACTCCCAACTTACACCCTGGCATTAGGTCCTTCTCTTCTGTATCCTTCTCTGGAGAGTAATGATACCTACCTGGACACAAGCCGGGGGAATTAAAATCCAGCCCCATGTGTGAGCATGTATACATTCTTGCATGTACTTTGCTGTCAGCCAAGGTTGATGCGCACATAGGTTAAATTGGTGGAGAAAATCAACTCTTTCTCCCTCTGCATCTGATACAAATTTCTAAGTCTGGCTGGGCTTTCTAAGTCTGGCTGGGCCTTGTGCTGAATATTCACTCATCTTAACGGTCTCTACAGTGGTTACCCCAGACTTCATCCTCTCATCTCGAATCCTCCACTCTGGACTTTACTACCACACCTCACTGTCTATAGATAGCCCTGCAAGAGTATTCAGGATGTCCAATAAGATCATGCTTGACGTCCACCTCCTCCATTTAACATTTTGTGTCAGAATCATTATTCATGTTTACATCACTCCCTCTGCTGTCAGCGCAAAACGTGCTCTTCCTTTTCCCAAGGTCAAAACCATGTTCTTCAGCCAACCCTTACTGTCTCTGCCATGGCTTTGTCACATCAATCATTTCTTTCCCTTTGTCTTACACCCACTATCTCCTTCACCACTTCCTTCCCTCTCAGCATATGAACTTGAGCAAGTCGTCTCCATCTTAAAAAAAAAAAAATTAATCGTTCCATTTTGAGTCTCTCCCCTTCAAAGTCAAGACATTTTATATTTGCTGCCCTCCGTTCTTCTTAACCTCTGAGTGAGTATATTACATCTTCTGTGCTAATTACATCATTTCTGAACATCCACCAATGACTTGCTAATCACAAAGCTCAGTTGAGGATGGCGGGATTCTGCCCAGCGGATTCCACGTTCCCCCCTCGGAGCTCTCATCTCATGGTTTTCCTGATCCTGCCCAATCCTCAGTCTCATCCTCTTCACTGTCTTTGTCAGGTTCTCCCCTCTTTCTCCTCAAATATCTAAGAATCCATGTGTTAATTGAAAATGTTACCTAACAGCATGGCTGTAACCCTCACCTGTATAGATCTGAATCAGACCCTGCCTCCACCTCTTATTGCGCTGTGGAAGCCTGAGTAATGTTTCTCAGTACATTTCCTCATACTTTTTCAGAGGTTTGTGAGGATGAAAGTAGCAGACACACACCCAGTACTTAGCACAGTTGCTAGCTGACTGCCTCTCACTTTGCCTTTTTTTCCCTCCTACCACGCATGCCCTCACTTTCCACCTTTATCCTTTGTGCTCCTGGTCTCCTCTCTAGAGTTACAGACCCACATCATCAGCCACCTGCTGGACACCTTCCTCAAATAGAAATCATCCTTTCGTGCACCCAAAGTTAAGTTTCTCGGCTTGAGAGCTTCTCAGGTTTGAATCACACTAGTTCACTCTACCACCTCTTCTCTCTCACTCTCATATCCAGCCATTCAATAAGCCATGTACATTCTAGCCCCCTGATTGTTGGGTCTGGAACTTCCTTTTGATTCTAAAAGCCACAGTCATGGTTAAGATTCCTTTCACCTCCAGCTTAGTTTATTGTACTTGCCTCCGAAGGAGTCCCCGCTGTCATTCCACTGTAAACATTCTTCCTAAAATGGTACCCATGCAGTCACCTCATTCCAACTCAGATTGTACACTGTGTACTTCCTATGACCGTTTACTTTGAACTAAAGTTGAGCCAATCTGTGGGTGAAGGAAGAGCAGGAGAAATGGCCGATGCCCTGTACAGATTTAGAACTCATTCAATGTTGCATGTTTACTGTAAAATAAAGTCAGTCATGCAATGAAATGTAAACCCAGAATAACTGTTTTGATGAGCAATAGTTAATTAAATAAAACTTAGCTCTTAAAGGATATATCCTCAGAATTATTCATGAAATAAAATCTATAACTTGATCATTCTTCACTTGAGGGCTATCGGAAGAGGGGGTGGCTTGGCTGGTTAAGAGAGGGTCTCAGCCGTGCATCAGCAGGCTGTCTTCTGCCCCCACCTGCCCGAGCGAGCTTACCCTCTGCACACTTTTCCTTCCAACCCGGGTTGAAAGGGGCCAGTCTCCATTCCTGATACAGACTTTTTGATCTTGAGACCAACGTGTGGAGCTTGAAAGGCTTTCCTTGCCAAATGTAGTGCAGGACTGAAATTGGGTCCCTGGAAAAGCCGTATCCTGCAGGTCTTCTGGGGACACGAGAGCGCGCTTGCCTGGGTTCGTCTCCCTCCACTCCCACTGCACCTTAGACACTCGCTCCTGCCCCTGACCCACAACACGCTGGGCAGGAAAACAGCGGTGTTTCGGCACGTGGCAGCATGTGCTGTGTGAGAAGTGGCCAGCGGTGGAAGGGGTTTGATGTGTGAGTGAAAGGTCCCTCAGGTAACACCGCTGGGGAGTGCTTGATCTGACGCTGAGAACTCACCAGGTCATGCTGGAAATGGCTGCTGCTGGGCATGGCTTTCATCCTTGTTTATCTTCCTTTTTAAGAAAACCCTTCATGAAGTTTTGTGGCGGGGTGGGGGCCGTTTGTTGTTGGGTTGTTTTTTTGTTTGTTTGTTTTTTGGTACAAATGGATATTTTTTTCCTTAGAACGAGAGAGAAAATGTGTGTGTGTGTGTGTCTGGAAGAGCACTGGTATATTCCTTTTTATCGTCTCTTGTCACTGCAGGGCAAGGTTGTAACCTTTTGACGCAGATTGTGAATCTTAATGAATTTATCATTTGCCATGGGAAAGAGATGCCTGTTCAAAGAGTGGGAAACATTTTCTTTTGCTAGCAATATCAAGATGAACTTTGTATGGAAAATAATAACTAATCTTTTGATTACCTACTATGTGTTAGCTACCATTTTAAACACTTCGTGTATTAACTTAATCTTCATAGAATCCATTATTGCTGGTTTTTCCGGTGACATTTGAGGAAGAAAAACAGAAGGACGATAAGTCCTTTGCCTGAGGTTGTACATTTAGTGGGCTTCCCTGGTGGCTCAGAGGGTAAAGAACTTGCCTGCGATGCGGGAGACCTGGGTTTGATCCCTGGGTTGGGAAGATGCCCTGGAGGAGGGCATGGCAGCCCACTCCAGTATTTTTGCCTGGAGAATCCCCATGCACAGAAGAGCCCCTGGACTACAGTCCATGGGGTCGCAAAGAGAGTAAATGAGAGACCCAGGCCTCAGGCTCGGGTTCCAGTGCCAGCAGTGTTCACACTGCTGCTTTTCAGCAGGCTGAAAACAATTCCTGGGCACAAGCACGGAGCACTGAGGTTAACTAGATGTTCCCAGACTGGTACCTAGGACATGGCCCCTGCCTTCAAGGTCATACTGTCTAGTGATCAGAGGAAAGGGCTGAGCCTGTCTTTACTGATGTGTCTCCATTGCTGGGTGCAGTGTCAGGCATGCACATGGGAGGTAGTCAGTAAGATTTTGTTGAATTTTGAATCCATATAGGCTCCAGAAGGTTAATTTAGCTTATGGATGATCAAGATTGAATCATGATCAGTTAACAATAAAGGGGAATTTGAGCCTTCTAAAACGTGGTGGTCACAACCTGCCACCTTCAGGAACACCAGTGGGAAGGTAGTTTGGCACCAGCTGGATCACTGTTCTTACCCACTGCAGTATTTTTCAAATTCTTTCAAGGGTTGCGTGGGGGCTCCCTAGCTGTTGTGTGGTTTATAAGGCTGTTAGGTGTGTCATGGGGCTTCCCAGGTGACACTGAGCAGTCCAGAATCCACCTGCCAGTGCAGGAGAGATGGTTCATTCAGTCTCTGAGTTGGGAAGATCCCCTGGAGGGGGAGAGGTATTCCCATGAATGTTCCTGGGAGAGAACCCCATGGACTGAGGAGCCCAGTGGGCTGCAGTCTGTGGGGTCACAAAGAGCCGGACACAACTTGAGTGAGCATGCGCACACATGCATGTCGCATGAAGAGTTTCATGCTGTAGAAGCTTCAGATGCACGTGTTGACATGACACAATGTCCTGAAAGAGGGTGGCGCAGTGAGGGGGTCAGAAATAGAAAACTATGGACTCAAAGGTGGGACATAGGACAGAAATGTTGGGGCCTGGAGGACAATTAAGACAACATAGTAAAGACTGGCATGAGGAGCAAAGACAAGAGTAGAGTGGAGGCACAAGAAGAGGAGGAGGAGGAGGAGGCAGGAAACACTGCTTAGCAAAGCTTCACATCATTGACCTTAAACCCAGAGACTTCAGAATTTTTAAACAGTGGCCCTGTGGCTTACCAATTGTCACTTCAGGTTGACTGCCTTTTGACTGGGGAAGGTTTGGGGTCCACCTCCACCACTCCCATGTCATTAATCCTCAGAGTGTTTAGACCATGAGTTCTGGGGTGTTCAAGACAGCATGAATCAAGGGAGACGGACACTCGTGGCTAAAGGGCTGCCTGCTGTCATGATGGAGGGCTTCGTGAGTGTCAGCAGGTAGGGTGGCTTTACCAGAAAGTGTTTAGAAAAATGAGACCCAGCACCCACTTCTCACTCAAACACTTTACTGACATCTTCCTCTCAGCAAAACTGAGCATTAGGTGACCAGTGTTTGGTTTGAACTTTGATTCTAGTTTGCATGAAAGTGCATCATGCCTGTGAGTGCCTCTTCAGTGCTGCTGGGATAGAACCTGGGTGTTTTATGTGCTTCCTCTCTTTCAGGAAGATGGAAGGTCCTTGTAAAAGTGGTTTCCAAGGAATAACCCAACACTTTAAAGATTTATAGAACAAGTGTCCACTTCCAGGTTCATTTAAGTTTTACAAAACGTTTCTGCTTCTGCTTTGCCATGTCGGCAAAAGAGTCTGGGATTTAAATAAATAAAACCTGGTGGGACATAATAAAGCACACACACACACAAAATATGATGCATCAAGTTACTACTGAAGGGAATATTAAGACCTAAGTGATCTTCTCACTGATGCCTCCTGAACAGAAAACTGCTTTCATCCTGCGGCTCTGTGTTTTTTAAATAAGCTGAAGGATTTGTGGGCTGGGGGATGCTGCGAGGGGTATCCACCAAAGATAATGATCACGTTCAGGATCTGCACTTTTGTTTTCATGAAAGAAGGCAGATGATGGCACAAGAAGAAATGTTAAAAGTACCTGACCCTCTTTCTTTCTTTCCTTAGGAGTTTCTCAATGCAGCTAACTTGGTGAGATTTTTAAAAATAAATACTTTTGAGTACATCATGAGATAGGATATGTTAGGGTGAGACAGAGAACAGTAATGGAAGTCAGGAAAACCTGTAGACATTAAAAAGAAGTGTTTGCTGAGTCGCTCCTGTGTTTCCTCTTGTGAGGATTTTAGTAAAAACAAAATAGGGTCTCTGCCAAGTTCAGAAGGTATATTTTCTCTGTCTTCATTCAGTCTTCTTGGTTTCCTCAGGACCCAGGGCACCTAACACCTTCAGAACACATGTCCCGTGCTTTGGAAAGAGGCTCTAAAAAACACTACACACTCTTAATCAGATACATTGTCATGCCTTTATCCTGTTTCTCCATCTAACTAATCCTTTGAAAATTGCCCTGAGGGAGCTTTTATTTTACTGAAGAATTTAGACAAAAGAATAAGTGAATGAATGAATAAAAGAAAATTATCTGTCATTCAATCCAGAGATGAAATTATCCTAAATCTGCTCATTAAGACTTGTTGGGCTGTGCTTTCTATACCACTGTCCCTAAGTGCTTTAATCATTTATTAATTATTAAACCTCCCCTGTAGCGTAAGGGAAAAGGGAGGCTTGATACCAGTTTGGAATGCAGTAAGTTTCTTTTTATTTTCCTTAACAGCTACATGCAGTCAGTTAGAAACTATACCCGCTTGGTATTTTGTGTTACTGAGCCTCAATCTAAACTGTAAATTAAGCCCAGGAGGTCACTAGAGCATCATCTTCAGGAAACTCCTAGTGTCAGAAAAGGGCATTGTGCATTCAGCCCCAGTGTCATCCTTTTACATTTGTGTGCCAAAGAGAAGCCTGTCATTCATAAAACCTGGCTATAGCTACACAAGCCGCCTTCACATGTGTGATGGAAATATTCTGAGAGTGAAGTTTATTTTCACTGAACTTACACAAAAGCCAGACTTACCAGCATGTATTAATTTGTCTTTATTTTGCATCATGGCATTTAGGGGAATCCCTGGGGGCAGCTTACTGGGTCTGAGAGCCAGAGATTTCATTCGTTTGGTAAACATTTGTTGAACTCCCACTGTGTGCTGTGCACCACTGGGGAATAAGACTAACACAGTCTCTGTTCTCAAGGAGTAGGTAATCTAGCATGTAAGTCTGATATGAAAAGCTAGCAGACTTCGGAAGTGATAGGCTGGGTAGAGGTAGTGGCCTTGGGAGAAAGGGGAAGAAGAAATAGTGGACCAAGGCTGGCAGCAGGGAGGCTCCAGATTCCCCTGGGAATGATAGTGTTAGAGTGGGGAGAAAGCATTTTGAAATCTCATTTCAGCAGCCAGGAGGGGAAGGCTCCAGTAGGATGGGTAGGGAAAAAGGAGTCAGGGCAGTTGGGTCAGGGTTTGGCCTCCTTCCCAGAATGTGATGACAGGGACCCCCAGGAATCAACAATGATACCAGCTGAGTGAAGATAGTCAGGAAACATCTTGCAAGAGCTGCCTTAATTCGGATCCTTGCTGGTGTATTTTAACAAAGTCACTTACCATATAAACGACTGGATACCATGACAATACAAGTAGAAGCACTTAGACTGGTGCTTTCTGTCTAGTCATTAAGGAGTTACCTAGGGCTTCCCTAGTGGCTCAGACTGTAAAGAATCCTCCTGAAGTGCAGGAGACTCAGATTTGATCCCTGGGTGGGGAAGATCCCCAGGAGAAGGGAATGGCAGCCCACTCCAGTATTCTTGCCTGGAGAATTCCATGCACGGAGGAGACTGGCAGGCTACAGTCCATGGGGTCGCGAGGAGTCGGACACGATTGAGCCACTAACGCTTTCACTTTTTCGAAGGAGATACCCAGCTAGAACAGGCAGGGAAGGTGCAGCAGCAATTCAAGTCCAGTATTGTTTAACACCTTTGCTCTTAACCAGGAAGCAATTGTACCTCCTTTAATATAGAAAGTCCTTCCAAACATCCAAACACCAAGTTTCCACTTATTTTCATATTAGAATAGCTTTGCATTAGGTCTCTTCTCCCCTCATTTTTTTTCTCCATAAATTTGGCAGAATTCCATAAGCTTCACTTAAACAACATTATAAGTGATTGCAGCGCTGTTTTAAATACTTGTGAAGAGAGTTAGGAAGCATATGCACTCTGATTTTTTTGTGTGTCTATTTCATTATTTTTTAAAAATCCTGATTATAAGCCACCAAATTGATTTAGTAGTTTGGAGCACCTTTGAGTGTTCTCTCAGACATCAACTAAACAGTATTTCCAACCACAGTGACTAAATCAGGCACTTCTATGTTTGAAAAATTTATAGGGTAGAAAGAAAATGTATGTGGCTAGATAAATATCCAGGCAGTTGGGACATGTCTGAAGTGAAACACTAGTTTCCTGAAACATATTCACTAAACATACAGCCGTGTCACAAAAAAAGATTACTCTCAAGAGAATTTATTATGATATGTTTGCTCCCCAGGAATATTGCCCTTAGTTTATGGGGCATCTCCATATTGAAGTCATTTGTTTCAGATTCTGTTTATGAAAATGAAATGTTGCCTTGAATCTTGGAAAACTTATTTGGTCAGTCCAATTAAGAAAAAAAAGAAAAGAATTTTGTATTTAGCATTCTAGTTCTGATATTAGAAGGGGCATTCAATAACTGTAGTAAATTTGTTGCAGGAAGGAGGACCCCTTCCAGGGCCTGAAACTGGGCTCTTGTCTAACACTCGGAAATGAATTGTCTGAGGAGACACATGTGCTGACAAAGCAAGAGAGTTTATTGGGAAAGGGCACCCGGGTGGAGAGCAGTAGGGTAAGGGAACCCAGGAGAACTGCTCTGCCGCGTGGCTTGCAGTCTCAGGTTTTATGGTGACGGAATTAGTTTCCAGGTGGTCTTTGGCCAATCATTCTAATTCAGTCTTTCCTCGTGGCGCACGCATCGCTCAGCCAAGATGGATGCTAGCGAGAGGGATTCTGGGAAGTGGACGGACATGTAGTGTCTCCTTTCGACCTTTCCCAAAGTCTTCTGGTTGGTGGTGGCTTATTAGTTCGGTATTCCTTATCAGGATCTCCTGTCATAAAACAACTCATGCAAATGGTTACCGTGGTCCCTGGCCAGGGTGGGCGGTTTCAATCAGTGTGCTTCCCCTAACAAATTCAGAGGTTACTTAGAGACTGAATTGATTGTCTTGTTTTAACATTTTGACTTTCAAGAAGATTTATCAGCCAAACTTTACTTGTATAAATTCCACTTGAGTTTGGGACTTTTTTTAAGGAAAAAATTCTTTGTAGGGATAATTGTTATATGTATCATAGTGTATTTGTGCAGGTGAGACTTCCCAAATCTTGATAAAAATGAATTGAAGGGAATGTATTTTGAACAAGGCTGATCTTTACTGTGTAAATGAGCCTTCACAGTGTAGTGTAATATCTCTGCAAAGCTGTGGAATTTTATCTTCTGCATTCTGAAGCTGCTAGATGCTAAAGTCTCAGCTTTATTCATGTGGAGCCAAGAGAAGGCAACCACTTACATGTCAACCTTATATCCAAGCAGAGATGGTCACAAAATGATGGCTTTTGCGATGTAACAGAATGCCTACCAGAAGTCAGGGGATTTGTTGTTGTTTTCATTTTGTGTTCTTCTCTACTGGTGAGTGTCTGTTTAAAAGTAAGTGAGAATCCAGCAAGAGAAAAAGCGTCACACATTACTTTCTCCAGGGGATCTTCCCAAGCCAGGGATCAAACCCCAGTCTCCTGCGTTGCAGGCGGATTCTTTACCATCTGAGCCACCAGGGAAGCCCACACTTTTTAAAACCGAAGAAATATGGCCATTTTACTGAAAGAAAGAGACAGTCTAGCACAGGAGTTCAAGGTGATAGCCCCGCAGTCCCCGCCGGCTGGATTTGTATCCCACCAAGTCAGCCACCCTGTAGATTCAAATTCTTAGGCAGTGGAGAGTGATTATCAACTGAGTCCAAGCTAAATAGACTGTCCTGTCCCCAAACAAGACACGGACTGTGGGCATCAGCCTGTCTGTCACATCCAGGCAGCCCGAGCTCAGGCAGATGGCAGTGCTAGAAGCAAGCTTGTAGGGGCGCCTCTCGGCAGTCACTGGTCGTGTGAGATGGTAGAGAGCCAGGTCATGCTGAAGCCTTGTTCTACTTTTTCGGCTATGCTGCAGCATGTGAGATTCTAGTTCCTCAACCAGGAATCAAACCTGTGCCTTGTACAGTGGAAGATCACAGTCTTAACCACTGGAATGCCAGGGAATTCCAGCCTTGTTCTACTTCTGTCCAGGGCTCAAAGGACAGCATCAAGCCCTAATTTTCTTCATCTTTTTGGTGTAAGAACCTTACACGTATTGCTTTCCTTTGACTTGAATCTAAGCTCAGGTTCAAATGGGCGCCTCCCAGCAACATCACCCTGTCCTTTACTGGCTCACACCAGTGAGAACCGTCGTAGAGCTGGAGTGGGAGCTAACCCCACAGACACTGAAAGTGGAAGCGAGGATATTTCCCAAAGGAAAACTGGAGTATTGTTGTACCAAGAAAATTGAAGGGATGAAGTGACAGAAACAACAAATGTCTATACAGAAGTGAGGATTGGGCCAAGGTCTCTCGGTTCTCCAGTTAGTATTGGCCCAGAAAAAGGTTTGCAGAAGACCCAGGTTTGCGGAGGAGGCCAGTGCACAACCCGGCCCAGAGGCTCAGACAGGTCAAGTCAGCAGAAAGGAAACAGACATTGGAAAGAAATAATAGTCGCTGGGTATCTTATACCGTACCAGGATCTTTACATGTGTGGTCTAGTTTAAGCCTCAGCACACCATGAAGTAGAACTGAGGATTTATTAGGACTGGCGATGAGCATAAAGATAAATCTGGAGTCACCCAGAGCTTTGGGTGACCCCAGGGCAGGCTGAGAAAGCAGGCCTCATAGAGGGAAACATGGGTGCTGCTTGTAGTTGACAATGAAATTCTTCTTTTGACCTAGATGTGCAGTGATTAATTACTTTGGTTGTTTGGAAAGCAGTAAAGCCAGTGAACCATGCCACGGTCTTGATCTTGCAACCCACATATCTTATTTTTCAACAATGGGAAATAGTTTTTAAGAGATAAATGTGACTTCTGTGTGCCATGTATATATTTGTGCCACATTTAATTTCATTAGCTGTGATATCACATAGCTGTGGTTATTTAACTGGTTAGACCAGATGGTAAAGCTTTCTGAAGAAAAACGGTTCCACGATGTAATTGAACATGTCCTGTTGACAGAGTTACAACCACCCATTTTCCCAGTTAAATATAGGTGATTCAATAAAATGGACAGAGTCTTTTTCTCTGCAACCACTTCTAGCTCAAAACATAAGGGAGAAAATATGCTACAAAATGGGAAAATTGCACAATTATGGTGGATCGCACAGAGTGATAGGAATAGAGACAGGCCTCCCCCTCCCACTCTGGACGAAAGAGGAGCTGTTTGCTGATACCTAGGTTTGGCTGGTGACCAAGGGAAGAGACCTTGGCTTTCTTAGTTATGACCAGTCTGAAAATGGACATGAACATTATGAAGACTAGCCAGTAGCTTTTGAAACACCATGTAGAGTGTTGGCTTCTGAGTTCAATCAAGTGCAGAGGAAACATTTGTGTTGACCTGGGGCAGATGAGGATGCTGGGTTTTATAACTTTTCAGTCAATACAAAAATATGCCAGTCAAATTAATGTTTGTGAACAAACATTTAATGGAGCTAATATTAGCTGAAAATATTTCTGTATTTATTAAAGAAAAGATTAACTAACTGTAGGCAAGATCACTGGAGATGATGACAATGATGGTCATCACTAGAGATGATAATAAGTGAGACATTCTTATGGAGAAGTTGGGAAATGAATGGCACCTGAGCATGTGGAGGAACTTAAATGAAGCAGTTGCTACATGTATATTTTTCTTAGCTAGCTTAGTATTGCATGAGTAAAAACTTGCAGTCATTCTCACTCTCTCCTTGTCGAGAAGCTGAAAAATTGAGAGTCAGAAGCACCCAAATCCTCTCAAGGTCATCCTTTCATTTTACCAATAAAGAAATAGAGGCTTAAAGAGAAGAACTCACACACTTTAAGAGAAATTAGGGCTGGGGTCTTTCCTGGTGGTCCAGTGGCTAAGACTCCATGCTTCCAACACAGTGTGCTCGGGTTCCATCCCAGTTTGGGGAACTAGATCCTACATGCTACAACTAAAAAGATCCTACATGCCACAGTGAAGATTGGAGCTCCTGTATGCTGCAACTAAGATCCAGTGCAGCCGAATTAATAAATAAAATTTTAAAAGAGAGAGAGATGAGGGCCAGGACCCAGTTGTCTCTTCTCCCATGACTGGCTTTGTTCCTGTTGCAGTGCCAAGAAGATGATAGAGAGAGTGGGGGGTGGGGCGTGAACATGTGAGGGTCACCTGCCCTCACTGCTGGTCACCCAAAGTGGCTTCACTTCTGTCTGTTTCATCTATTGGGATCTCATGTAAGAATTTATTTAAAATACTGTTCTCAAGTAAAAATGTATGAAGTTTGAAACCTGCTATCCTCGACCACAGGTCGGCGTGTGTGACTCCTGCCCAGTGGGCCTTACAATATGGGCTTCTCTGTATCTACTCTTTTCCTAATTCATATGACAAAAAGTAAAGTGAAAGTTGCGCAGTCATGTCCAGCTCTTTGTGACTCCATGGACTATACAGCCCGTGGAATTCTCCAGGCCAGAATACTGGAGTGGGTAGCCTTTCCCTTCTCCAGGGGCTCTTCCCAACCCAGGGATCGAACCCAGGTCCCTGCATTGCAGGTGGATTCTTTACCAGCTGAGCTACAAAGGAAGCCCAAAAATACTGGAGTGGGTAGCCTATCCCTTCTCCAGCAGATCTTCTCGACCCAGGAATTGAACCAGGGTTGCCTGCATTGCAAGAGGATTCTTTACCAACTGAGCTAAGCTGAACCGAATCTTGTGGACAAAGAAGGCAGAGTAAGGAAATATCTCAGGGCAGTTGACTGTTTATAGACAGCATAGAACCTTGTCACCCTACCTATATCCCAATTAGATTTGGGAAAATTGGCCTTGGGAATCTGAATCCAGGATGTTAGTCCCAGCTCTGCAGGGAGCTGCTGTTTGACGTCGCACACTGCTGGTAGAACAGTTCAGGGAGTCCTCAGTCCCACCTGATAAAGGAAGTAGGTAAAGATGGCAAACCTTGTCCAGCTACTGCAGGAGAGAATCCAGGCAGGGAGAGAGACGCGGCCTACCCTGAGCCCTTCAGCACCAACCTGCGTGGACCTTCACTCCGAGCCTCCTCTCTAAAGCATCTCTGCTGGTGATTCAAAAATCTAACTGTTCTTTTGACATGTTTTACACCTGATTCCTTTAATCACCAAGTCTTGAACTACTTTCCTTGCTTTTTTCCCTGTGGGTGCGGACCAGCCTCAAGTTCAGCCCAGCAGGCTGAGCCTGGAGAGGCAATCATGGTCCCCAAATGGACTCCTTTGTTTCTGAAAGGGACCTTTCTAGGAGGCTCCCCAGGGGCTGCAGGTCTGTTCTCCTAAGGCTTCCTGATTGCCTCTCCACCTGGCCCCAGAGGGATCTGATTGCAGCTCTGCTTTCCCCTGGGCCTTTGCTTGCTTTTTACCCACTTGCAGCCGATCTCCTGAAGGCCTGATTGGCCTCTCCACTTCTCCCAGGGCACGGGACTGTTCCTCCCCTCTTGAGCTGCCTCAGCCATCTAACCTCTGCCTGCCTGGTGTCTAGGTTTTCCCTACTGCCTGAGTATCCCAGGGAACACTGGTACAAGCGCGCGCACACACACACACACACACACACACACACACACACACACACTGGTACAAGGGCGCACACACACACACACACACTGGTACAAGCGCGCGCGCGCACACACACACACACACACACACACAGAGCTCATCTTGAAAGCGCCTCTGCATCTTTCTCTCAGCGCTGCTTAATATCATCCCCACCGTAATGTCATCCCCACCTTCTCCCAATCCTGACTTCCCACGCTAGCCAGCCAGGGCTGAGATAGCCATGCCTTTTTCTTTAGTTTACTTTGAACTCATAGAAGAGGCCTAGGTATTGTGTGCTTCTCACATCATCTAATTTATCTGAACACAAGGCGCATAGCTGCTTCTAAGAGAGGAGATCAGTTTTACTCTGAGTGGTTTCTTTTAGCTGTGTTGGAATTTTTTCTTCCCAACTCAGGGATGGAGCCCACATGTCTTGTATCTCCTGAGTTGGCAGGCAGGTTCTTTACCATTTGCACCACTTGGAAAGCCCAAGATACACAGGTAGATTGTGTAATTTGGGATTTGGATGTTCTGCGCATCATACTGTGTTCTTCCAAACTTAATAAAGGTATAGTTGGTCTAGGTCATCTGTCTGTAGGAATCTCTACAGACTGCTCTTAGAGTAGTCTGTTCTCATCTGCTCTTAGACCCCATTTTGTAGTATGTTATCAACAGGCCTGCATTTTTCATGTAACATTTGTCATTTAATTTTCATTTTGTTCCTGCTCATATCCCCATAGTCATCAGCATGAGATGACTGTGGTGACATCTTTTCAGCCTAGAGAGGAGACACTGGTGTTTAGTCAGCCTCTACAGACTCAGTGGAGGCATCTGTGGTTCTTCAAGTCTTTTTAAATATTGAGAAGAGCTCCCTGACCCCCAGTCAACTCCATGGACCCTTGCTCCCAGGCACTGAATTTAGCAGTGGTTAGTTTCTGTCTGAATACTATGATGAGGGACAGAAGCTGCATTTAGGATTTTCATTTGAAGGGTTGGACAGCAAGATCTTTTACTCCATTTGGATTTTTTAAATAGGCTAATGTTTTCTACTCCAGAGAACTGAATGCCTTTTAGGTAAGGAAACTAAAATATAGTAGGTCAACTTTAAGATCACTATGCAAATTTATGTCAGAATCACTTGAACAGCTTTTTCGTGTATCTGTTGGGAATAAGCCAGTGGTCTATAAACCCAGAAGTGACAGAAAGGGCTGAAAGTGGCAGACCCTGCCCTCAAGGGGTTTCTATATAAGAGATCAAATAAAGTATAAATAAAATTAATGACATTCAGCAGCAGTGAATGAGTTTAAACCACTAGTTTGAAGATTTCAGAAAATGAGAAAGAAATTGATTTCTTTGTTTTAAAAAAATAGCTTATCGAGATGAAGTTCACATAACAAAGTTAGCCATTCGAAATGAGCAATTCGGTGGCACTTAGTGCATCCACAATGTTGTGCAATTACCTAGTTCCAAAGTATCTCCATCACTCCAAAGTAAAACTGCTTATCTGCTAAGCAGTATACTAATTCCTCTCTCCTCCAAGCCCCTGGCAGTCTCTGATCTCTCTTAAAAGTTAAAATTTAAAAAATAAAAAACTAAAAAAAAAAAAAAAGAAAAAAAGAAAAGAAAAGTTTATCTATTCTGGATATTTCATATAAAGGGAATCATACAATATATGACCTATTTCTGTGCTTTTTTGCTTAGCATATATTTTATAAATTCATCCATATTGTAGCATGTCTCAGTACTTATTTCCTTTTTATGTTGAATAATTTTCCAATATATGTGTTTACCATAGCTTTGTATCCATCAATGAAAAATTTGGGCCATTTCTACCTTTTGGCTCTTTTGAATAGTGGTGCTATGAACATGTGTGTACCTGTACTTGTATGAATATCTGATTTCAGTTCTTTTGGTTATGCACCTAGGAGTCAAATTGCAGGATCATATGGTTAAGTCTGTGTTTAACCCTTTAAAGAATCACTGAATCCATAGGCTGAATCTTTTGGGGTACCCACCAGCAGTGAGGGTTCCAGTTTCTCTCCATCCTAACACTTGCTCTTTTTCTTTGTTTGCTTTCTTCTTTTTTTTTGTTTTTAAGTACCCACCTTAGTGGGTGTGAAGTGATACCATGTGGTGGTCTTTATTTGCATTTTCCTGTTAATGATAATGGCATGTTTCCATGAACCTGCATATCTTCTTTGAAGAAATGTCTATTCCTGTCCTTTTCTCACTTTGAGTTGGGTTCTCTTTTTGTTGTTGAATTGTAAGAATTCTTTATTTATTGTTTATACTAGACCCATCAGATCCATACTTGGCAGCTTTTCCCTGTTCTTTAGCTTATGTTTTCACTTTCCTGGTAACACTGTTTGTTGCAGTTTTTAATTTTAATGGAATCCAGTTTATCTGGTTTTCTTCTTTTATTGCTCATTTTTTAATACTATGATTAGGAGTCTGTTGCCAAATCAAGGGTCCTAAGGATTTACCCCTATGTTTTCTCTTAAGAATTGTATGGCTTTAGCTCTTATATTTAGGCTGATGATCTATGTTGAGGTAATTTTTGTACATAATGTAAGGTTATGATCCAACTTTTTTTTTTTTTTTTGACATGTGGCCATTTGTTGAAGGGATCCTTTCTCCTCATTGAATAATCTGGGCACCTTTGTCTAAATCAGTTGGCTGCAGATATTTACTTCTGGACTCTCGGTTCTGTTCCGTTCTGTATGTCTGTCCTTATGTCAGTACTGTACTGCTTTGATTATTGTATTTTTGTTGTAAGTTTTCAAATGTGACTCTTACTGACCTTGTTCTTCTTTTTCATAAGTGTTTTGGCTATTTATAATCCCTTACAATTCCACACACATTTGAGGATTGGCTTTTCCATTTCTACCAAAGAGCATTGAAATTTTGGTAGGAATTGCATTGAATCTGTAGCTCGCTTTGGGTAGTACTGACATTTTAACAATATTAAGTTATCCAATTCATGAATATGGTGTGTCTTTCCATTTACTCAGATCTTCAGTTTTGCAGTTTTAGTGTGCCAGTCTTTTACCTCTTTAGTTATTCCCTATCCTTTTGGATACTATTGTAAATGAGTAATTATTTTAATTTCATTTTTGGATGGTATGTTCCTGGAATATGGAAATACAACTGATTTTTGTGTGTTGGTCTTACACCTTGCAATTTGGCTGAATTCATTTTATTAGCTTTGAGATTTTCTGTATATGGAATCATTTCATCTGTGAACAGAGGTGCCTTTTATTTCTTTTTCTTATCTAACTGCTCAGGTTAGAACTTCCAGCACAGTTTTCAGTAACAATGGTGAGCACAGACATCTTTGTTTTGTTCATGATCTTAGAGAGGAAAGGTTTCAGTATATCCCTGCTGAGTATGAGGTTAACTATGGGTTTTTCATAAATGCTCTTATCGTGTTAAGGAACTTCCCTTCTATTCATAGTTTTCTGAGTGTTTTTATCATAAGAGGGTGTAGGATTTTGTCAAATGCTTTACCTACACCTGGGCTTCCCAAGTGGCACTAGTAGTAAAGAATCTGCCTGCCAGTGCAGGAGACCCAAGAGATGTGGGTTCGATTCCCAGGTCAGAAAGATCCCCTGGTGTAGGAAATGGTACCCAACTCCAGTATTCTTGCTTGGAAAATTCCATGGGCAGAGAAGCCTGGCAGGCTACAGTCCATGGGGCCACAAAGACTCAGACATGACTGAGCACACACACATTGCCGACGTCATTTGAGATGTTTGTGTGGTGGGTAGAATCTTACAGAAAGAGGAGAATGGATTAATAGAGAGAAAGAGAAATGTGAAATCTGGAGAAGTAAGTAGCTAAAGTACAGCGCTAGGAATGTGACTAGTATCTGCAGAGATTACTGCACAGTCTACAGTCACTGGAGGAGAACAGAGCGGAGCAGAAGACCTGATGACAAGCCTGGAAAGGACAGATTCTGAGAACACTAGGAAGGACCTTGAATGCCAGAAGACCTCGCACTGCTGCTGCTAAGTCACTTCAGTCGTGTCCAGCTCTGTGCGGCCCCATAGACGGCAGCCTACCAGGCTCTGCTGTCACTGGGAGTCTCCAGGCAAGAACACTGGAGTGGGTTGCCATTTCCTTCTGTAGTGCATGAAAGTGAATTTTTAGGGTTTCTGAACCCAGTGAACTAAGAATTGTGACAGCTCATTGCTTCTGTGTGTCCACTTCTACTTTTGACTTTTTCATCCATGTAACTAACATCTAACATCCTTCCTTTTTAATTTTGGCAGTGAAGTGTCACATACACTTGATGAATAAGGAAATACTGGATTTCTTCAATACCATGTAATGAATCCTATGATTTTTTTAAATTTAGGATAAATAAAAACAATATTATGAAGTAAGCCAACTCTTTGTGGTGGTTCGTTTCTAGTTATGTACAGGGACAGACCTGGTAACAAGCCAACAGCTTTTGTCAGGGCTGTAAATTAGACAGGAGAGAAGAACAAGCTGCCCATTCCTAGCTCCCGGCAAAGGTTCCTGAGATTTCTGCCAGCCCTCTCACAGACAGCAGCATGGTTCCTCAGCTGTCCTTCTAGTCAGAGAGACAGATGGAACCTCAGGGGCTTCCTGTTCACGCGTCTCAGAATTCAGAGTTGTTATGATGTGTGGGCTTTGAAAATGCCACACTTTAGGGAAGCCGAGTTTCTGCATCTCAGGCTTTCTTCTATTGAGCATGTGTTCCTTTCCATGTCTGTGGCATTAATTTTTGCTGTGTGTGCCTCCAGGGTCCTAAGGATTCCAGGTCCCTGGAATCTCAGCAGAGGATGAGGTCTAGTTCCGCTGGAAGGCGGGCTCATTAAGTTTACTTGAAGTTTACCTTCCTGCACACTCTCCTGCCTGGTTCTCAGGTCAGCCTCGTGCCCTCCCTCTTCCTGTTTAGTTAGTCACTCTCCAGTGGGCCGTCATTTCCTGGGACTTTGCTCCCTCTAGGCAGTGGGCTTTGACCTGAAGGCCAGCTTATCTATGTAAATGTCGCAGTGTGTATCAGAGATGTGACTATTTAGCTCTTAAACCAGGTGCCTCTGTCCTTTCTAAAGACCTTTCCAGCATACTGTTAACCTAAGTGCCAGGGGCAGAAGACCCCAGGGGCACCTGATGCAAATGTTGCTGACTTTTTCATGAGGACACTTTATCACAGAATTCCAGCTGTTGGTGTCAGCAGGTGACAGTGAGGCCTCTCTTGGATAAGAAGAATATGAAGAGCAAAGGAAATGAGAAATGGAAAGAGGAATTGGATTCAGTCATCAGAAAGCTATTTGACATCTAAATTTTAGCCAGTAGTGGGTACGGCTGCATGGAAAATGCATGCATACACCCAGTGTTGCATGGTCATAATTTCCTTATCACCATCATCGAGCACTGTTAATGAAGAAGCCAGTTGTGCATGACTCTGTGTGCAGCTATGCAATGATACTTCCCAGGTAAATTGCCTAGGGTATGGAATGTGACTGAGACTTGACAGTTAGCGCAGTTCCTTAATTGCAGCAAGGCAGCTGAAGTAAACAAATCTTTGAGAAAGCCTAGAACTAAAAAGTCTAAAGTTTGGAAGCAAGTCATGCTCTTTCATGTTACACATCATGGCATCATCGAGTCAGTGGGCATGAGTTTGAGCAAACTGAGAGATAGTGAAGGACAGGGAAGCCTGGGGTGCTACACTTCCTGCGATCACAGAGTCAGACATGATTGAGTGACTGAACAACAACACATTACACAAAGGAATCTTTCTTTCTTAAAAGACTCACAGACTTTTATGCTGGAACATCTAATACAGATTTTATTTTTCTTTTTGAAACAGTTGGCTTGTTAACAGAAAATCCTTACAGGTTAGTTACCAAAAAAGTTGAGCAATATAAAAAAGAACATCTAAACTAAAAAAGAAATGCCATCAATTCACCCCAGCCCACCAAACATGCTTCCACTCCCACTGGATGACCACTGTTAACATTTCTCTATCACCTTCCCATCCTCCTTTTAAGTAAAGATATATGCATGTGTGTTCAGACATTACTTTAAGTTCATATTGATGCACGCATATGTTTTCTCTGACTGGCTTTGCCTGCCTGGAAGGTTACAGCGGTTGTTTAGACCTGCTCCCCTTAGCTTCTCGATGAGAAAAGCCAACAGCCGTACCCCTTTATTCTGCCTATTGCTGCAGGATCACTACTTTTGGCTTTACTTTTAGATGACTGATTTTTATTGGTTTTAATGCCACAGCCAGTTAGCCTTTATGTTTTCACATTCAGAATTTGTTTCTTTTGTTTGGGGTGAAAATAATTTCTGCCACCAAGTGTCCATTTGCTCACTAAGAATGCTTTTAGCAGAGGCAAAAAGCACCAGGACTGCCTCTCTGGTTTTCACAAGAGACACTTACCTCTAAGGCTATAACTTTTAACGGAATTAGATTCAGGGTCATATTTTTCAAATGATAGATATCTGTGTGACTATCAAGATGCTATATGCTCAGTAAAACATAAACATATTCTCTTCTCTGGCTTTTCCCTCAGAAGGTTACTTTTCTGCCTCAGTGTCTTCTGTGTCAGCCTTGTTTTGTTTTGAAGTTTATGGTTTGTTCCTGGACATTGTAAGCCCTGTTCATTGACTGTGGAGTTGACTACTGATTCAGAAATCCAGTCCCTGGAGACGTAAAGCTCAGCAGACATGCACAGAGTGGGCCCCTGCTTTTGCTGAAGTCCCTCTTCATCTCCAGGAACTGAATTTTTCATGCAGTAATTAAAATTTGTAGGTCAGGCCTCCCATGGCACCGTTTGCTGCTAATGTGGGAAAGCAATGATCAGATTCGCTTACGCTGCTCTTCACTGAGCTGAGACTTAAAGGATGAAGGGTGACATTTTCCCCCATTTTGTAAATTAATGCCATTGATCTGCCTAACAAGAACAAAGTTAGGCTTCAAAATACCAAATGATAAAGAGATTAAGACTTTAAATGGCTTTCCAAAAGGCAACCTCTATTGTAAGGCTCCAAGCTGACTATTGAACTTTCAATTAGAATTTCTAATAGGCTATTGACTTAAATGGATAAAATGTTGCAAGTGATAGCTTTCAAGATGACAAAGATTGCTTCTTACGTTCTGCAATATTACTTGATGTAGCATATACCATTCTGGAAGGTGAATAAGCAGAATAATAAACTGTTTGCCTCTCTTTTTAGCATGTCAACTGCATCTGTGGTATAGTTTTTCTCAAAGATGAATGAATGCATTTTTAAAAAATAAATGTGTTTTTGAAATGCTTTTGTGTTTTCTAACACTGAGCTCCATGAAACCTTTCACGGCATGGGACTCTCTTAGTCTCTGGCATTGTGGCAGTCTTCTTTCATGAAACACGGTCAGTGTGTGTGTGTCTCTCTGTGCCCACAGGCGTCCATACGTGCTCGCATGTATGTTCATGGTTGCGACTCCTGCAGCAGTGTTGTCTGTCTTCGCTCTCTGCCTCGGTTTACTGTTCTTGGAAGAAAAGATTCTCCTCCCTGATTGGGCTACCAGGGAAGTTTGACTCAGTCTTGGCCTTGTTATAAAACACTAGCTCTAATACATTTTTTCCAGTACTAATTTTTCAAAGACTAGCTACCTCTTCTAGGATAAAGGGTTAATATTATGCTTATGTTACAGTGCATTAAAAACTCTAATTAAAACAGCATTACGTTCCCATCTGCCAATCTCCAGTAATCTTCTTTAATTGCAGTAATTAAACTATATTTACATGTTCAGAATACTTGTAATTTAGCAAATTGCACTCTCTGCTCTACATTTAATCAAACAACCAGTTCCAGTATATTTAGTGTGGAAAGAAGTAATTTCAATGTTTTGATTACTATAGCAGATTTGACAGAGTAAGTGCCCCTCTAGTAGAGGGCTTGAAAGGGAAGGCAAACATGAAATACAGTCATGGTTTTGATTGTCATGTGAATGCCTAATTACATGTTGGAGGATTAACTATTAAAGGGTATCATGGTTGCACTTGATGTGTAGATACAGCCAATATTGCAGATAGCAGAGACTGTCTTTTAGGGAAATTTGACAAAAGAAGCTAAGTTTTCTCTCTAAAGGTTGGGAGATCATTGGAAATTGTAGTGAAAATGTTGCCTGAATTGTATAATTGCCACTGTGTCTCTTGCCTGTGATAGCAAAGCCTGCTATGCGAGATGATTATTTTAGTCTCCCCAGCTAGTGTGCGTGCGTGCTCAGTCGTGTCCGCCTCTTTGAGACCCAGGCAAGAATATTGGAGCAGGTTGCCAATTTCTTCTCCAGAAGATCTTCCCAGTCCAGGGATCAAACCCATGTCTCTTGCATCTCCAACATTGGCAGGCAGATTCTTTCCCACTGTACCACCTGGCAAGACCTCTCCCCTACTGGATTTCCGAAGAAATTCAGTGAGCGGCAACACCAGGAGATCTTCCTGACGATGGCAGTTCAGGAGTGAGTCCCTCCATGTATTCTATCTTTTGTGTTTTCTCTTTCACTCTGGAGAAGACCCAAGGTTTCCTGGAAAGGCCCTGTCAGAAGTCAAGCCTTTTTTCTTCCTATCTTTCATACTAAACCAGTCCATCTAACCCATCTGCATAGCCAGCCCCATTTCTGCTTCTCAGTTTCCTCATTTTACTTTATTTTATTTTATTTTTTGTGTGTGCTAAAAGTCACATACTATAAAACATATTAACTATATTTAACTGTGCAGTTAAGTGGCACTAAGTACATTTTTGCACTGTTCTCACCATTATCCATGTCCTGGATTTTTCACCTTCCCCAACTGAAACTGTCCCCATTAAACACTAACTCCCCATCCCCCACTCCCCTCCCCTCCCCTCCCCTCCACCCACCCCTCCCCGCCCCCACCAGCTCCTAGTATCTACCAGTGTACTTTCAGATTCTGTGAATTTGACTGTGCTAGGCACCTCATATAAATGAAATCAAACAGTATTTGGCTGCAGCTAATGTTTTAATATATTGGAATGCATTTTTAAGGGTTTAAGTTTCCTCATTTTAAAAACAGAAGTTATGTGAATATTGAATGTAATCAAAGAAACACTCTCTTCCTCACCTTAATAGTATATTTGTTACTGTTACTACCGTGTTGTACCACTACAATAGTTTCTATCTCGTTATCTGTATAAATTTGACAGGGATATTGGGTACTGCCGTCACATCTCTGCTTTCCAGAACAACAGGTCAGGTTTTTCAACATAGAATTTGAAATAATGTTGTCTCTTCCAGTAGCTTCATTGTAATTAGATGATGTTAACAGTGTGTTCTAAAATTTGTATGTCTCCTCACTTCTGGGTCATCTATTGTATTAATAAGGATTATACATTAATGAAAATAAAAAGACAGTCTAGCAGTGCTATTGAATACCAGTGCTCAACCTTGGTTCCTGACCATGTGAGAAAAGTGAAGCTACTGAAGTGTTAAAAATGATATGTGGGGGTGAGAATCTGAGATTTTCTTTACGGTTCAGTTAGTAACTTGCCAGATGATAACAACATGTTTCACTTCTTTAGCTTTTATATTGTTAGAGAAAGAGTAGAGAGTAAGCCTTGGACTTACTTTTTTTTTTGGCTCCTGGAGAAGCCACTTACATGTATAACCTTAACCAAAAAAATATTGGACTATAGACTGTCAGAGAAGAACAATTGGTTCAAATCCAGACCCATTTCTGTGTTATACCAGTGAGAATCTAACTTCTGACCCGTGACTTATCCTTTTTTTCTTCCTGCTGCCTTGTCACAGAGACTCTGATTATTTATGATGATTATTTTAAAAGTGTATTGGACAAAATTAAGCCTTATGGTGAAATTCAAAGCAAAATACTCTCTAAGCTGCAGTGTGGAGGGTTGGGGGTGCTAGAGATGCTTTGAAAGGAAAAGAGACATAAGTTGAAGTTAGGGCCAGCAATGATTGAAATGCCAGTTCTATCACTTAGCTGTTTAATCCCAAGAAAACCAGGTGATTTTTTTGAGCCTCTAATGCCTCATTTATAAAATGGGAATAAATATATACATGGGAACCTCACTGTTAGTTTTTCTCTCCCATTACCTATAATGTGTGTTCATGTATGGTAGACAGACAGACAGACACCCACACACCATAATAACTTAAGAGTCTTTGAAATAATATATGGTTTACAGTGCAAAAAAAGTATTTTTAAGAATGTAGCATAGCTGTCAAGAGAAATATGCCTAAAGGGTGAGGTATACCTAGAAACTGAAATTTCCAGATTTTTCCCAAACCTTCCTATAACCATTTTTTTAGTCCCTTGTTTTAACAAGTACTATTTTCTGAAATTGTTAACAGAAGACACAACTGAAGGATGTAAATCTTGCTACTTCTTTCACACTCTGCTTAGAAGTGCTAATGAGCAGCAGAGTAACCACAAGAAGGCCCTTTATCTGAACTTTATCTACTCATGTTATGGGTAATTAAGAATGTACTGTAGGGAACACACCTAGATGGCAAATAACATCTCGGCTCGCCAGAGGTTGCTGCAGACGCAGAGTTCAGTTCTCATTTTTGACTCTTATTGGAAATTCAGAAGTTAAAGTCAGCATCACTGTGCTAGAACATGTGAAACTTTGTCTCCTTGAAAACTTTCTACGTTGGGATTATGGAATGGGCACCACAGATACAGAGAGAAGCTCTAGCATTTAATTCCAAAGCCAGAAACTCTGACATTTACATTTTGCTAATGTAAAATGTTCACATGTCATCTTGCAGCATATAGGGTCTGGGCTCTTGCCAATAGGACTGCAAAGTCTTTCTGAAAAAGTGCTTTTGGGGTAGGAAGGGTGTTGAGCTGCAGAGACATTTCCTTAATATTGTTCTTTAAATGGACATAATATGTAAACACATAAAATTCAGAGCCCTCCTCTGAATTTCACTTTTCTGAGAAAGCATGACTTACTATAGCTTTCCTCCTAGTAATGTGGCTGATTTTCTGTTTTCCAGTGTTTACTTATACTGTATAATGTTTACTGTATAATGAGTTTATCGTATAATAAGGGACCCTGATTTATTAGCTCTTCATTACTCTCATTCCATCAGCTTCTTGATAAATGCTATAACCTTTGTCAGGGATGTGCATCTCAATCAGGTGATATCATTGCCTTTTAATGAACTCTTCCTCTTAGAGTAACAGCATCACATGTGAAATTCCTTATCCTGCATTATTAACAGGCCCCAGAATAAAAGGCACAGAGCCCCTGAGAAGGTTGCACTGAGAAATGGGGCAGAATTCATTACAGTTCAATACACGGCTAGTTAGCAGTCTTTGATCTATCATATTTACCCTTCTGAAACAGCAAGAAGGCATGGGCAGAGTGGTAGTCAACTCTTTCTAGCATGTGTAGGCATTTTGTAAGTGCAGCCTCCGTTGTTTAATGCCTAGCCTGACTTCTGGAATTTAACACAGTGACAAGTCTTTCAGAGGGGGCATGAAAAAAAAAGTGATATTTTACAACCTGAGAAGTTAAGCACTGAGATGGTTAGGGCCCAGCTCTCATTAGCTGAATGGTAGATTTTTCTAATTAGTTCTTTCTAGTGCAATTAGCACAAAAGAGTCTAATCACCTCATGTGAAACCAATCTAATGCTTGGCGAAGAATGCCCTTGGCTTCTCTTTCAGACTGGATCTTAGGATTTTTCGGTTCACCTCCTTACAGAGTGGGATGTGCCTAGTGAGTGTTTATTTAAGGTGTGAGCACATATCTGCAGAAGGGGCCAGACAAAACCAACTTGTTGACTCCCAGTGGAAGGATAGCTGGAGAAAGTGCTTAGAAATCTTCACTAGTTGGCAGTCATCAGTGTAATGACTTCAATTAAAGAATCTGTTTTCCTTGATAGCTTTCATTTACAAGTTTTTGACTGGGCCATGGAATAGCCCCTGTTCATCATGGTGGCACCTCCTGAGGGCACGAAACATGTTGCACGTTAGACTCAAATGAACCTGTAGTCCTGGGCTACCTGGCTCGATTTCTCAGGCTCTGTGGTGCAGGTTTTCCATCAGTTTTGGCTAATTTGTGCCTTTGGTGTTCTGTCTCTCCTCCCTCTCTATGCCTTGGAGCTCTCCATGGGTGCCACATTCGATTTGGAAGTGTTCTCAAATTTCTAGTATCCATCCATCACTTGATATCTTTTAAGGGAGCCAACTCTGGGTGTGTCAATTGATATTTTTCATGTTTACCTGGAAAGGAAACTATAATGGCGACATCCGGTCCCACAGCATAGAAACTGTTGTCCCTTTTGGGGGGAATGGCACCCCACTCTAGTATTCTTGCCTGGAGTATCCCATGGACAGAAGAGCCTGGCGGGCTACAGTCCCTGTGGTCTCAAAGAGTTGGACACTACTGAAGTGACTTAGCATGCACTTGCTTGCATGCAGGTGAAAGAGAAAATGCTCAGTGTGTGCATATTTATTATGAACTAGGGAAAGGAATGGCATCCTTGCTCCCCAGGCTGCAGAAGCTAAGAAAATGCAAGCTTCCACAGTCCAGGCCATCACTGCTCTGTAGAACTTCCTGGGATGATGAAAGTGTTCTGCTTCATCTAATATAGGAGACACTAGCTACATGTGGCTGTCATACGCCTGAAATGTGAGGCAGAGGGACTACATTTTTTTTTTCATTTTATTTACTTTTAATTTGCTCAAGTGTCCCTTTTGTGGAGAGTTGGTACTGTATTGGACAGGGTGGATCTAGCCCTCCTCTATCACCCTCACCAATGTGCACACAGCTGCATCTGTACCAACAGGAAGCATGCTGACCCCTGCTCTCCTGGCTCTCCGTTCTCCTCAGCTTGGTCTCCAAACCACTCAGACTCTTTTCTCAGTCCTATTAGGAGTTCAACACAAGGCATTCTCTTGGTTTGTGTTAACTGAAGATCATGCTGTACTTCCCCAGCCTAACACTTGAAAAAAAATTGTAGTTTTTAAAATGGCCAACATACTAGTTTGTTTCTAAGAGGAGGCGGGGGAGGAATCAGTCAACTGAAACTTATGGAACCTTTCCATCTCAGAGATAGGACAGCATCAAACACTTTTCCAAAGATCTAGATTAAGTAGATGTAAATGGCTTTTACAGACTCCCTGTGATGTTTTAATTATAGCTAATTAAAGTAAACAAAATGGAATATTTCATCATCTTTATCAATGATGTTTAACAAATGTGCTAACTTTGCTTCTGGCAGCCAGCTATGCTGTCATGGAGCTGACTCTTCAGTTCACACTGAAGGGAAGTCAGCAACCCGGACACATAGACCTGCCTCTGTGATGACCAGTCTGGCTCCTTCTCCCATGGTTGGAAGTCCCTTTTGTTGCTTTGAACCCTGGAATGGATTCTGTTTAAAGGAGGAAAGATAGAACACTAAGCTCGTGTATTCAACAGAATGCATGTTCACCTATTCAACAAAAATGTAAGTGTTAAGTGTTAGTCGCTCAGTTGTGCTCAACTCTTTGCGACCCCATGGACTGCAGCCTACCAGGCTTCTTTGTCCATGAGATTTTCCAGGCAAGGATACTGGAGTAGGTTGCCATTTCCTTCTCCAGGGGACCTTCCCAACCCAGGGATCGAACCCACGTCTGCTGCACTGCAGGCAAATTCTTTACCAGCTGAGCTACAAGGGAAGCTTGAAGGCCAATTCTGGTCGGAATTATGGGGACCTCTGAGGATGCATACATGGAAAGACACTGTGTAACCCCCAGAGGACTGTGATTGCCAGCAACTGACACATGCCTGCATGCTTCAGTTCAGTTCAGTTCAGTTGCTCAGTCGTGTCTGACTCTTTGCAACCCCATGAATCGCAGCCCGCCAGGCCTCCCTGTCCATCACCATCTCCTGGAGTTCACTCAGACTCACGTCCATCGAGTCAGTGATGCCATCCAGCCATCTCATCCTCTGTCGTCCCCTTCTCCTCCTGCCCCTAATCCCTCCCAGCATCAGAGTCTTTTCCAGTGAGTCAACTCTTCGCATGAGGTGTCCAAAGTACTGGAGTTTCAGCTTTAGCATCATTCCTTGCAAAGAAATCCCAGGGCTGATCTCCTTCAGAATGGACTGGTTGGATCTCCTTGCAGTCCAAGGGACTCTCAAGAGTCTTTTCCAATACCACAGTTCAAAAGCATCAATTCTTCGGCGCTCAGCCTTCTTCACAGTCCAACTCTCACATCCATACATGACCACAGGAAAAACCATAGCCTTGACTAGACGAACCTTTCTTGGCAAAGTAATGTCTCTGCTTTTGAATATGCTATCTAGGTTGGTCATAACTTTTCTTCCAAGGAGTAAGCATCTTTTAATTTCATGGCTGCAGTCACCACCTGCAGTGATTTTGGAGCCCCCAAAAATAAAGTGTGACACTGTTTCCACTGTTTCCCCATCAATTTCCCATGAAGTGATGGGACCAAATGCCATGATCTTTGTTTTCTGAATGTTGAACTTTTAGCCAACTTTTTCACTCTCCTCTTTCACTTTCATCAAGAGGCTTTTTAGCTCCTCTTCACTTCCTGCCATGAGGGTGGTGTCATCTGCTTATCTGAGGTTATTGATATTTCTCCCGGCAGTCTTGATTCCAGCTTGCTTAGTTGTGTCTAACTCTTTTGCAACCCCATGGATGGTAGCCCGCCAGGCTCCTGTGTCCATAGTATTTCCTAGTCAAGAATACTGGAGTGGGTCGCCATTTCCTTCTCCAGGGTATCTTCCTGACCCAGGGATTGAACCCGGATCTCCTGTGTCTCCTGCATTGACAGGCGGATTCTTTACTGCTGTGCTACCTGGGAAGCCCAGGTGACACATAGACAGATAAAATTCTGTGACAAGTGTTGTGATGGAAGTAAATACATGCTGTGTGGTAAAATCTGGAAGAGAAAAACGAAGTGGTGATTCCACGGGAAGCTTCTAAGGTAGAAACATGTAAGGGAACTTTTTTATTTTTTATATCTAAATTTAAATAAATATAAGGGAGACTTGTACGGGAATTTGAGGATATTTTTCAGGGATTTTCATGAAGGGGAGTGTGCTATGGTGTAGTATAGCTCAGATGTGTGAAGCAACAGTGTGTATTTAAGGACCTGTTGAGAGGAAAGGAATGCAATATTTGGTGTGAGACGGTGAGAGTCTGAGAGATGGGGATGGAAAGGTAGCCCCTGCTCAGCTCCTGCGGGGCAGTGTATGGCATGGTGGAGCTTTAGGGTTTGATGCTAAGTTTTTGTTGGGGGTTCTTGTTTTGTTTTTTAATATGTATTTATTTATCTAGGTCTTCGTTGGCAGCATGTGGGATCTAGTTCCCTGACCAAGGAATGAACACGGGCCCCCTGCATTGGGAGCTCGGAATCTTAGCCACTGGACCACCAGGGCAGTCCCTGATGCTAAGTTTTAGAAATATAATGGAACCAGGATTAGGATGAGCCAGGAGAAGCACGCAGGGTAAAAAACACAAGGACGCGCCCCCTCTGAGGATCACGCGTGTTGAGGGTTGGTCCTCACACAGTCCTGAGAGGATAGCCTCCTTAAACTTTGTGCCTGGGCACCTCGCTTGCCTTCCCCTAATCCAGGCCCCTAAACATGGCTAGCCTTTATGCAGAGAAAGGGGTTGAAAAGGAAGTGGATGGACACCTGAACCAAGGCAATGTGGTGGACGTGGCAGAGTAGACGTCAGTGAAACAGCTTTACAAGGTAAAGCAGAAAGACATAGTGACAGAGAACAATGAGGGGGGTGAGAGAGAGGAGCCAAAAAGTCCCACCAGTGATCTGTCATACTGCCTAACACGGGTTGTTCCCTAATTTCTCAGTTCCTGCCCTCTTCTGTGAAAGTGAAAGTGTTAATTGCTCAGTCATGTCTGACTCTTTGCAGCCCCATAACCAGTAGCCCAGGCTTCCCTTGTGGCTCGCCTGGTATTCAGAAGACCTGGGTTCGATCCCTGGATTGGGAGGATCCCCTGGAGGAGGGAAAGGTTACCCACTCCAGTACTCTGGCCTGGAGAATTCCATGGACTGTATGATCCATTGGGTCGCAAAGAGTTGGACACGACTGAATGACTTTCACTTCAAACTGTAGCCCACCAGACTTCTCTGTCCATGGAATTCTCCAGGCAGGAATACTGAAGTGGGTAGCCATTTCTTTCTCCAGGGGATCTTCTTGACCCAGGGACCTAATGCAGGTCTCCTCCAGTGCAGGCAGTCACACCCAGTTCAAGGTGGCCTATGTAACTACTGAGTCTGACAGCCTTGGTTGTGTTTTGAGAGAAGGTCGTGAAAGCTGGAGTTTTTAAAGTGTCTGACTTTAGGTAGATCTGCTGTGCTAGATGGTGTTAACACGTGCGAGGACTGCAGTTCTTGGCTCTCTAAATTCAGTGACCTTATTTTAAAAGATGATCAACATGGCTTAGAACCTTCTGAGGATTAGGAGACATTTTAGCAAGTTTATCAAGAAAAAGCAAAGATGACATTTGGCTAGCAATATTCCCACCCACCCACCCCCACACCGAAAAACCATTTGTTTTGGAACAAAGCTTTTTCCATTTAATGAGTTTAGAATTACCAATATTGCTTGAAAGTCCTTCTCCTCCCTCCAAACTCTGGGATGTTTTCAGGAGGGACTCTCTCCCTCAAAGACATCCAAGAATATAGTTAATTGGGAAAACATGCAAGAAAGGGCGACTCGGCTCCTCTGGCCGCCTGTGCTCATCCAGCACGTGCTAGTACTTGCCTCAGATAAGCTGACAGATGACTGTTTGCAAAGCAGGGTCTAATGCGCCTTTGACTCAGAAGTTCGGGAAGAAAGCCCTCTGTACAGCGAGCCTCTCGCTGTCTCATGGAGTCTTCTGCTCTTGCCTGCTCCCTCTCACCTGGGTCCAAAGAGCTTGTGGAGAACGAAGGGTGTTCTGCAGAGGGTTGCTGTAGTGCGAGTGATTTATTGGGATTAGAATCAGAGCATCTCAGGGTTGGATGTGTGCTTGAAGGCCATGTAGTGCAGCGGTCCCCAGCCTTTTTGGCAGCCGTCCTCCCGTGTGAGCTACATAAAGCTGCCACCTTCTGTGTAGCCAGGAGTTCACACCATCCCAGGGCGAGTTTCCTTTTCTGGGCTGTGGTGTGGCTCTGTGTGTGACTCGTGACGCTCCTCCTTCCAGCCCCAGAGTGCTGGTCACTCCTCACACCATTTTGTCCCATGCCTGGACTTCCATTGCCCCTCCTCCCCATCCCCCTGCAGTCACATCGCCCTCATGAGGTGCTGCTGCTTATCTCCCCTGACCCTCCCCCCACGCCCTCCTCTATCCCAGGTTAGAGCTGGGCCGCCACTAAGAAGACTCCCATGATATGTAAGCACATCTCTGCCATAGTCCGTGTGCTGTGCTTCGTCTCCAACCCTGTGACACCCCATGGACTGTAGCCCACCAGGCTCCTCTGTCCATGAAATTCTCCAGGCAAGAATACTGGAGTGGGTTGCCATGCCCTCCTCCAGGGGATCTTCCTAACCCAGAGATCGAACCCAAGTCTCCCGCATTGCAGGCAGATTCTTCACTGTTTGAGCCACCAGGCACGCCCGTCATAGTCCATACACTGCTCTAAAATCATCCAGTGTGTGTCGGTCTGTTGCCTAGACTGTACTTTCCTTGAGGACTGGGGTTGCACCTCACTCATCTCGTTGCCCACAGTGCCGGCCACATGGTTAGTAATGGGCGCTCTGTCATCAAGGCAGGCGTGTGTGAACGAGTAATACACTGTGTAATACACTGTTCCAGGATGTTTACGCTCTCCGCTGTTTCCTCTTCTCTTCTCAATCTGAATGAGAGTGGGTGAAATCATGCCAGCAGGAATGCAGAAAGCAGAAGAGAATCCCCGCCACCCAGCAGCCCTTGCCCCCGTCCTCAGGACCACTGCTCCCCTCTGCCTGCTGTGTGCAGCTGCCTGGCCCGAGATCCGCCCTGGGTGGGAGCTGGTCCCTGGCAGAACAGACAGATGGGACGTTTCCTGCAGGACTTCGCACAGTGCCCTCAGCTCCCCAACCTTGGCGTCAGGCAGGATTCCAAGCCACATCTCCTTCCTTCTACCCTTGTGGTACTTTTATTTTATTTTTGTTTTATTGAAGTAGAGTTGATTTACAATTTTATGTTAATTTCTGCTATACAACAAAGTGGTTCAAGTGTATATATATATATATATATATATATATATATACACACACAGAGTCTCTTTTTTAAAAATGCTTTTCCATTATGTTTTCTCCTACAATATTGAATATAGTTCTCTGTGCTATGCAGTTGGACCTTTTTGTTTATCCATCCTATATGTAAAAGTTTACATCTGCTAACTCCAGCCTCCTCCTCCTCTCTCTCCAATTCCCCCTTGGCCACCAGTCTGTCCCTTTGTTCCTGATTGTGTGTCTGTTTCATAGATAGATTTGTTTGTGTCATATTTTAGATTCCACATGTGAGTGATATCATATGGTAATTGTCTTTCTCTGACTTCACTTAGTGTGGTAATGTCTAGTTGTATCCATATTGCTGCAGATGGTATCATTTCATTCTGTTTTATGACAGAGTAGCATTCCAATGTATATATGTGCCACCTCTTATTTATCCGTTCAGCCTTTGATGGACATTAAGGTTGTTTCTGTGTCTTGGCTACTGCAAGCATAGGGGTGCATGTGTCTTTTTGAATTAGAGTCAGACATATGGCCTCCTTTAATCTTAGACTCCGAGAGACCCCCTGGCCCCATAGAGTGTGCCATTCATACCACTCTCTTCTCTTCTGGTGTGCGTGCTTCAGTCATGTCTGACTCTTTGTGACCCCATGGACTGTAGCCTGCCAAGCTCCTCTGTGGAATTCTCCAGGCCAGGATACTGGAGTGGATTGCCATGCTCTCCTCCAGGGGATCTTCCCAACCCAGGCATCGAACCCATGTCTCCTTGTCTCCTGCATGGGCAGGCGGGTTCTTTCCCAGTAGCGCCACCTGGGAAGCCCTCTCTGCTGGCTCATGTTATCTTTTCCCACTCCTTCAGGAGGAGGGCTTCCCTTGTGGCCCAGCTGGTAAAGAATCCACCTGCAATGCGGAAGACCTAGCTTTGATCCCTGGGGTTGGGAAGATTCCCTGGAAAAGGGAAAGGCTACCCACTCCAGTATTCTGGCCTGGAGAATTCCATGGACTGTATAATCCATGGGGTCGCAAAGAGTCAGACACGACTGAGTGACTTTCACTCACTCGGGTGGAAGTTCTAGAGCGTGATAAATAAGTGAGTTATAAGCTTCCTCAGTAGTCCAGTTATAAACTGGCTAGTCAAGTGGGAGGGAGAAGACAGCCCGGGGAGGAATTTAGAGCCGGGCTCGCACTTCCTTCCCTTGTAGCCCATGTTGCAAAGTCACCCACCCCATGCAGTCAGCACCTCAGGGTGTCAGCAGGAGGGACCCTGTGCTGTCTGGGAACTGAGGCCCCAGAAGTTAAAGGTAATTTACTAAGACCACTCATAGCTAATAATAGGCAAAACAGGAGCATACATTCAGATCCATCCAGTTGCTTCTATGTTTGCATAAAACCACGGAAAAGGTTATCTGATACGTGGCTCCTTTCAATCTCCTTAAAATAAACTCTGTGTGATGTTGCCTCTGCTGTTCCACCATCCCCACCACCACCACCAGTCTCTCATAATTCACTGTTCATCAGGCAGTTGCTGCCTAGGAATTCCAGGTGAGTGACTGTGAACTAACGGGATTTCATCCTGTGACTTGGCAAACCCTTTTCTAGAATCCAAGTGTGTGCCCTATACCTGTGGTGGAGAGCCAGGGAATTGCGAGGTGTATAGAGAGCAAGAGTAGTTCCTGACTGAGAGGTGGCATTGGTGGTAAAGAACCCGCCTGCCAGTGCAGGAGACGTAAGAGACCCAGGCTCGATCCCAGGGTCGGGAAGATCCCCTGGAGGAGGGAATGGCAACCCACTCCAGTTTTCTTGTTTGGAGAATTCCATGGACAGAGGAGCCTGGTGGGCTACAGTCCATAGGGTTGCAGAGTCAGACTTGACTAAAGCAATTTAGCAAACAACACAGATAGTAAAAGTGGCTGAGGTACTGAAGGTCAAGAAATCTAAGCATTTTGTAGTCATTGAATCTCCTCAAACCTCATAAGAGAAGAGCTACTACTTCACTTTACAGATGGCCTGAGGAGGGTAACTAACTTGCCACAGCGGTCCGAGACCTGACCCCGGGCTCCAACTCAGAGCCCTTCACTCCCAGACACTTCTCTGGCTCCGGTTCTGGGGTGGTAACGTGGGGGATGTAGAGCAGCCTGTGGGCTTAGTGACTGTGCTGCTTGGCGCACAGCAAGACAGACCATAATCAGCACTTGAATAATAGAATTTTCATGAGCGATTAAAGTAAAAGCCAGGATTTAGAGATTGAGAGTTGATTGTTAAAGGATAAATGATATTTGGAAGGTCTTACTGGATTTGATTAAAGTGAAATTCAAAAACCATCACAAAGATGATTATTTACCAGTGGTACTTTGAGGACTTTTTTTTTGTGGCTTCAGTCATTGGCACTCCGGTGCTTAAAAAGCTCTGTGCTCAAAACCAAAATGTAATTGATCCTCAGAAAATCAGAGGTTAGTGCCTTCTTTGGCAAGCTGCTTCTGAGCTTTGTTACACTGAAATATAATCACCCTTTGAAGACTGAGATCTTGTTTTGTTTTGTTTTGTTTTTTCTCCCATGGTGCCTAGTATCTTGCCTTCTACATAATAGATACTTTGAGATGGATGGACAGACTAATTATTTTGTATTCCTTTCGGGGTTGTGAATTTAAGGAAGAGTTGATTTCTGAATGAAGTATGTTAGCAAAGATTGCTTAAGCACAAAAATCTCATTAATCTTATTTCTCTTCTTAATCGCCTGAACGTCAGTGCCCAGGACCCAGTCCAAGTGTTGTACTGCGTCTCAGTAAAGCTGATGTTTTCTGGAAGGGAAACCAAATATGAAATAGTAGCAAGCACTGGGACAGAGGCGGCATCACTTCTCTTGGCCACTACAGAAGGTTAGACAGAAGAGGGGGCTGGATCAGGGTTTGTGGTTGGAAGTAGGCATTTGGAGCAGACGTGATTTCAGCTCATAGCCAGTGCTAGATGCTGCAGCAACAGGACAAAAGGGTACGTGAACGTATAAGTGGGCCTCACCCAACTGCTGAAATTGATGGGCCAAACAGATGAAAGTTAGATGGCCTTAACTAGTGAACAAGTTTCTATTTAAGAGAGCAAGTATTTTTGATCACTAATGTTTATTGAGTGCTTACTACATGCGAGATAGGATTCTAAGCACTTCACAAGTATTTAATCCTCAGACTAATCTGTGAAATAGATAAACAACTATTATCCTCATCTTACAGATAAGGAAACTGAGGTGCAAGGAGTTTAAGGAACTTACTGAAAATATCACGATTTGTTAAGTCATGAAGTCAGATGATCTGACTCTAGAGATACTGCTCTTAACCCTTGCACTGGGTGCTTTGTCTTGGTTCTCAGATTTCTTTGGCTGGCTCAGACAATGTCAGCCCAAGACCTGTATTGACCACGTGGCCTGGCCAGTTTCTGTCAGTCCAATGACTTTATATATATGTGTGTGTGTGTGTGTGTGTCTGAATAGTTTGCTCCCTGTGTACCATTTCTCTTTTCCTAGACTGTAAACTCCCTGAGGGTAAAGAATCTATCCCATTCATGTTCATTCAGTCTTTGTTCATAGGAAACTCTATAAGTTTTATTCTAGATTCCTTCGAGATCTTCCATTGGCCCCTGGGATCTTTATTGGTGTTTCTTGGCCCAGGGGTTGAGTCTGCAGCAACAGAGGAGGCATCAGAATTCTCAGTGGTATTCAGCAAATCTTCCAGGCCTGCGCATAAAGAATTGAACAGGATAGACATTATCTGTGCCTTCTCAGAGCTTACATTTCAGCAAAGAAACAGAAGACATAGGCACAGTGTGTAGGTGCTATTTATTTATTTTTTAAAAACCTTATTTGTCCTCGCTGGGTCTTGGTTGCGCATTTGGGTTCTTCAGGCTTTGCTGTGGCATGCAGAATCTTTAGTTGCAGCATGTGAACTTTTAGTTGTGGCATTTGGGATCTAGTTCCCTGATGAGGAGGGACTTTCCTGGTGGCTCAGACAGTAAAGAATCTATCTGTAATGCAAGAGACCCAGGTTGATTGCTGGGTTGGGGAGATACCCTGGAAAAGGGAATGGCAACCCATTCCAGTATTCTTGCCTGGAGAGGAGCCTCACGGGCTCCAGCCCATGGGGTTGCAAAGAGCCAGACCTGACTGAGCAACTACACTTTCACTTTTTACTTCCCTGACGAGGGATCAAGCCAAGTCCCCTGCATTGGGTGTGTGCAGAGTCTTAGCCACTAGACTGCCAGGAAAGTCCCTGTGCTGTTTAAAAGAAGGAAAAGAAGAAAGAAAAAAACAAGTTGAAGAAGCTGAGTGGAGAGTGAAGGAGATGGAGGGTGGGGTAGACCCTACTTTAGATAGAAATGCACAGGAAGTTCCTCCTTGCAAGTTAAATTCTAAGCTGAAACTTAAAGAAGAGAAAGACTTAGGTGAGAATGAGAAGACTGAAGGGAAACCACTTTCTAGACAAAGAAAACAGCATGTGCAAAGGCCCTGAGATTGGAAAGGCATTTATTTAACCTGTTTAATAGTGGAATTCAAGGATAATCATTAGGCTTAGACAGTTACTTCTTATACATTCTGGCCAGACTTTTTTGTCTGCTGAATTGCAGTCTATTCTCTTTTGTCAGTGGTTCCAAGTCCACTTCCCAAAGCAACAACCAGTATTCAGAACTGTTTTGACTGGTTGCTCTGAAAATAGAGTAAATTAGAAGCAGAGGTGGTTCCATGTAGCCAACAGGGTGTGGAGTGTAACTTAACTTAGTCTGTTTTATTTCATTCTGCATCATAAGCCTTGCCTGCATGGGGCTCAGCAGTAGAACTGTGTCAAATTCCTTATACTTGTTATATCTCTTTTTTGACAGACACAAAACTCAAATGGATTCGTGTCAATGTATGGCAAAACCAATACAGTATTGTAAAGTAAAATAAAGTAAAAATAAAAATTAAAAAAAAAATTTAAAAAGGGGGAGTGATTTTAAATCATCAGAAATTATTTTTTTATAAAATTTTCTAAAGATTGTAATTATGTCTCCTATTCCCAGGGGTGGTGATTTGACCATGTTGCACTGAGAAAGTTGCTTGCAAATTCCAAGAGAGGTATATTCCCAGCCTTCCACAGGTGGGCGCCCAGCAGTTTGGGGTCCATGGCCCATCAGGTGAATGTACCTGATGTCAAAGCAGTCCACACGTGGACAGCAGCTTACCTGACCAGGTCTTTCTCCTCCCCAGTGTTCTACCTGAGATCCCTTGAAAGCTCCCATTTCCCCACCATTCATAAAAGATCTGTAAATTATTTAAGCGAAGGAAACACAGCCTCTTATCCCATCAGGTTTTCCCCCTCAGTAACATGGGTCTTTTTCTCTGAGCACACACACATGGCCCAGACTCACTGTCAGGGGAGATGTAAAGCCAGCATCTGGTGTTAATATCTATTGTTGACATTTTGGGAATGAGAACATGAGCTATTAGGGAAGATGTTTGCTTGTACCTAATTAATGTCCCGTTGTATCCCCTCTTGTTGTCAGCTCTGCCTCACCACCCTGCCTTGGCATTTTCTTTTACTGGCTAACTTTAAAAGTTAATTATTTCTCTGTTGAATGTTAAATGCCACCGTGTTTTAATGCTTTTCCTTGGTGTGAATTATCCATTACCAAAAATCACGATGGTCTCTGCAATTATCAGCTCTTTACCTAAAGCCTATGCTCTTACTAACCATTCTTCTCAAGTGTGGTAGCATTTGCGCATGTCTGGCAACCCAGATCTCCATCAGATGTGGAGTCCTGACTCACCACATTCCTACCCTTGTCTACACGTCCTTAGTGTATAGCAGAGACCAGGTCCTGGTATATTATTTAATTGGAGCAATCATTTAATCAGTCTTCCTAAGTGATGTTGCTTTAAACCAAATCACTGTTAGAACTCATTTGGCAACTCCAATAAACACAGGTAGAAAAGAGGAACCTCAGATAGTTTTCTTTGTCATGCAAAAGCTTTTAAGTTTAATTAGGTCCCATTTGTGTATTTTTGTTTTTATTTCCATTACTCTGGGTAGTGGGTCAAAGAGGATCTGCTGTGATTTATGTCATACACTGGACCCTCAGATAGAATGACTCCCTGAAAGCTTTTATAAAACATACCTCTCAATAAGAAATTGCAACTTTCTTGAGATTCGTTTATAAAAAATAATAGTAAAAATTGTAGCTGGCAGTTATTGAGGTACCTTACTCTGTGCCAGGCTCTGTTACTAGCTTTCCCTATGGATTATTTTATTTAATTATCTCAACATCCCTATGAGGTAAAGTAGTAGTATTATTCCAAACTTTTTTGTTGTTCAATCACTCAGTCATGTCCAACTCTTTGTAACCCCATGGACTGTTGGGTACCAGGCTTCCCTGTCCTTCACTATCTCCTGGAGTTTGCTCAGATTCATGCCCATTGTGTTGGTGGTGCTATCCAACCATCTCATCCTCTGTCATCCCTTTCTCCTCCTGCCCTTAGTCTTTCCCAGCATCAGGGTCTTTTCCAGTGAGTCATCTCTTCACATCATGTGGCCAAAGTATTGGAGCTTTAGCATCAGTTCTTCCAATGGATATTCAGGATTGATTTCCTTTAGGATGAACTAGTTTGATCTCCTTGCAGTCCAAGGGACTCTTCAAGAGTCTTCTCCAGCACCACAATTCAAAAGCATCAATTCTTCAGTGCTCAGCCTTCTTTAATTTCATGGCTGCAGTCACCATCTGCAGTGATTTTAGAACCCAAGAAAATAAAATCTGCCACTGTCCCCACTTTTTCCCCTTGTATTTGCCATGGAGTGATGGGGCTGGATTCCCAACCTAAAGTTGAGCGATTTGAAGCACTAAAAACTTAGTAATTCATGCACCATCACCTTATGGGGCAAGTGTCTGAACCCTTGCTTCCTGCAGCACAGAAGTGTGTTGTCCAGGATAGTGGCCTTGAGTCATACATGGCTACTGAGCACTTAAATGGGGCAAGTCTGAATTTGTGTTCTTTGCGTGTGAAATAGACAGCAAATTCTCAAGACTTAGTGCACAATGATAGTGTGAAACAGCTCATTAATAGTGTGTTCATATCCCTTACTTGTCACAATAATAGCATTTTGAATATATAGGTTTAAATAAAATATGAAAGTCAATATCACCTGTTTCTTTTCAGTTCTTTACTGTCTTTACTGCTGCTGCTAAGTCGCTTCAGTCGTGTCCTACTCTGTGCGACCCCATAGACGGCAGCCCATCAGGCTCCACCATCCCTGGGATTCTCCAGACAAGAACACCGGAGTGGGTTGCCATTTCCTTCTCCAATGCGTGAAAGTGAAAAGTGAAAGTGAAGCCGCTCAGTCGTGTCCAACTCTTAGCGACCCCATGGAGTGCAGCCTACCAGGCTCCTCTGTCCATGGGATTTTCCAGGCAAGAGTAGTGGAGTGGGTTGCCATTGCCTTCTCCGACTTATGCAGCTGGCATTACATTTCTGCTGAGAAGGGCTGCTGTAGACATACACGGGGCTCCAGAGTTTCTAGATTCTTTCCTTGCCTTAGGAGCTTCTGATCCTAAATTATTGAGGGGATATGAACAAGTTTTTGACCCTTCCCCTCCCTCCTTTCTGGTCTATTCACTTGCAGAAAATCCAGCACAGAGTATAAATTCTTACGTCTGAGTCTCCACCAAGAACCCATCTGTTGGCGCTTATCAAGTATGGAAAGATAAAACGCTGACATGTTATGCATTAACGAGATCAAAAGGAGGGCTAATGACAGGAATGTGGCTGCTGTTAAAACGTCCTGAGAGGATAATCTGCACTGACTTTCTGTTCTCCTCAAGGAGGCCCCCTTAAATGTCTTCCAGAGACCCGCTCTCCAGGCTCCTTCCAAGGCCCTCCCCACCGTCACTTCACCCTCCCTTCCAGTCCCTGCCCACCCCTTTCCCGGCCCACCCTCCTCTCTCCGGGCGTCTGTGCATCAGGGGCAGCCCCTCTGCTAAGCAGTTCTGACACGAGGCAGGTCTTTTTTCCTGCCTGTGAGAGCAGTGTATAATGGTGCTGCCCTCCGCCAGGGAGCTTTGAGAAGCTTTATGGCTCTAGCAGGCGTGGGGGAGCCAATCGCAGGCACTAGCAGCTGATATATGACACTAATATAGGGTTCACTTTTATTCTCAACCTAAAAAAAGATAGATTGTTCCAAGTTTAGACAGGCTGTAAAATCGTGTGCTTCTGGAACCACGCTGCCTTCCCCCTGGGACCACTCTAATTGCTTTACATCTGTACAAAGGTTCCTTGTAATCGGGCTTTCTGCCTTCATTTGTCTTCTTTTCAGCCTCTTAGTAAAGACCTTAATTGGTCTTAGTGGGGCTTTTTTCAGTTAGTGCAACTGTACCTTTAGGGCTGAACAAGTACCAGACACTACCTGCGGGGAGAAGTGGGGAGACGGGAAAGACATCAATACTCCTTTACCTCTAACGGTTTAATTAATGTGCTCAGAACAAGGAGCGGTTTGAAGAAATTTCTGCTCCTCCGGGACCCTGCTACAGGCATCACCAGGGTTAGGTGAAATTTTCTAGATTTCTTTCCTGCTTCAGTCTCTGTGAACACTCATTAGCCCCGTAATTGTCTCACAGTAAACGGTGTCAGGTTCCAGTCTGTCCTCTTCAGAGGATCCGGTTGCTTTCCATCAACAGACTGAAGTACTAGGGGATCCTTGGGTAAGGAAGTAGCCTCTAATTTTTGTTTCTTAGCTACTAATTATTTAATAATACATTTTATTGCCTATTAAAATGTGGCATAACTTGCTTGTCAGCAAAACGAGATGGAACCCAATCATTTGAGGAGGAGAATAATTGGCGCTTGTACAGATGGCTTTTACTGCAAGTTGGGTTTGTTATTGCAGATCGAGTTCCTTGCCAGGTTTCTTGGTTCTGTTTGTGGGCTGGTCAGTGCAGTGAGAGGGTTACTGTATTACAGCCCAGGCGGTTAAATGCGGTCTTCCTGCAAAGGCAGTGTGTACTCAGTTATAGATCATAAAGGCTTCTGCTGTGTAGGTACTTTTTTCCCTTCTCCTTCCCCCCCACCTCCTCCACCCCTGGTTTTAAAGGACCCTAGTGAATTCTGTACCACACTGAAAATTACCTTATGCGCTGGAAAATGCATCAGTGGAGACTTTGTTTAAACAAAGGGCGTTTTTATGATGGATGGAAGAGGCCAAAACTTCTGGATTTCCATCTAGTAAAAATTTGTGTAGGAAAATTGGACCAGTCCCAGTTCCTTAGTAGAATTTCATGAAGGTTTTCCTGTTGCTTCAAAATGACCCCTCCAGGAATGTTGCATAAATTCCAGAAAACTGCCCACAATGTTTCCTAGAGCACATTAAAAAAAAAAAATGAGGTGGGGGGAGCGCACGGTGTGCGGGATAGTCTGGTAGCAGGATTTGTTCACTGGAAGCAGAGAGGGGAGCCCAAGCATTTGAGCTCTTGGTGGGCATAATTCACAGGAGGTGGTTTTGGTCTTAAGCATTTTGGTAAGAAATGTTTTGGTGGCATTGAAGTGAGTGGGACAGTTCCTGCTGGGGGAGAAGAATTTATCTGCCCGAGCCCTGGAACCCAGCGCCCAGCTTTCCCATCCCCTGGGTTCATTTCTCCTTTGCATCCACACGGCACTCACTCAGGTCTTACTTCCCATTCACATCCAGCCCAAATTCACGGAAGGCCACCATCCGTATTTGAAAATCTCTCTGGTGTTCTGTCCCAGAGAGGGTCCTTTGAAACCCAGGGTGATGTCCATGTTTGTATGTTTTCCAGATCCCATCTTTCCATCCCTGACTACTTTGAGATTACCTTTTTGTCTAATAGTAGAACTTTTGGGGTCTCTTTGTACCAGGACATGTCTCCTAATCTGTCTGCTTATATACCTCAGTGACCGCTTTCCTTGTTCTTTAGAAGACCTACACAAGCTCTTGACCCTTCTGTTCAAGGTTCCAAAGCCTGTGTGTTTTGCCTGTAAACACATGCCATTCTTAGCTATGGAATAAAATACATATCTCGGCATGATACTTTAGAAAGTTAGTATGAAGTAAGCTTGATATAGATAACTCTGTTTCTTAGGGGTTAAGCTTGGGAATGACTGTAATTTAACACCTATAATAAATGTGTAAAAAAGAGGGAAGAAAGCCAATTCTGAGGTTTCATGTGTTATATGAAGGGTAGGTGTTGTACATTGTCATAAAATTTTCTTGAGCTAAAGCTACTGGCAAGTTGAAGCCAGTTTAAAAGACATGGAGGCATAAAATGGTTTGGGAGCTGATTCAGGAAGTGCAGATCCTGCAGAACAACGGTAGTGTGGAAATTGGTAATGACCTAAAATGTCCTTAACCTTGGTGGTCATAGTCTATATAGCCCACTCTGGATGGGGTGTGTGTGTGTGTGTGTGTGTGTGTGTGTGTGTGTGTTGAGGCTTTAGACACATCTGTTGATTTCTTTCTCAACAGACTCTCAAAGAGTCTTTCTATAGTTGACTCTTCTGGAGTTTATTTGTAAATAGATTCAGCTGATAGGATTCTCTGATCAGTCCTTATCCTGGTAACTTTGCTCTTGTTGATCTGGATGGGAAGACCAAAATGAAGGGGTAGGATTTTTTAATATTATGCCATTCTCTGTTAAATTAAGCACCATTAAATATACCTCTATCTCTGAGTCTCCTTTTGCCAGACCCACCCCTAATATTTGGAGGGCAAGAGTATGTATGGAGGCCTGCCTTACTTCTTTCTTTTCAATTTTTGTTCTTTCCAGGGGCACAAGGAAATTTGCCCATGGGCATCCACCCCACATATTCAAGTTCTCATCCATACCTTATGCTCTCAACACCGCAGCGCACAGCTGCCCCTTGGCCACAGTTAGGCCTGCAGGTTTCTATATAAGTAGTATGGCCTGGCCTCAGGAAGGTGGTCCCCTGGGGAAAAGCCTGCCCATCCAGACCCTGGAAGGGGTGGAGGGCCAGCTGGGCAGGGGAGTCCAGTGTCTCTCGCATGGAAAACATGGTCCTAAAAGGAAGATGTGTGAGCTGGCTGGGTGCATCCTGATGACCCCATGGACCATTGCCCCACAGAAAGGCACACAGCTTGAAGGCTCATCTGTCTGGATATGACCAGTACTGCCTCTGTCTTACGCTTTTAGTTTTGATAACCTCACTCTCCATACCCCACGAAAAGCAAAATAAGAGATATAAGATGGATCCAAGTCTTTTCCAAGAAAGCTAAATCGGATGACTTATTGTTCACTCTTCAGTGTCTATGGACACAAGATGTGATTGCTTCATTTTTAGATTCAGTACTGGGAAGTCAGCTGGAATCTTGTACAAAACAATGTTATGTGGCATGCTTGTATAAACAGTGTGCTTTTCCATTAGCATTTAAAGTGTCACACACTGCCCTCCAGATGCAGGGAATGCCCTACCATACTATGCAAAGTGTAGCTGAGAAACTAAGGAATGTTTTCAATTTGGGGAGAAACAAAGCCTTGTATTGATACGATTCAAAGTAAGGCAGTTTGAAGGTTGCTATCATTTTAAAAACACATCCTTAGTCAACCTCTTTAAAAAAAAATGGGATAATTGCATTGTTACTGATACTATTTATAATATGCAGAGGACTATTGAAACTCATTCTTCCTCCAAATTTAAATAAGGTACTTGGCCTTCTAAAATGATCCAAACTCCAACAAGAAGTCAATACAATACATTTTCTCTTTTGTGCTACAGTTACCTAGATTTTGAAGACTTGGAATTCTCATTTTGGTGTAGAAGTGATAGTCCTTAAAGTATTTGAAGGTCTTTGTAGCTATATAGTTCATTTTTGTTGTTTTTTTTTTTTAAGGGGAGTGTTAGTGGTAGTCGCTCAGTTGTGTCCAACTCTTTTGCGACCCCATGGAGTGTAGTACCCCTCCAGGCTCCTCTATCCATGGAATTCTCCAGACAAGAATACTGGGGTGGGTTGCCATTCCCTTCTCCAGGGGATCTTCCCAACCCAGGGGTTGAACCTGGGTCTCCTGCATTGCAGGCAGAGTCTTTACTGTCTGAGCCACCAGGGAAGCCCCTGGTGAGGATAGGAGCTCATAAATTTGGGGGTGGGTTGGTAAGAGCTCATAAGTTAGACTCCTGAATAAATTGGGAGGAGTAGGAGCTCATAAATTTAATGACCTTGATTTTGAACTTTAAAAAAAGTTCAGTTGATCTGTCATCTTCATCCTACAGACAGTGGTTAATATTATTATTGTAAAAAATGAGATACTTTGCCCTCCAAAAGAAAACCCTTTGGGAGAATATGCTAATAGTGGCTTTGAAAGGGAACAAAGGAAAATTAAGCAAGTATGTTGAAATGGGTCCTTGTCAATCTACTTTTCTCATTGTGTCAAGAGATGACAGTATTAGGAGAATGTTTTGGGCTCACTTTTCTTATCTAGGAAATGACAGTCATACCTGTATCGGGTGTTTAGGGTACAATAAATGCATGTCTGTAGAACGTCAGGCCCGTGGTGGCCTCAGGGGTAGCTCTTTTCCCTGCTCACCTTGCAGGCGCGATGAGTTGCTCAGTCCTGCCCACCTCACTTTGTTGTTGTGCAGTTGCTGAGTCGTGTCTGACTCTTTGCGACCCCATAGACGGCAGCACGCCAGGCTTCCCTGACACTGGAGTGGTTTGCTCTTCCCTCCTCCAGTGGACCACGATTTGTCAGAGCTCTTCACTATGACCCATCTGTCTTGGGTGACCCTGCATAGCATGGCTCATAGTTTCATCGAATTATACAAGCCCCTTCGCCATGAGAGAACATTGATCCACGAAGGGGCCACCTCGCCTTACTCAAAAAATTTAGATGAGGTGAGGGAATAATCTTATATAATTTTGTATCTTAGAAATGGCTTTTCTGCTACCTTTTTCTTTTATTTCTTGTACTTTCATTTCCGTTGACTTTGCTCCCGTGGCCTACTCTCCAGCAAGACAAAGAGAGAACCAAACCAGGACAAGTGAGTTTCAACTTGGAATATTTCTTTGTCTAAAGGCTGTGTTTATGAAGGGCTCATTGTCACCGTTCTACCCAGAGGACTCTGAGCTTCTCTTTCCTAGAGTATCAGACTGGCTTTCAGGATATGCGGTATGTTTGCTCTCAAAAATAATCCTTCCACCCCAAAGTCATCATCTGTTTATAAAACTGCCTCTGCCTTACCAGCATTTCCAGTGCCATCCTGTTGCTTACTTCTCATTCCCACTTGGGGAAAAAGTCAATATGTAGCAGATTTGCTTAAAATTGACATCAGCTAGCCCCTCATACAAATAAAGATTCTAGAAAATCAAGCCAGGTAATGATGATATGACAACCTATTCAGCTTGTGTTTTTTGGCCCAGTGTTCATTTTTCATTACGCTTCAGCCTTCTTTCCTTTGAGCTTTGCTCTGATCTGTGGGCCTGTGCTTATGTTCATGGCTATTTTCCAGAACGTCACTAGGCTGCTTGAGTTTTAAAGCTCCTGTCTAAGTAATGACTAGGTTCCTAAGATGTCATCACCGGCTCCGGAAGAATCTGGCACCCTTTGAATTCTCTAGCAACACCTACAAAGAGGTAAATCATACAGTCCAAGGAGGTCAGGCATACACCGAAGAAGCAAGGAGAGGACTAATAGAAAAGGAGAGAGAGGTCCAGGTGAACCAACAGGGCAAAATACACATGTTCCCTGGTTGAACTCATTGCCCATAGAGTTAGGTGGCTGGGTTCTGCCTGAGACCTTTCAACTCTGGAAGCTACTAAATAGAATAAAGACTTGCTGAAATGAGAGGATTTTAAGAAGGATAGTCTTATATATGTATACAACCCACTCCAGTAGTCTTGCTTGGAGAATCCCATGGACAGAGAAGCCTGATGGGCTACAGTCCACGGGGTCACAAATGGTCGGACACAACTGAAGTGACTGAGCACTGTGTGTGTGTGTGTGTGTGTGTGTGTGTGTGTGTGTGTGTGTGTGTGTGTGTGTGTACATATGTATTGTTGTTTAGTTGCTAAGTCGTGTCTGACTCTTTGCAACTCCATGCACGGTATGTAGCCCACCAGGCTTCTCTGTCCCTGGGATTTCCCAGGCAAGAATACTGGAGTTGGTTGCCATTTCCTTCTCCAGGAGATCATCCCCACCCAGAGATTGAACCCCCTTTTCCTGCATTGGCAGGCGGATTGGATTCTTTACTACTGAGCCACCTGGGAAGCCATGGATATTTTTACACATATACACACATATGTATATGTATGTATGTATGTTTTGATGTGTGCATGCGTAAGTAAAGCATATGTTCGTGCATGCATTCATGCACACTCACACACATTTAATTCTAATTTAGGGTAGATTTAACCTTTGGACAATTCAAAGAGAAAACTTAGAGTCTATGAAGTGATTATTATGGAAACTCAGCTGAACCTTTCCTGGAAATGCTGGAACCACAGAAATTTTTTAGCATTTGAAAAGATGACAAACGCTGATTTATGCAGACCTCAGGATTCCATTCCTAGGGCACTGTCATTTATTACTTCCATCAGCGGGAATGGTTTCTTTTAAGAGCAGATTGGGTGTTTACACTGATGACAATTAAGGATGGTGAAATAATTCCAATAAAACAAGAACCAGACCAGCATGGGAAATAAAGCCAGTCTGTCCCCAAATATCCCTCTCTCGTCACTATTTCCTTCTTTTCTCACCTGGTTTCTGTTTTTCTTTCCTCTGTTCCATTCTTCTCTTTACCTGGCTTTTCCCTTCACTCCCTTTCCAACCTTCCTTCATTGCCAGGGAAGGCTAAGCAGGTTTGAACAACACAATTCATGGAGATTCTGGCTCAGATAAGACATTCAACTCCAGAAATACCGTACTAGGATCTAGTTTTTAAATGTTTCTTCCCAGGGAAAGTAAAACATTCCTTGCCATCTTAAGAAATAAGTATGTTCTCTGATATTCCAAGCCAGAAAAATTCATTTTAAGAAGTTGGAGTATTTATCTTTACATGTAACAGGATAATAGTTCTTTCTTTGTTTTTCTGTTTTTAATCAGAAAGATTTTATTTTTAAGACAACTATCAACATTGTATATTCTAAAACAGGCAAATCCTAAGTCCTAGAAAAGTAGACTATCCATTAGCAAGTATTCCAAATTCTTTATACCAACAGATACTGAAAAGAAAATGTTTCCAGAACCGTGCAAGGTACTAACACGTGGGCATCTATAAGCCACAGTGGCGTCCATGGACAGTGGTGTCCACTGTTAGGTGGGAAAGAGGCAGGTTCTCAGCTCTTAAGTGGCAGCCATGCTACAAGAAAGATAAATTATCTCCATAACTCTGAGATGACATTAGCCCCTCTAGAATTCATGAAACAAGAGACTTTGAGATACATATCCTCTCAATTTTTTCCTATATGTATGTTTAATTTTTTGTTCTTGTTAATACACAGATGGTAATAAACTAGGACAATAACGATTTATCCCCAAGATATTTTTATTAACAGCATATTTTCATTTTATTAACTATTGTCCTACATCTGTTTTGATCTATTCCATGGGTACACGGTAACATGGATAACTAATCTCTAATTGCTACATGTTTAAGTTTTTGTCCAGTTTTTCATGTTGGTGTTCATTAACTGAGTTTTGGAATTTCTTAGAATATAATCTCGGAAATGGAATGGACATTCTTGAAGGTTTTGGTAGTCTTATTTTTTAACTGCTTTGAAATAAATATTGTGTTTATCAAAAGAATTATTTATTTAAATGGAGATATCTTTGCTGATGAAATATCCAAGTGTTGTGGTTTGCCATTTATTATTCTCCTATAACTCATTAGATATTTATATAATTAACTACACGTTTCAAACATTTTCCTCACTGTGTTCCACATGTATTTCAACTCATGTCCTCTGTTCTTTATGCTTCTGAGTTCTGTACTTAAAACAGCTTAAATGACACTTTTTCCTAAAAACTTCCTGAGACTCACTCAGCCTTGTTCAGCTCTTCTTTCTTTGGCCTCTAATAGTCCCTCTTGTGACCTGTTCATTTCACTTGTCAATTAAGTGTCTCGTAGGTTATCTTTTTATGATGAGGATTTTATTTCTTTTAGTAGATTATAAACTAAGAACCGGAGACCATGCTGTGGACTTCTTATATATATGGGGCTAGAAGAGCATCTTACACATCATAGGAATGGAATATATTTTAACAATTATTATTTATCATATATGCATTTTTTTGTTGTTGTTTAAGTAGGCTCCATGGAAGGGTATGGCCAAATTCATGGTATTTGTATGCTTTTGAATATCATGTTGACCTTTGCCTTCCTCATTTTGATGTGGAAATAAGGAAGATTGGCTCACTGAGAAAACACTGCATTTGTCTACATAAGAAAAAAAAATGAACTTAGAGTTTAAACTGTCTAGGACTAGTAGGCATTAGTGAATAGAAGTCTATGTTTTTTAAAGACTCAGAAGTGACAATTGTCTCTTACTGGCAGATGCCAGGCAAGAATGAACATCTGTTTCCTCGTCTGTGAAAGATGGATCTGATTCATCTCTGCTGTTCGAGAATATTCAATCCCTGTCTTTGGTGGCTGCTGTTGTTCAGTTGCTAGTCTTGGAGTCTTTGTGGCTCCCCTGTCCTTCACTATCTCTTGGAGTTTGCTCAGATTCATGTCTGGTGAACCAGTGATGCTATTTAACCATCTTATCCTCTGCCGCCCCTTTCTCCTTTTGCCTTCAACCTTTGCCAGCATCAGAGTCTTTTCCAATGAGTTGGCTCTTCACATCAGGTGGGCCGAGTACTGAAGCTTCCACTACAGCATCAGACCTTTCAATGGCTCTAGGTATTGATGTATTGGAGGCAAGATCGGAACTGGTCATGTAAATGCCAGCTAATGTTCAACCTTGTTTAAAGTAAATTAAATATTCTTGGATCAGTTTGGATAACCTTTGATGATAAATTGCTAATAAAATTTCATTGATATCAATTTGTGCTCATAAGCATCCAGGACTAATTCTTCTGTCGCTAGTTAGAATGTTACTTCTTTTCTCTGCAGGTTCTGTAGTTCACTTTAAATATTGTGTGTAAGTGTAGAATCTAAGAAAGCTTATTTTAAAAAGGATTGAAAGAAATTTTTAAAATTAACTGACTAAAATGATTTCTAAGACAGCCATCTATAAGGAAAGTACATTTAGTGAAAGGATGACTGGATCAAATACCCCTTCCCCCTCCCCTACCATGTTCCTTTTCTACACTGAATCTCCCACTGTATTCTGCAGAAGAGCTGGCAAGTTCCATCACCAAACAAGATAAACATATTGTCACTTCCCATTAGATTATTGGATTCAGAAGTGCTTTTATTTTGATGCTTTTAAATATTTTGTGTTGATGAGGAACCAATATACTTGGTCAATTATCACTTAATTACTAAGAGAAATAAAATGCCACTCAAACTCATAACAAAGTGAAAAAACAGTCCATCCATTTTGCATGTGACATGTCTAATGCGGATCACAGGTTCCAAGAAAATTATATTTCAGCGCCATGAGCACAGTAGAGACTTATAAAATACCTGAAAGTGATAGGGAACTTAAATGTTATTTTTAAGACTAGACGTTCAGAGACTTCTTCCATTCGTGTCTGACATCAGCAAGCTCTTAATAATGCAGTGTGTACTTATTTATCGATCAGACCATTTAAGTAGTAAGACATGAGAAAGTGGACACTATTATCTGGTAATTGACCATATTGGAGAGTTAAGTGTTCTGACAAGGAACTAAGTGTGTTTAACCTTCAGATAAGATCAATTTTAAGATAATGCCTACTTTGGTAATGAACCAAAGCTGCTAAGAAACTTTGTACTCTAAATGCTTCTAAAGCAGTACTATTTTGATGACAACTATCATAGTTTTTTAATAAACAGATTTGTTTCTAAGAGTTTTTGGTCTCCCAGGGCAACCTAGAGAAGGGTTACTAACTTTCATACTCTACTTAGAATAAACGGTCAGATGTAAGGGGACAGTGATTAGCACATTGCCCAGGGAGTTATTCATTCATTTAGCAAACATCTTCTGGGTACTTTCCTTGTGACAATCATTATATTATAGTCTAAGGTTCCAACATCTTGTGAGATATCTCACTTGGAGGAATTTATGCTGCAGTATGATGGTTTTATCTGGTAAATCTCTAAACCAAGCTTATGTAGGCCCATCATTTATAAAAAGCAAAAGAATCATACCTCAAAACCTGCCACTTTTGCCTCTGAGTCCTTTATCTGTGGGCTGATTAAACAGAGCTTAAAACCAACTTTTCTTAGGGACAGACCCACAAGCAAATATCAAAACCCATTGTAAGACTTGGCATAGAAATATGAGCACAACTGACAAGAGAACATAAAGAAGGATGGAACTTAAGCTGCTTGTGAGGTTAGTAAAGTCTTCCTAAACAAAGTGCCTTCAAGCAGCAAGACAGCCTTGTTGGATGAATTAAAGGTAGTGGAGACAGAGCAAATGATTGCTATGTTGTTAGGGAACTGGGACAGCAGTTATCACAGAGCAAGTCACATGGCTGCACCCAACCCCAAAGGGCCATCAAAGTGCCTAGAACTAGGGGAGAATGGAAAATATTTGATGGGCAGTGCTGATGACCTGAACAATGGGTTAGACCATAGGGCTTCCCTGATGGCTCAGACAGTAAAGAGTCTGCCTGCAAAGGAGCATCCCCTGGAGAAGGAAATGGCAACCCACTCGAGTATTCTTGCCTGGAAAATCCAATGGATGGAGAAAGCTGGTGGGCTACAGTCCTTGGGGTCACAAAGAGTCAGACACGACTGAGTGACTAACACACAAACATCAGTAAATGTGGAGGTGATAGGAATACCATTGATTTTCTTAGTGATAGAAGCAGCAAAATACCATCCACCGGGAGTAGTTAGAGGTTTGACAAGAGTGGTAAATGTTTGGAACAACCGTTTGTTAAAATAATTATATGAGAATATAGCAGCAAAGGAAAGGGAAGTTGTTCTGGTTAAATATTTATCATTAGGGCTCCATGCAGAATGAAATGGTAATGCAGCTGCGATTCAGTTTCTTAGTTCAGCTGTAGCTTAAAATTAGAAGCTGCCCATCAATAATTTTCCCAAGGGAGTGATTTCTCCTGTAACAGCACATAGCCTCGAGAAAAGGAAATGCACACAGGGAAGCTTTCTGGGAATGGAAAGGGAAACCATGGCAGAGAGAAAACAAGCCAGAGAAGTTCATTGTACACAAATTCTTGGAAATAAAAATGAGTTCCTTTTATCAGTCAGTCTCTGAGTATGTTAGCTGCTGGCCCAGCACTTTGGCACAGTATGGAATCAAGAGAAGTTTATCACTTTGTTCTTGCTGTTAAAGAGTATAGAGCTTGGTCAGAGGGACAAAGCTCATGATACAAGTTTGAGGTTTGTTTAATTTATTTCATTTATAGCCCTAGTTAGTTCAGTTCAGTTCAGTCGCTCAGTCGTGTCCGACTCTGCGACCCCATGAATCGCAACACACCAGGCCTTCCTGTCCATCACCAACTCCCGGAGTTCACTCAGACCCACTTCCATCAAGTCATTGATGCCATCCAGCCATCTCATCCTCTGTCGTCCCCTTCTCGTCCCGCCCCCAATCCCTCCCAGCATCAGAGTCTTTTCCAATGCGTCAACTCTTCGCCTGAGGTGGCAAAGGAATGGAGTTTCAGCTTCAGCATCATTCCCTCCAAAGAAATCCCAGGGCTGATCTCCTTCAGAATGGACTGGTTGGATCTCCTTGCAGTCCAAGGGACTCTCAAGAGTCTTCTCCAACACCGCAGTTCAAAAGCATCAATTCTTTGGCGCTCAGCTTTCTTCACAGTCCAACTCTCACATCCATACATGATCACTGGAAAAACCACAGCCTTGACTAGATAGACCTTTGTTGGCAAAGTAACGTCTCTGCTTTTGAATATGCTATGTAGGTTGGTCATAACTTTTCTTCCAAGGAGTAAGTGTCTTTTAATTTCATGGCTGCAGTCACCATCTGCAGTGATTTTGGAGCCCCCCAAAATAAAGTGTGACACTGTTTCCACTGTTTCCCCATCTATTTCCCATGAAGTGATGGGACCAGATGCCATAATCTTCATTTTCTGAATGTTGAGCTTTAAGCCAACTTTTTCACTCTCCTGTGTCACTTTCGTCAAAAGGCTTTTTAGCTCCTCTTCACTTTCTGCCATAAGGGTGGTGTCATCTGCATATCTGAGGTTATTGATATTTCTCCCGGCAATCTTGATTCCAGCTTGTGCTTCTTCCAGCCCAGCATTTCTCATGATGTACTCTGCATAGAAGTTAAATAATCAGGGTGACAATGTACAGCCTTGACGTACTCCTTTTCCTATTTGAAGCCAGTCTGTTGTTCCATGTCCAGTTCTAACTGTTGCTTCCTGACCTGCATACAGGTTTCTCAAGAGGCAGGTCAAGTGCTCTGGTATTCCCATCTCTTTCAGAATTTTCCACAGTTTATTGTGATCCACACAGTCAAAGGCTTTGGCATAGTCAAGAAAGCAGAAGTAGATGTTTTTTCTGGAGCTCTCTTGCTTTTTCGTATAATGTTGGGAAATCATCGCATGAAACATAATGCATTAAATCTAATCTTGAAGAAGAGGTTTAAGTGGGAAAGGGTAGAAAAGCAGGAGGATTCAAGAGTGATGGTTTGAGTAAAGATTTGATGGTGGAGTGAAAATGGTTTATACTGGGGGCAGGAATGAGGACGGCCAGCAAGAAGAGGAGAGGACTAGAGGAAGGAATTATGAGACTTGAGGCCTAACTGAGAGAGTGGAGCCTCGTTACTGGGAGGTGGTGCACTGTGGGAGGAAAGGAGAAATTGTTACTGAACATGAAACGAGTGAGGTCAGTTAAAAGACTTCATGTTTTTTCCTGTGTGGTCTTTATACTGCTCCCCATTAAACCTTAATGACTTTCTGTTGTTACCCTCAGAATAAAGCCTTTATCTTTAGTCTCATTTGTACATGCCCATGCAGAAGGGACAATTGACTATCCAAAGGGTATTATGATGAGGAAGACTAGGATATGTTGAAGACTAGGAGCTAGAGCCAAGAGGTGCATTAGAACCAAAAGATCTTATCAACAGGCTAGGTCAGCACAGCTCCTCACAGGGGCAGTGACCATGCCAGACAGGCCCCCCAAGCCCAGCAGGAGACTGGAGGATGTGTGAGCTGCCAAGTCAGACCTCAGAACAGAAGCCTTCTTTTCTTTATATTTTTTGCAGTTTTATTGAGATAGAATTCACATAACACACAATTCACCCACTTCGAGTGTACCCGTCAAGAGTTTTTAGCATATTCACGGAATTTTGCATTCCTCACCGCCATCAGTTTTAGAACATTTTTATTACCTAAGAAAGAAATCCAAGGACTTCCCTGATGGCCCAGTGGTTAAGACTGTGCTTCCACTGCAGGGGGCAGAGGTTCGATTCCTGGTCAGGGAACTAAGATCCCACATGCCTCGTGGCATGGCCAAAATCTTGTCAAAAAGAAAAGGAGACCCTGCACTCTTTGATCATCATCTCTTTACCCCCGTCGTACATTCACCCTTAGGCTTTCTGTCTATAGATTTGCCTGTACTGGACATTTCAAATAAATAGAAACATACAGTATGTGGCCATTTGCAGCTGACTTCTCTCCCTTGTTTTTCACTTGTTTTTAATGTTTATCCATGTTGTATCCATGTAATGTTTGAATGTTATCCATGTTGTGTCCATGTATTAATACTTCATTTCTTTATATTTTGTTTAATAATATTCCACTGAAAGGATATACTGCATTTTGCTTAGCCATTCATCATTTGATGGACATTTGGATTGTTTCCATTTTTGACTATCATGAATAATGCTGCTGTGAACACTCATTACAAGTTCTTGTGTGGACACATGTTTTCATTTCTCTTAAGAATATACTTAGTACTGGAATTGCTGAGTCATGTAGTTTAAGCATTAGAGTAACTGCCAGGCTGTTCCTTAAAGTGTCTGGATCATTTTAAGTTTACCTCATTTCTATTTCATATTCACATTATGAAATAGTGTAAAATTTGCATTTACAATATCTCCACATCCTTGGCAACGTTCATTGTTATTGTCTTTTTGGTTAGAGCCATCCTAGTGGGTGTGAAGTGATATTTCATTTGTGGTTTTAAACTACATTTCCCTGATCAGAAGCCCTATTTTCAAAACTAAGGCATAAAGTACAAAGCATATTACAAGGACTTAAGCCAAAACCTAAGAAAGATATACCAAGAGGCTGATCTGAATAGAAGGACAGTTCAGGCAGTTAAGGGCTAAGCATGAGTTGAAGGCAGCGTATTCTAGTTTGTCCGAAGTCTGTGATGTTTCCATGTTCCACCATAATGAGTGACCAGAGATTACATCTCAGTCAGATGAGCTGTTCTCAATCCTTGGCAGCACTAGAGTAGAATCATATGAAAATATTTTAAATACACCTGTCGAACCAGAATATCTGAAAATATAGCCCTAGTATTATCTGTATTTTTTTATTTTAAAGAAAATTTCCCCACATGATTCTGAATCACTGTGGGACTAGAAAGCCACTGTTGTAAATAATTCAGCAGGATTAAATAGTGGAATGAATTTATTGATTGTATGTCCTGTTCAGATAACCATCTGCCTTTATTTTGACTTGTAAGCTTTTCTCAGACAACTGCTAACTGAATTTGAACAAAAAATGTTGAGATATAATTACAGTGTGCATAGTCCTCTCTGACTAATAGCAGAGAGAAAACCTACTGTGAAATGCATAAAATCAACTGATCTGTTTTCCTCAATTGAATCTCTTAATTTCCAAGTTTGATCAAAGAGTTGAGCTCCTTCACTTCCTTTCCATTAATAGTGTCTACTCATGAGACTTTTGTTGTTTTGTTTTGTTCTAATATTTACTTGGCTGCGCCTGGTCTTAGTTGTGGCATGTGAGATCTAGTTTCCTGATAGGGATTGAACCCACACCTTCTGGTGGAAGCAAGTAGTCTTAGCCTCTGGGACCACCAGGAAAGTCCCTCATGAGACTTTTGTTTATTTCCAGTTATATCCATTCAGTGATCCTTCTTTTTGAGCATGCAGTGATCATATAACTATGTACCTTTTCAAAGATAGTTTCAAAGATAAAATAATCGATTATAATGCATTCGTTTGTTGTCATGGGTCACTGATTGATATCTTAGTAGCTGGCTCTTGGGCTTCCCTGGTAGCCCAGATGATATAGAATCTGCCTGCAGTGCAGGAGGCAGGTTCAATGCTTGTGCTGGGAAGATCCCTTATAAAAGGGAATGACACCCCACTTCAGTATTCTTGCCTGGAGAATCCCATGGACAGAGGAGCCTGGGGGCTACAGTCCATGGGGTCAAAAAAGAGTCAGACATGACTGAGCACGCACACACTCGCTCAGTTGGCTCATAGGTACACACATTTCTTGTGTTGATTTGAACAGGTGCGCCATGCCTATAAGAACTTTGATCTTTCTGATTGACCAGATATATCCAGATGACAGAGAGGAGCTCAATAAAGGAGATTTTCCGTTACCATAAGGTCACCAATTTTTCTAGGATTATTCTCTCTGGGGAATGGACACCATTTGTGTCTTTCTGTTTAAATTGTGTCTAAGTCTCAAAACTGAAAAGCATGAGAACTAAAGTAGAAAATTATTCTGTTAGGTTGGTGCCAAATTTCCATTGCTGAAACTATGAATTTTCCTTGTCCAGGCCCTTCTTTAGAAAAATCAGATGTCCCTGTCTTAAATTTGAGTTGTGAAGTTTCAGAAAGAGAAAACTCATATTCTGTAAAGAAGAGGTAGGCAGTGCAGAAGTGCTGATAATCTGACTTATGTTCTAATGCCCCTCCTTGTCAGGTCCTGCTGTGGTTTCATTATAGACTGAGATTTCTTATATAATGCTGAAAGAGAGGAGAAGTGGAAAAGAAGGTCAGGAAGAGGGATATGGAGGAAGATGTGCTGGAATATTTTTAAAGGGGGAACCTATCTTTTTGTCTTAATAGAACTGCTCAAGTCTGTGCAGTAGTACAGGTCTTCTCTTCTTCTCAAAACCAAAGCAGGTACTCCTTGTCTTTAATCTCTTAGTTGTTTCGTAAGTGAAATTAGGTCATATAGACCCATTGGTATGAAGTGTAGCATAGAAAAAACTGAAATGGAAACAATGAAGGGAACATGTTTCAGAACATCATCCCCATTCAGCTAGCTTTCAGACTTGCTTTACCTTTTTCCATTGATACATGATCTTTGCTTACTTTTTTCTTCTTCCTTTTGTCTTTTCTTTCCTTTTTGAAAAACTTCTTTCACTTATAAACTGCAACCTGTAAATGAAGGGTATATTACATATCCTTAAAAACACAGGGAAAGAAACAAACCCTTGTTAATAACTTCCACTTTGAGCGCTTGGGCTGGTTGCAAGGCCCAGGGGACTCATCTGGTGGATGTGGAAGGATACAGAACCATTTGTCCTGGGAGAACCACTGCATTAAAGGAGGGGGATGAAGTCATGGTGGGGAGGGGGAGGCTCTGCTGATGAAAGTAGCTGTCAAATTAGCAGGTCTGGAAGTTGGAGTGCATATTGTTATGAGCTGCTCAAGTTCACACCAGAGCAACCAGCTCCATCCGTCTTTCTCAGTTTACATTTTAATTGGCTTGTAGTTAAGTTTTTTAAACACTGCGAGATTGCTGACATACACTGTAATATCATGTGAATAATTTATGGAGGTTGCTCCAGACAAGCTTTTTCTTTGATTTGAGAATCCAAGGGGAATGGGAAGGAGAAGGATGAGGGGTTTGCAGGAGGGGCCTGGGACAGAGGAGCAGACACAACTGCATGTTGCATGCTGGATGTTAAATGGTTCTCCCGGTGTAGTCAGCAGCGTTTGGGATTTCAGGGAGCTTTGTACAATACAATCTTATTAATAACAATTCTATCAAGAGAGCACCCAATTAAATTGAATTTGGGTTTATGACTCCCTCTTGGTTTCTTAAAATGTATGGATATAAAACCTGTTCAATGTGAGTACTGGATAACAAGGGTGGGTGTTTTTGTTGTTGATGGTGGTGGTGGTCATAATGATTCATCCTCCTACTGAGAATTTTCTTGTTTATAAATGCAGGAGTAGACATTTTCCCAAAACTATCTTTTTCTTTTCAGTTCTCAAGATGATCTAGAGAAGATGGAGATGGTGTCAGTGAGCAGTTATTCTAGTTAAGGACTTGACTGCTACTGGGAGTGGTTTGCTAGACAGCTCTGAGTCTCAAAAGTCGTCTAATTAACACCTACAGGAGAACCATCTTCTGAAATATACTTCTAAATTATACTTAGGTTCTTATTATAAAATGAGCAAATTGTATAAAACGTGGAGAGTATATGAAGAATAAAAAGCAGTATAACTCCTCCCCACATTGATAACAATTGGATGACTTTCGCTTATTTCCTTCTAGTCTTTTTTCTGCTCATAGTGAACAAAGTTTAAATCATATATATTGTTTCGAATTATTTGTTTTTCACTAACCATTACATCATGAGTATTTTCTCATATGTGTCATCTACAGTTCCATTTTTGATAAGTGCATAACACGTGTATGTATTCTCTGTGAATTACAGTGCTTTATCTAATTTAACTTCCAGCTATTGAAGCATGAGTATGGTTTTTATCCATTTTAGCCAGGGAAGCAGTAAATATACTTTTGGTTAAATTTTGGTGTACATTGTTTTTAAAAAAAAAAAAAAATTATTTATTTATTTGGCTTCCATGAGCCTTAGTTGCAGCATGCAAACTCTTAGTTGTAGCACATGGAATCTAGTTCTCTGACCAGGGATTGAACCTGAGCCCCCTACATTGGGAGTACAGAGTCTTAGCCACTGGATGACTAAGGAAGCCCCTGCTATAAATTCTTGATTATTTCCTTAGGGAAGTTTTTAGAAATAGAATTTCTACGAAGAAGCAGAGAGAGTCTGAGGGAAAGATCAGCAATTCCTCAAAAATAATTTTGTCCTGAAAAGTGGGATAAAGCATAGGTTTTTCTAATTAATGAAGTTAATATTTTCTTCCTATTTAAAAAAATTGATAATGACATTGAATCTAGGGGTCTTTCAAATTATTGAGATCATTTTTCCTTGCGTGATTCTTAACCACAAGACCTATCTGTTAGGATTAATGTAGGCTTTCTTTACCAACTGGCATATAACTACCTAAGACTTCATGTAGTCAGTTGAGATGCTACAAATGTATTGCCTGTCAACTTCAGTAAAAAAGAGGGCAGTTAATTAAAGGGATGTCTTGCTGTTAAACAAACTTGCAGTCAATTGCTTGTAAGTAACATTTAGTTTGATGTGTAGTCAAAGGGCAAGAAAATCAGAAAGGACTAGCTTTTTAAAACTGTGAAAAGGGGAGTGACTTTATTTGGGTTGAAATGAGTAGCCTATCAATTGATATGATGTTTTCCTTTTAAAAAAATATGTTCATATATTAAAGAGAAGGTGAAAGACAATGTTTACAACGTAAGATAACTAAGCCCCTGTCCTCGTGCAGCCCTAGAAGGCACTTTGCCCCTATGACCAGGCCTGGTTTCAAGGTTATGCTGTGTGTGTCTGTGTGTGTGTGTGTGGTGGACAGTAAGTCGATGAAGCAAGAAGTCTTAAACAAGTTACTGTTCTCTGTAAATGGAAAACTGCCATTCATAGACCCAGTGGAAAGACTCCACCAGTACAGCAGCCCTTGGGAACAGCTGTTCCAACTCAGGCCTATTCGCTGCTCCTTCCTGGGAGCGCGCTATTTCTCTCTACATGTGTGCTCAACTCTTCCTTGATAATGTAGGTGGGAACGCACATTCTCTAAACAGTGTCCATAAAGCTATCATGTGCCCCTCTTTCAGAGGGAGGGTCTATCCAAAATATCCCATCCTGATTAAAATTTAAATGTTGAAATATTTGTGAAGCAAAGAAGGCGTATAGAGTGCAGACCTTTTCCATCTCAAAGACATATAGATAGTAGAGACCAGAGCTGTTGGAAGCATGACCAGGTTTATGTTAAAGTTCTGTTGGAGGTCCCTGAACTCTGGAGCCTTATTCCATAGCCAAGAAGCTTCAGCTTTTGCCAATAACCACATTAAAATATGTGTACCTGGCATGGGTGAACCAATCTCATTTACTAGTTTTGATTCTTTACACTAGCTATATTTCATAAATGAGAATTTATTTTTTTAGTGCCAATTTTGTGCCCAACTAGGCAGTATGGGGAGAAGGCAATGGCAACCCACTCCAGTACTCTTGCCTGGCAAATCCCACGGACAGAGGAGCCTGGTAGGCTGTAGTCCATGCGGTCGCACAGATTCGGACATGACTGAAGCAACTTAGCAGCAGCAGCAGGCAGTATGGAATGCAAGAGAAGGCGTAAGTTGTGGTCATACCCCATGGCCCTTCCAATAAAGCAAAGTAAATATGTAATCCACTTACAGTCAGATCATAGCAATATTTTTATTTGTAAAGATCCCACATTTCAGTTGAAGAAAGTATTTATTATTCTAGGAAGAAAAACATTGGCTGAATTAATGGCAGACTCTGAATGGGCACTGAGCTTTATTCAGAATGCAAGTATTTTCAGTTAGGTGAGGTTGTTGAGGTTTGCTTTCTTTCCTGAACTCCTATGAATTAGCAAATTCTAAACCAGCTGTTTTCAAATTACATAAAATTGGTGCCTGCTCTGAGTGTCTGTTTCTCTCTGCCAAGTTTCAACTTGTAACTTATTTTAAAGCTTGGTCCTAAACACTCCAAACCGATGGAATGATAGCAGGAACCACTTTGAATCACAATATTTTCCCAAGAACATGTTCAACTTTGAAATAATGACCAGTTTGGAGAAAGAAGAGGTGAGAAGGGAGGAGTAGACAAGTTTGTGTTTTCTAATTTTTTTTTAAACTTGCTTAAATGCATAAGTTGCTCACATTTCTGCTGTTTTTTTCCTCGGTGGCCAAAGTAGGAGAGCTTTGTAGCTCACGAAAGGGGTGAACTAAAAGGACACATCTGCATGAAATGAAGATATTTGTAGGATGACAACTGGTGATAGGGTTGTGTTTCAAATGTTCTCTTTTGATCGCTTGACAGTTCTCTCTCTCCTCCTTCTTTTGGTATCTAACACATTGCTTAATTCCTATCATCAAGGGCATGGGTTGGCAGACTTTTTTGTGAAGGACCATTTAGCAGATATTAGCCCCTGTGACCATATAGGTCTCTGTCATACAGTACTGTTTGTTTACTTTTAAAAAAAAAAAACACTTAAAAATACAAATCTAATCTCTGCTTATAGGCTGTACAAAATGTTATTGCAGGTAAGATTTGGCTTGCAGGCTGTTGTTTGCCAGCTCATGCCCTCAAGAAATATGGGGTGAAATCCTGGATAAGAGTGTGTGTCGGTTACGCTAGCACGATTTCTCTATTTGTACCGCTCGCTTTGTTCTCTCCTGGTCACTGGCTGTCTCAGGAGCCAGTCCCCGGAGCCTTGCTCTCCTGTGTGATGTAATGGTGTGAAATGGTGTTTCCACTGGAAGGCCTGCAGGGGTAAATGCTGTCTCTAATTAACCTGTTCATTTAGTGCCATTATCCTTTATCTCCAACGCAGCTCTGCGAGGGGAGGATAAGGAAAGTGCTTAATTAGAGTAACTGTTCCGCATTGTCTGTGTTTGCATGATGAAGTATAAAAAGCCTGGGAGATGAAGCTGTCAGTCACTAAGCGTCTTTGGAAGCCTCTTGATTTTTAGCATTTAGTAACCATGCTCTGTTATGGAGTGCTGTTGAGTGAAACCTCAGGTCACAGTCTTTGTGACACAAAGACTCTGACCCAAGACATCTGGCATATAACTTATGGCTGATGTCCACCAACTGGATCATGTCATTGGCAAGTTGTAGCTTCGTGGATGCTTGTTTATCTATTTGGTTGTTGCTTTAGAGTATTTTAAATGGTCATTTGTCATTTTAGTTTGTTTTCTGTATCCTTAATTGGATATTAAGTGCTTCTAGTACAGGGAAATTGCCTCATATTCTTTGAAGCTTAAAGTTTGTCTGAGTATCATTGCAGTGTCCATAGGGTTTTCTAATTCTGCTAAGATATACATAACAAAATTTACCATTTTAATATACATAATATAAAATTTACCTTTGTAACCATTTCTAAATGTATATAGTTCAGTGGCAATAAGTACATTCACCACCATCCATCTCCCATTAGTCTTTTCATCTTGTAAAATTGAAACTCTATATCCATTCCTCCTCCTCACTCTCCCCCTGGCAACCACCATTGTACTTTCTGCCTCTATGAATTTGCCTACTCTAAGTGTCTCATATGACTATTTGTCTTTTTGTGAATGGCTTATCTCACTTAGCATAATGTCTTTAAGATTCATCCATCTTGTAGCGTGTATCAGAATTTCCTTCCTTATTCATAAGGCTCAACGCTATTCCATTGTGTGTGTGTATATATATCCCATTTTGTTTATCCATTTGTCCATCGGTGGACACTTGAGTTGTGTCCATCTTTTCACAATTGTAAATAATGCTGTGCTGTTATGAACATGTTTGAGTACCTGCTTTTAGTTCTTTTCTGTAGATACCCGGAAGTGATCTTCACAATACTTTTCAGACTGCCGAACTGACAATTTTCTCTTAAGCTCTATGGTACTTTAAGTATTTTTACCATAGTTTTACATGTCATCTATCCTAATAAGATCAGTTCTATTATAAGGAAGTTAGTTATTATCTATGATGAACAAAAAAGATCAGTGAGCACCAGCATTTATTCATCCTGTAATATCAGGCACTGGGCTTAGCTCTTTATGTGAATTACTTTACTTAAGGCCCACAGTATGTGATCTACATGTTGCAGAAAGGGAAATAAAGGCTTAGCAAGGTTAACAAGTTTACTTGAATGGAAAAAAATTGGCAAAAAAAGGAAATAAATTTATGGCAGACAAGTTTCTACTTCGGAGTCTGTAGTTCTGGGTACCAGGAAGCCATTCAGAAGAGTGGATTACATCTGTATATCTCATTATGTTCTCGGCATGGTTAGTGAAAGGCTTATTATTTTCCAAAGCCTGATGTCACTTTTGAATTTCAAAATCAAATTATATAAAATAACATGTAAAATTCTTTGAAAGCTCTAAAGTGCTATATAAATGTAAATTATTGAGCCTAGTGATGGGCAGATGTTAAAATGCTATAAATGTATGGATCCCAAACCACCTAGATTGTAAACTGTAGTGTAAGGATTATGTGAGTTTAACCATGGCCCACCTTTGTGATTTTGTTAAAATACTGCTTCTATGCTGTGTTATTCATGCCACTTCTAACTCTTATTAGGACTGGCACTCCCTTTTCAACTGCTGTTATGAACATCACAGCCTTTTCCACTTAAGCTGGAATAAGTCCGGTTCTCATATCATGTTTTTTTATATTTATTTATTTGTCTGCACTGTGCCTTAGTTGCAGCATAAGGGATCTTTAGTTGCATCGTACACACACAGATGTGGCATGTGAGATTTAGTTCTTTGACCTAGGATCTGACCCTGGCCCGCTGCATTGAGAGCATGGAGTCTTGGCCACTGGCCCACCATGGAAGTCCCATCACATCATGTTTATCCCTTCTGGTACCCTCTGAATAAGAACCATGTCTTCAACCATCTTTGAAATCTCACAACTTTGAGGTTAGGTTTAGGTGCCAGGTAGCTTAAAGAACTGTCATGGAAGAGCCACTAGACTTAATTGTATCACTTCAGAGGACAGAATTCAGGCCATTTGTATGCGGAAGTTAAAGGGGCAAATTTCAGTTCAGAATACAATGCTTAGCTGTACAGTGGAAGACTGGATCCCTTGAAAAGTAGTAAGCTCCCTGTCGGTGGCATTATTCAAACATAGGCTAGAAAATCTCTTCTTGAGAGTCCCTTGGACTGTAAGGAGATCAAACCAATCCATCCTAAAGGAAATCAATCCTGAATATCCATTGGAAGGACTGATGCTAAAACTGAACCTCCATTGCTTTGGCCACCTGATGCAAAGAGCCGACTCATTGGAAAAGACCCTGATGCTGGGAAAGATTGAGGGCAGGAGGAAAAGGGACAACGAGGATGAGATGGTTGGATGGCATCATCAACTCACTGGACATGAGTTTGAGCAAGCTCCGGGAGATGGTGAAGGACAGGGAAGTCTGGTGTGCTACAGTCCACAGGGTCACAAAGAGCTGGACACGACTGAGCGACTGAACAACAGTGAGGTGAAGAGGATTCCTACACTAGGACACTCTTCAGGTTTGGTGCATCATCGATTTTGCTTCAAGTGTCCTGAGAATTCCATTTTAGCTTTTGTCTTATTTGGTACAGAAGGCAGGTACTAAGAGATTTTGCCTGGTTTATTTGTCGTACAAGGAGCAAATAACTGCACTGTGCTGAAGTGGTTTACAAGTAAAAGATATTTCGACCAGATCCAAATCACGATCGAGATAACAGAGTCATCTTTTTACATTCAGGTTCTCCAGGGTCTCAACAGACCATGTACAAAATAGGATTGGCAGTGAGCAAAGTGTCTGAAGTAGTTCAATAAATTTATGTTGATTATTTGATTTATTGACTTCTTTTGTGCACAGTCTTCTTGGAATTCCTCAGCATCCAGAGCTAGAAAACTTACAGTGTTTCAGTGGTTTGAGCAAGGACCTGGGATTTAGCACAAATGACATTCCCTCCTCTTTTCTGATTAACATGGCTCCAGGATCAACCAAAGTTAATACACAGTGTAGAATATTTTCTCATATAGAGGCCAAAAGTACTTAAAATTCAGTGCAGGTGGAATTGCTTGTTTAAGTATCAGGAGGACAGACTTGTTAATTTTAGTTGCATGAGTTGCTTTTTATTCTGTTTTAGAAGAATTTGAGTGTTGGAGACTGCCTGGAAGCCAGCCTCCAGCATTGACGTCTAACACTAACCGCAAAAGCAGTCCCCCCCTTTCTGCTGACAGAGCCAGGCCCACGTCTGTGGCTGTGATCTCAGGGGAGGGCTCTTGTCCACAGCTTGGGTTTATGACTGGGAAGCCTGCCTCTTATAAAAGGTGGGGGAAAACAGAGCCAAAGTGACCCCACAGAATTTGAGCTTGAGCTTGTCAGATCCAAAGGACCCATCAAGGTCTGGGACATGGCCCAGCTTGGACTGGCAGCCATGGGCTTCACCCGAGCCAGGTGTCAGAAATGGGTAAATATCAAATTGTATCTGATGAAAAACAGGAGGAAGCAGAGCTCCCCTTACCTCCTGGAAGGAGCCAAAGTCAGCCGAATGGTGTTTGGGTTCAGATGATTCAAAAGCCACAGTCTCATGACCCAACCAAAGAAATATTCCAAACTAGCCTAAGAAAATAACAGCATGGTTAAAAAAAAAATGCTATCAAACACATTTATCTTTGACCCAAAATGAATTAAGTATTTTTTCTCCTAGAATGTCCAAATATTCACTTCGTACAGAAGACTGTAGGTTAAATACCTCTTCTGGAGAAATACTCAGGCTTAGGATTTCTCTTTTAAATAAAAAACTTGGTAATGATACTACATAAGAAATGTTTGATCTGGTCCAGAGCTCTTAATTGAATTTATTGTCTATTACATGGGAGGGGGGTTACTAAAATAGGTGAAAGAAATAATATTGTAAAAGATCAGATTTATATATCTGAAAATGACTGATTACATAACTGTTGTATCAATGAGATATTGATAAGATAGAGAAAGGGGATAAGGATGTCTCAGCTGGGCTCCCAATAACGAAAACATTAAGAAATCAAAATCCAGTCAACATGTAAATGTCCTAAACTTTGATAAGAAGGCAGGTAAAAGTGCATACATTTGTGAAAACACAACAAACAGTATACTTAAGGTCATTATATTTTCACTGTATGCAAATTATACGTCAGTACACAGAAAGACAAAGTCAAATCAAGCTTATCTGTTGAAACAGTGATTTATGAGAAAGTTACCATATTAAGCAATTTAGGGGAGAGACATTTCCATCCCTTCAGGAAACTTTGCAAATCCTTGGGGTTAACACAAATATAAGAAAATTTCAGTAATAAAAGTTAAATAAGCCAACAATGATTAAGTCATAGAATTCTAGACCTGGATGGAGCCTACAAGATCATCATCCCTCCTAATTTAAACATTACATATGATTAAAACAACTGAGGTTCAGAAAATTGTAGAAAATTATCCGTAGGAATTTAGAGACAGAACTTCACCAGATGGCAAGACTGCAAGCTTAAAGCGCCTCGCCTTCCTTTTTTGTCATCCTGACTTCCTCCTCCTCCCACCTGCTATCCATCCCCACGGCTCTGTTTTCAGCTCTCGTTGGCTTTCTCTGACTGACTGATTAATTTCAATGTTAATATTTCTCTACTCAATCAGTCAGTACTTTTGAGTTCCTACCATATGCCCAGCACTGTTTTATGGGAGGAAAGTACAGCATCGAACCAAACAGACTAAGTATCTTTCCTAACACAACTCAGTTTCTACGAATATCTGTGCACATGGAGTCCAGGTAGTAATTTCTGGGATGCGGAGTTCTTACCAATCCAGGCTCACTGTCCTAAAGCCTCCTGCACATCATAGCAGCAAGCTGAACGAGACAATAATCTCAGCTTCTCTCCAGATCACCGCCTCCTCCTGCCTTGCCGGTGCCTGAAGAAAGTTTGACTCTTTTTTTTTTTTAAGATTGATTGATTGATTTTACATTTTTGGCTGTGCTGGGTCTTTGTTGCTGTGCCCGGGCTTTCTCTAGTTGTAGTGAGTGGGGTCTGTGTTGTGGCGCTCTGGCTTCTTATCGCAGTGGTTTCTCTTGTCAGGGAGCGTGCGGGCTTCAGGAGTTGTGGCGCGTGAGCTGTGTTGCTCCCTGGCATGTGGGATCTTCCAGAGCAGAGATCAAACCCATGTTTCCTGCATTCATCAGGTGGAATCTTAACCACTGACCACCAGGGAAGCCCTTGTTTGTTTGAGACTGTTCTTGAACCTCTCAGTCAACCAATTTCAGTTCCCTGCTGCTGCTGCTAAGTCGCTTCAGTCATGTCCGACTCTGTGCGACCCCAGAGACAGCAGCCCAGCAGGCTCCCCCGTCCCTGGGGTTCTCCAGGCAAGAACATGGGAGTGGGTTGCCGTTTCCTTCTCCTTCAATTCCCTGAGCTCTACCAAATTGATATTTTCTTGTATCTGTTCAGCATCTCCTTGTGACTTTGCTTCCTCTCTGTAATGTTTCAGCACTTCTCTAACTCATCTATCTCCTCTTGTCCCCAACTCTGATCTTTCCTAAATATTACTAATTTCCCTAAAACTTATTTCCTCTGTCAACTCCTTCACACCCACACCTTCACACAGACAGACACACACAAATTGCCCTTGGATCTTGTTCACGTTTCAAATTAAATGGCAACAATCTTTGTCAACAAAGGCAGTTGAAAGCATAGCTCCAACCTGCTTCTCAGGTCTGCTTCCATCCCCACTACGGGCCCCTGCTTTACCGCAGCCACAGTGGCTTCTTGGCTGCTCCCTTAGCCAGTCCCCTGTTCTCTGTCGCTCTTCAGTCGCTCACTGCATTTCCTGCCTGGAGCCACCACCCGTCCACCCCCATCCTCAGCCTCTGCGGACATTTCACTTACCGCCTGATCTCAGAGACCTTCCTCAATCTGATCAGCATGATTCTTCCCTCCTTTGAATACACTTATTTTTTCACTGTGTTGCATTATGGTTATTCTTACTTTTCATTAAAATGATTCAATGGATTTTCATAAAATGACACATCCTTCTTGGGGAAAACTTTTCAGATATAGAAACCTGCTTTTAGCTCCTCATAAGAGAGAGACTACAATGAATGCGCTGCTTTCTAAGCAAATAAGCTCTCTGCAGATTATGTAACAAGGAACAATTTCAGGTACAGAAATTTTCAGGTACTTTCAGGTATGCTGCTGCTGCTAAGTCGCTTCAGTCGCGTCCAACTCTGTGCGACCCCATAGACAACAGCCCACCAGGCTCCCCCGTCCCTGGGATTCTCTAGGCAAGAAGACTGGAGTGGGTTGCCATTTCCTTCTCCAACTTTCAGTTATAGAAACACCTAAAATCTTTTTACCCAGATATGCTCTTCCTTGAGCATCTCTCTGTCCCTCAGTGCATATATATTGAAGATGTCTGTACATGTTCCCACAGATGAAATCAAATTTTCTGTTGTCTTTTTTTTTTCCCTGTTGATATATTCTGGTGCTCTTTTAATGTTACTTGATAGAATAGCAAAATGTAATTTTTAGTAGCCACAAGGTATTTTATTGTTTGGCTTTTCCATAATCTAACAACCACTGCTTGTTTTTTGTTGGTGGTGGTGGTGGTGGTTTTTATTTTAAGCTTGCCTTCATTTATTTATTAGGAGGTGCAGGGAAGAGGTTGTTATGTTTTCTGGCCCGTGTGCTTAACACAGCCCGTGTAAAACGCAAGTGAGCAGTCTGTCGTGGCCCTTGACAAGAACTGTCTGTGACATGCCACTCCATGTGGTTCAGGATCTGAAAAAATGTTTGAAGATCTTGTAAAGAGGTTAGAGAAGATTGACCTAAAATCCCAAGTAAAATTGTCGCCTTTTTTTTCTTAACTGCTTTGAACAGCATTGTGCCTCCCATCGCCTGCAAGAAAGCCATTCATTGTTCCTTGTTACATAATCTGCAGAGAGCTTATTCGCTTAGAAAGCAGAGCGTTCAACGTAGTCTCTCTCTTACAAGGAGCTAAAAGCAGAATCTGTTCTGCGTCTCTGAGGCATTCTTCACAGCACAGACCTCATGCTATCGCTAATTAGCCAGAGCGTTCCCAGCCAAAAACCCCAGTGCCTGGGCTTGACAAAAGTCTGTTTTTTTTTTTTTCTCCCTTGGAAAGGGTGAAGCCTGCCTCTCTGTCGAGGGTCCCCTCCATGAGACAAGCAGCAGCAGGGTGGTGGGGAGCTCTCAGATCAGCCAGTGTGGTGAAACACGCTGCCAGCCTCCCGAGGACTTGCTGTTTGCCCCCTCCTTTCCTCCCGAGGTGGGATCTCCATCCGACCATCCCTTTGTACTCTAAAACACCTCACCACCATGAGACCAGCTACTTCTCCTGCCTGTACTCCTGTCTTTTTCCCATTTCTGGCTTTAGGCACCAGCCTACCCAACATCCCTCAGCCACCTTGCAGTCCCTTGCATTAATGATGTATGCGATTAGCAGCCTCTGCTAGTTCATTAAGAGATTAAAAGAAAAAGAAAGGAAAACCAGGAGACGGTGTGCCTGTCGCTGTGAAGTGAAGCTTGACGGGAACACCCTCACTGTCCCTCCCCGCTGCCCCTCCTGCCATGTGTCTGAGGCCTCCCGTGCGCACGCGCTGGCGGCCGCCCGCATTCCGAGGCTCTGCCATTTGCTCGGTGGGGGGACGTTTTCTTAGCCGAGCGGTGCAGCGCTCTGCCTGAGGGATTGAGAACATATTGCTTGGCAGGTGGGCCTGCTCAGATGCACTGACTGTTGTTTCAGCACTGACAGGGAACATACATCGCGCAGGCCCATTATGCCAGCATAAATCCATGGTAACCTGTTCATGAGGGCTGCAACCAGCAAACAAAGGGTTTGGGTCTTAATAGGTGATATTTTTGAAACATATAATTGGGATCTGAGAAGGAATTCTGGGTGACAGGCCACTCCTCCTGCCATCTTTGCAGAAACTGGGCCTACAGCAAAATACCACTCCTGTCATGCCGCACAGAGATGACTGCCACTCCAGCGCAGCTCCAGGCAGCTGTGCGCAGTGCCAAGCCTGCCAAGAGATGGTCTGTGCAGGGGAAAGAGCCTTCAGTTTCCAGGTTTCTCCTTTCTGCCTTGGTGTTCAGCACTACTGGCAAAAGCCGCTCCTGGCGATGTCTGTGGAAAACGTCACAGCTCCCCTCCTTAGCCTACTAATATGAGCTGAAAGGGAGCTAGAGTTCGCTGTGGTGTTGGGGGGAGGACAAATAAGCCTCTGAGTGGGGGACTCTGAGCTTTCTCATGAACAGAAGCTGCTATTCATTTCCCCTGCTGGACGCCAGCAGGAGAATGAGATATTAATGAAATCCCTGGGCAGAGCGTGATGGGACTCGGCTCCCACAGCCTGGCTCTTCCCTATGGGGAAGGTGGACAAGTGACTGCCAGCTCCTGGGGGATACAGCAGGTAAGGGTGGGCCCAGTCTTGGTTACCTGCCGCACTGTTGTCCGAATTCCAAAAACCCGATGGGTGAGAGAGTGCCTTACACAGGTCAGCATCAGCTTTGTCGTCTGCTGGAGTCCCAGTGCATGTTTCTCATGAACCACAGCCTACATTCCTGCACTCCCGCTATGCAGCCTGGTCATCAGTTTCCCCTCCCTGCACTTAGTCATCAGTTACTTTCTGTGTCTCCCCCAAATGGCATTCTTCTTGAGGATTGCTGCTTAGCTGAGTTCTGGGTTCCTGGTGGGTGCAAAGAATAAAGAAAGGACGATGCTCATTTATGAAGAGAAAAGCTATTGTTGGGTCATTGTGGAGTTGTTGGCTTTTCCTTATTTCCAGGCAGTCATAACTCCAATATGTTTCAGTGTGACTTGCCAGATGAAAACTGGGTGACAGTATTGTATTATTTCATTTTCATTCTGCCAAACAGCTAAAACAGTATCATCACTGTAGCATCTGAATCCTCTGTTGCTACAACAGAGTTTATTTCCCTCAAGCAGACCAGAAAACTCGTGAGATCAAGGACCTTCTAAGTTTTAAGAACCAGGCAGAAGACTGTTGGGAATGTGAGCAGTCGCAGCCTGTGTTAAGAAACACTGGGTTTCCGATAGCCTGGCAGAGAAAGGTAATTGTGAGAGACATGGACCTCACCACACCCTACGCGTGGCCCAGCCATCACTTTGCCAGTTTCAGTGTTTGCTTTTGCTTCTGATCAACAATGTGGTCAGTCATGATACAGCTATGTGCCAACACAGAAAGTTTCCTTAAAACAGGCTTAGATGCTCTGTCCCCAGATGTTCTGGGTTACGAGGTCTGTAGTGAAGCCTGGGAATTCATACGTTTGAAATGTTCCCTATGTGGTCTGTATCCTACCAACCTGTGGGCTTTGGTTTGGGAAGGACACAACACTGCAAACCTCAGGATCTCCCCTAGTCTTACTGCTGCCTTGGGCAAATTCATCATCAGTTTCACCTCTGAAATACTCTTTTAATCTAAATGACTTTATTTTTTAAATTTTTAATGAATTGATTTTTATTGATGTATAATTGACTTATCATATTAGTTTCAGGTATTCAGCATTGATTCAGTTTTTTTTTTAATTCAACTGTAGTTGACTTAAAATATTATATTAGTTTTAGGTGTATAGCTTCGTGATTTAATAGTTTTATGCATTATGAAATGATGACCACTATGAGCCTAGTTACCATCTGTCACCACACAGAGTTATTACAATATTATTGACTATATTCCCAGTGCTGTCACAAGGATGTAGTGTACAACCTGACTTGATTTTTTTAAAATAAAAAAGCCTTATTGAGATATGATTCACATAAAGTTTGCCCCATAAAGTCAGTGATTTTTAGTATATTTACAACCTTTTAGTATATTGTGGAACCATCACTACTCTCTTAATTGCAGAACAGTTTCATTATTCCAGGAGGAAGCCCCATACCCATTTGTTCTGACCTCCAGCCCTTGGCAACCACTAATCTGCTTTCTATCTCTGTGGATTTGCCTATTCTGGATATTTAACCTTTCAAATATTAAAAGCTGACTGGACATAAGTCCAGTTATTTTCTTAGGGATCTCCAAGGAAAATTTTTCTAGCTCTCCAGTGACGGCTTCTGGGTTTGACATGTTTTATGGTTTGAAATATACCATTCAAGTCTACTTTTACTTCCTTGTGTAGTATTAGCCTACTGGATAAGGCACCTGACTTCAGATCAGAATATTGCAGGTTCATGTCCTGCCACAGTTGCAAGGGGATGAGTTGCTTTTTGAGAGCTTCCTTGGTGGCCCAAGCAGTAAAGAATCTGCCTGCAATGCAGGAGCCACAGGAAACTCGGGTTTGATCCCTGGGTCAGTAAAACCTCCTGGAGGAGGAAATGGCAGCCCACTCCAGTATTCTTGCCTGGAGAATCCCATGGACAGAGAAGCCTGGTGGGCTACAGTCCATGGGGTTGCAAAGAGTCGGACATGACAGAAGCAACTTAGCATGCACGCACGTAGTATTAGCGCCTATGGTAGTAACTCGTATTCTCTTGTCTCTCTTTGCCTCTCTTCGGTCATTTCACCAACCCTCAAATTCTTGATAGATTCAAACATCAGTTCACCTCCAGCTTATCTGTAGGATGAATGATGTCAGTGTTCCTATCCCTCTGCGCAGGTTTACCCAGGATTTTCTCCTGTTTCCTTTTCTCTTTCATATAAATAATGAAGTGTCCACCCTTTCCTTCCATTGTGCCCTCTATTCCAGTTCCTCCAGAACTTAGCTTCCGAGTATCTTCATTTTCTTTCTTCAACCTATAAACATACTGAATAGTTCACACTTAAAAAAAAATTTTGCTTCAATCCTGCTGCCCCCTCAAGCTCCCATTATATTTTTCTCATTCCCTTCGCTGTCGGACCTTTTGAAAGCGCAGTTTGCTCTCACTGTTGGTGCTTCCTTTCCACCCACTCCCACCTTACTTTTTGCACTCATAATTCTGCCTTCATTCCTTGACTGAAATTCCTCTCTTAGTGGTTCATGGTGTCATCTTATTTGCCAAGCCCAGTAACCTTTCTGGATTCCTATCATCAGTGTGCATAGAACCACACTTCCTATCTCTCCATCTTGAAACATTCTTTTTTCTTTGGCTTCTTCTACCTTTGGCTCCAATGCTCAATGCCTTCCTAAATATGGATGCCCCCTCTTATATCTGTCTCCTTACTTTTTCCCTTCCCAATCTCATAACACCATCTGGCTCCTAACTGTGTGGATAACTTCCAAAACTGTCTTCACCACTCACACTCGTTGCTCAAAACAGAACTCATACCCTAGCAGGCTTTCTGTCTTCCCTAATTCTAGCCAGAGTGTGACCCAGGGTTGAAAGCTTGACTTCTTTCTTTCAACTCCTTGATCACCATAGGTGACAGCTGTCATGTATAAAACAGCCCATTTGTTCTATCTAGGCGTTATTTCTTCATCTCTTGTCCTATTGGTCAACGCAGCTGTCCAGATCCACGTCTTCATTGTCTTTTATCAAAACTGTAACCAGGCCCGTCTATCTCTGCCTCACTCCATCCTACATAGTGCTGCCAGGTACTTTCCACCTTCTGACCAACTTGATTATGTCATTTCTTTAGGCAACAAGCTTTCCATTTCCTTTAAACCTACTGAATACCTTCTATTAACATACTCTTAACCTGACTTGTGAGGCCTTCTACAGCCTGAACCTTGCCTTCCATTCCAAGTGTATTTTGTACGCTTCTTCCTGTTCTCTGTGTTCTAGTCTAAACAACACACTGATTAGTCTTTCTTTTACCTTCACAAGTTCTCATTTCTAAGCCCTTGCTTATTCTGTATCTTTTATCTAAAATGATGTTCTTTATTTCTGACATTTCTGTTGAAATCTTGTCATCCTTCAAATCCGTTCTCTTTCATGAAATCTTCTTGTAATAGCATTTCTCTCCCCTTTGGATTTCCAGGATTCCTTGTGTGTGTGTGTGTGTGTGTGTGTGTGTGTGTACATTCAGAGATGGGAAAGGACTTTCAGCACTTTGTCTTGTGTTTCACTTATTTATGTGCTTGTCTTATCCAGTCCTCCAAGATGGAAGCCTTGCATTTTCATTGTTGCAACTCCTATAACAGCTGATAGAGTACTGTAAGTGTAGTATATTATGAATAAATATTTCTTGAGTGAATGAATTTTTTAACCTCTATAAAATATAGGAGATATAAACTAAACTCGTGGATGACAGGCTTTATGTCAGTGTCAAGAGAGTTCTCAGTAGTTTCTGAACTATTATTTTCAATCAATCCAAGTACAAGACTTAGAGGAAAGAAGCTTGAAAGAATTGTAGCAAACCTGGCATCATCGTCATTGCAGTGTCTTACATTTGCATAATATTTTATACCATTTGATAGTACTTTCACAGCTTACATGACCCTCTCTTTATCTATCTAGGGTTAGAAATTATTGGAGTACCTGGCAGTTCATAAATGAAGAACTTGTGGTCTGGGGAGTTTTAATGACTTAACCAATGTTAGGTGATTAGATAGTGGCAGCGCCTAAACACAGGGACATGTAGACAGTCTGTAAATATTTGAAGAACTATCATGTAAAAGAAGATTAAATCTTATTTTTTATTCTTTATTTCGTCAGAGGACTGAAAACATACAGGCAATTTATGCTAAACTATAGAGAAAAATCGTTTAACAGATCCATTCCAAGATGGTGTTGACTGTCTCTATTGTTTAAGAGGACATCAGGGACAGCAAGCTGGCCAACCAGGTGTAGGATGTTTCATTGCAATGAGCGGCTGAAAGGTTCAGTTTAGCCAAGGTCCCTTCGTCTTATGCAAGTCTGCAATTCCTTTTTAGGTTGGCACTGTGCTCCTATACTCTAGAATCTCAAGTTTTGATATCTGACTTTCTTTAGAACTTAGCTTTAAACAAATGTAGCTAGGGTGTGGGATGATCCGCCGTTCAGATCCTAAATCTTTCGTACAGTGGGGACCCCAGCTTACCCCAGCCACTCTGTATAACTGTCAGTGGATTGTCTGCAGGTGGGAACATAAAAAACACACTTTCGCGCAATTGTTTAGTGCTTATAGCTGCCAACCCAGGAAGAAATGAAGTTTGCAGAAAATCTCACAGATGCCAGCATTGCATGTAGCCAGCCCAGTCTGGCAGCTCCACGCACCTGTCTGGTGTCATGGACATGGCAGGCAAGCCCAGCATTCTCTCAAAATGGCATAGTCTGTTGGAAGGAGGTCGGTAACTCTAATGAGCTCCAAACTTTTCCTTGAAATGGGAACTTGCCTAAAAAGGCAACTGCGACAAAACAGCCAAATGGAAATCATGATATTTCACTGAACTCAGAACCAAATCTGCCTTTTTTTTCTTTCTTTATAGAAACATTTTGTGTGCCATGTGCCTTGGGAGCCAAGAAGAAATCATACTTTGGCTCCCTGTTCTACTTCACGAAGCTCAGATACTGTAAATACCCTCCTCTCCTCTCATAACATTAAATTTTTCATGAATTCATCATAAAGGAGCCACTTTGTAGGTTTGGCTGGTACCAGTGAAAGACTTCATTTTCTATTTCACAGTAACTTTTTCAGTGCAAGAAATTATGGGTGCAATGTTGAAAAGACTAGAATTATTCATCAAGTCTTCACTGCCTACAAATTAAGAGAATTTTTCTGAAACCTATCTGAGAGAATGCAGACACAGACATGCATATTTTAGATGATGCTACATCTCAGCTATCTCCATCTAATCTTTCTCAGGAGAATAAGGGGTAAAGGAGGGCATGTGCTTTCTCATTCCTTACGGATTCATTCAAGAGTCCACACCAGCCCACACATTTCCCCTACCTTTCAGTGGTCCTATAACTCACGAATGCACCATAAAGCAGCAGTCCCTGAACTCCTTGGCACCAGGAGCCAGTTTCATGGAAGACAGTTTTTCCACGGACCAGTATGGAGTGATGGGTCACTCAAGTACATTACATTTATTGTGCACTTTATTTCTATTATTATTACGTCAGCCCCACCTCAGACCATCAGGCATTAGATCCCAGAGGTTAGGGACACCTGCACTAAAGGATAGAATCTTTAATTGTGTAGTGCATTCATGGAAATACCAGTAGCTTTGTAGCTGGATGCAAAAGATGTTTTAAAGAGTCAGCATAGCGAAATGCAATGGTGCATCAGCGTCCCCTGAAAGGCTTGTTGAAACACATGCTAGGCTCCACCTCAGGAGTTTCTGATTCAGTAGATTGGGGGTGGAGCCCAAGAATTTGCCTTTTGACAAGTTTCCAGGGAGTGCTGAGGCTGCTGTTATAGGACTACATTTTGAGAAACACTGACATACTGAGAGAATGTCAAAGTTAGAAGTCAGCAAACCTTGGTTCCAGCACTGAGTCCACTCTCAAACAACCACGGGTCTCTGGACAAGTGCCTGGGCCTCCTCCCTCATCTGTAAAATAAAAGTAATGATCCCTGCTCTAGGTGACCTAGGATGACTTTGATAATAAAATCTGAGAATCCACAGGAAAACACTTGGCACTCTGGCAAGGATTTGAAGCATGTAATTACTGTAGTGAGAAGAGTTCAGTCACTCAGTCATGTCCAACTCTCTGTGACCCCATGGACTGCAGCACATGAGGCTTCCCTGTCCATCACCAAGTCCCAGAGTTTACTCAAACTCATGTGCATTGAGTCAGTGATGCCATTCAACCATCTCGTCCTCTGTCATCCCCTTCTCCTCCTGCCTTCAATCTTTCCCAGCATCAGTGTCTTTTCAAATGATTCAATTCTTCGCATCAGGTGGCCAAAGTATTGGAGTTTCAGCTTCAACATCAGTCCTTCCAATGAATATTCAGGATTGATTTCCTTTAGGATGACCTGGTTTGATCTCCTTGCAGTCCAAGGGACTCTCAAGAGTCTTCTCCAACACCACAGTTCAAAACCATCAATTCTTTGGCACTCAGCTTTCTTTATAGTCCAACTCTCACATCCATACATGACTACTGGAAAAGCCATAGCTTTGACTAGATGGATCTTTGTTGGTAAAGTAATGTCTCTGCTTTTTAATATGCTGTCTAGGTTGGGTGTAACTTTTCTTCCAAGGAGCAAGCTTCTTTTAATTTCACGGCTGCAGTCACCATCTGCAGTGATTTTGGAGGCCAAAAAAATAGTCTGTCACTGTTTCTACTGTTTCCCCACCTATTTCCCATGAAGTGATGGGACCAGATGCCATGATCTTAGTTTTCTGAATGTTGAGTTTTAAGCCAGCCTTTTTACTCTCCTCTTTCACTTTCCTCAAGAGGCTCTGTAGTTCTTCTTCGCTTTCTGCCATAAGGGTGGTGTCATCTGCATATCTGAGGTTATTGATACTTCTCCTGGCAATCTTGATTCCAGCTTGTGCTTCATCCAGCCCAGCATTTCTCATGACGTACTCTGCATATAAGTTAAATAAGCAGGGTGACAATATACAGCCTTGACATACTCCTTTTCCTATTTGAAACCAGTCTGTTGTTCCATGTCCAGTTCTAACTGTTGCTTTCTGACCTGCATACAGTTATTTGGATTTGCAGTGAAGGCTGAGGACCACTGATTTAGAAAGAGTCCCCTGTCATGACATCAGCAAACATGCTGTGTGTGTGTGTTTGCTGGTCTCTTTCCCACACCATTTGGTGAGGACACTTTGAGGGCAGCTCTGGTGCCTAGAAACCATTCCAGCACCTTCCACTGCCTTAGATGCTCCAAGTGTATTGGTTGTAATTGTGAATGAATGAACTTCTTGGTTTATATACAAATGAAGTGCCAAGGAAACTCATACCAAAATTTCCCCACATTTAAATATTTTATACAAACAACCTTTTGTAGCATTCAGACCCTCACAGTGAGAGGGTATTTATTGAAAAATTTGCAGAATCACCATCACAGGGTATCAGTTGAACAATTTCTAGAAGAGGAGTCAACCCTAGCTATAATTTATTCTTCCAGGTAAGACCAGGAAGAATAATTTGCCAGGGAGCATTTGCAATGCAGAGCTCTGAGAACACTAAGGAGGGAAGCAGTTGAACCCCTACTGTGTGCCAGGCATTGTCATGTGCTCTCGCTTCACGACAAACTTGCATCCTTTCTATCATTTTTTTCTGATGGGAGAAATAAATAGCAGCAAATTGCCCACAGTGGGAAGCTCAAGGGAGCTCGTTTAGATTCCAGAGCCTGAATTCCTTTTCCATGTTGTTCAGTCACTAAGTCGTGTCCAACTCTTTGCGACCCCGTGGACTGCAGCACGCCAAGCTTCCCTGTCCATCACCAACTCCTGGAGCTTGCCCAAACTCATGTCCATTGAGTTGGTGATGCCATCCAACCATCTCATCCCCTGTCGTTCCCTTCTCCTCCTGCCTTCAGTCTTTCCCAGCATCGGGGTCTTTTCCAGTTAGTCAGCTCTTGACATCAGGTGGCTCAAATATTGGAACTTTAGCTTCAGCATCCATCCTTCCAATAAATATTCAGGGTTGATTTTTTTTTTTCTTAGGACTGATTTGATCTCCTTATAGTCCAAGGGACTCTCAAGAGTCTTCTCCAACACCACAATTTGAAGGCATCAGTTCTTTGGTGCTCAGCCTTCTTTACGGTCCAGTTCTCACATCCATAGATGACTACTGGAAAAACTGTAGCTTTGACTTTATGGACCTTTGTCATAAAGTGATGTCTCTCCTTTTTAATATGCTGTCTAGGTCTGTCATAGCTTTTCTTCCAGGGAGCAGGAAAAACTATGACTCTCTTTAATTTTGTGGCTGCAGTCACCATCTGCAGTGATCTTTAGAGCCCAAGAAAATGAAGTCTGTCACTGTTTCCACTTTTTCCCCATCTATTTGCCATGAATAGTTATTTATTTTAAATATTTATTTGGCGGCGTCAGGTCTCAGTTGTGCAGTGGACTCTCTAGTTGCGGCACACAGGCTGCAGGCTCCAGAGTACTTGAGGTCAGTAGTTACACTGCATGTGGGATTTTAAGTTCCCTGCCCAGGGATCAAACCCATGGACCCTGAATTGCAAGGCAGATTCTTAACCACTGGGATCACTAGGGAAGTCTTCCATGTGTATTTTACTGCCACTCAGATTTTCTCCAGCCACCTGTGCCCCCTCCCTCCCTTGCCATTCTCTGAGGGCTGCTCACTGCATCCCTGTTCCTCCCAGCCATGTGGGGCTCCACCCGGCGCTTCCTGCTTTCTGTAACAAGCTTCCTGTGGCAAGTTCTTACTCACCCATGATCTGATTAATTGCCTGATCGCCTTCGTAAGGGCTCAAGTACCCTCCTCCCTCCTGGTATCCTGGGCCAAGCAGGGTATAGAGCTTGTTTTCCCCAGAGTTTTGCATGTGTGCAGTTACTTGGCTCTTCCTCCGTGTAGACAGGAGTGTCCTTGCGGGCAGGAGCTGTTTCATGCTCCTGTCTCTGCGTTCTCTAAGCCTCATGTATTTCCTAGCCCTTTGGAGGCACCCAGTATATTTTTTTTAAAGAACGAATGACAGGAGAAACTCATCTGCCAGCAAAGATCTCCAGAAACACTTCAGCATGTGTGCATGTGTTGTGCTTCAGAATATTTTAGAAACATTTTCCAGATTTAATTGAGGCTTCTGGGAAGCCTTGCTGTGTTCTTCCTTGCGAAAAATAGAAGGTCGTTACCAGGAAGTCTCAGCGTACCATATTTATCTGGTGAGTTTTGAAAATACTGAGTAATGGGACTAATGACTCAACATAGTAGTTTCCAAACTGTGAGGTAATCTTTGGACTTTGCAAGATTATTATATTAAGTGTACTTTTTAGTCTGTCAGTGAAAAATAAAAAGCCTGTATTTTCACATTAGAATTCAAAGAACATCTGCTGCGTATTGTAAATAACATATTTTGAAAACCAACTGATGCATACTCAGCCTGCCTCCGCCTGCTAACCATAGCCGGTCCTTAAGATGGGCTTCAATGGGCCACTGGGACGCTCTTGCCATTGCACCCCACTGTCTCCCATAAATCTCCAGATACCCGTGGGCCCCTCGACACACTCGGCAACGTGAGGTTTTCATTTTCCTATTTTCAGTTGGGATCAGAAAGGGACTGGATTCTCCGATGATTTAGAGAGTGTTTTTCCTGGAGTCAAGCTTAAAGAGGTTTTCCACTGAGGCCCTTCTTTACCCCTAAGAATATGAAACCTCAGAGGCCACCGCTTGCCCAGGGCCAGTGTCCCCTCCAGTGGCCCCTCCAGTGACCCCCTCCAGCTCCCGACCTGAGGGTGTGCTGTTTGCTTGTCCACCTGCAGGGAGGAGCCCAGGACAGAACTCAGAGCTCCTCCATCTGAGCCAGGCCTTCTCCCAGCAGCGCCGTCAAGTCCTCCTGCCCAGATCTCACCTCCTCGTGAGACTGAAAAACTCAGTCAGCTTTCTCCCTTGTTCCTTCTCAGTTTGTCTTGTTAGCACTCTTTCCTAGCAAGTAAGCACCATATGTCTTCTTGAGGAACTTGTTTTCAGGAGATTCCCAGCACATGTGTGCCGGCTTGGAAGAGCAGGGCGAGGGGGTTGTTGGGTTCACCAGCCGTCCTCACCAGAGTGCAGCTTTTGGGGGGTGCCATCTGCCCCGTGGGCTGGTTTGTCCTGAGGCATGAGCACAGTCTTTCCCTGGTACTTTCTGGGGTTCACGGAAAGTAGACCGGCTCACAAAGGGGTGTTTTGGAGCCACAGAGAAAGCCTGGGCCCACTCTCTGCGTTGGCTCCTTGTCATCTGGGGCAGGTTCTGTTGCACAAACGCCTCTTCTTTGATCTTGTTCTCTGTCCTCATGGAGTGGATAACGCAGCCTGATTACACAAGAGGGACTCTGTGTGCTCTTCTTTTGCTTTCTTGCTCTTAACCAGTCGCTGGTGCCAAAGCGTGCGACTAATATGTTCCGCGTTTGAAATCATTCATTTTCTGTAACGTGGAGTCCAGCATCCCGCTTCTAAACTTTAATACCTGTCTCCTTTGAAAGCCAGCTTGTTGAGCATCCAATTTGTCTTTTTTTCTTCTTCACTTTCCCCCTTTTTTCCCTTGCGCTCAGGCTGTCTTTTATCAAAAACCAGACAGAGGGTGAGCCATTGACACCTCATGGCATGCAGCAGCTTGAAGCATCTTCTTCATTCACCTTGACATCTTTGTGGCAAAAAGAAAGCAAGGGTTGGGAACCCTTTCTATTCATCTAGGCTTCCACTAGAGCTCCCTCTTTGAAAGCGGCTTCACAAACAGCCCTAATGGTTGTTATTGCTGCCTGTCTCCCTGGAGGTTTTGCCAGTTGTTTTGAAAGGCTGGCTATTTTCTGTTCCCTTGAGAATTCACCTTACCTAGGCCTCTTCATTTCTTCTCCTGTCCCTCCGGAAGCAGTAAATGATAATAACTGCCAGACCCTGTTTTGCGTTTTCCTGTGTGCCAGCAGCTTTGCATGGTCTTGTGCCATTCTTACAACAACCTTTTGAGGTAGTGCCCATTTTAAAGATGAGGAGACTGATGCATGAGGGGTTTTGTCCCTTGGTGGAGCTAAGACATGAACCTAAGCATTTGAAGTTGAATGCCCAGGCTGTTTACAAATGAGCTAAGCTGTCGGGTCCCCTATACTCTCAGTCACTCATTTGGATTTTGCTGACTTAGTCTTCAGTTTATCCATGGAAGGACTAGATTGCAGCAAAAAATGAGGTGCATGAAAGATAATCTATGGTCTGAAGTTCTAAGGGATAAGGCAGACTCCCAGCATTCACTGCGGCCCATGAGATAAAACAGTGATTCTCAGTAGCATAGAGAATATTGACAAGAGTGGTGGGGAAGGCGTGGGGAGGACCATAGGAGAGAGAGTGGGGACTGAGTTCTGCTACAGCCCAGGGTGATAAAGTAGTCATGGTAATCACTGGCTAATCATGATCCTAAGACTGCACAGTGTTCACTAACTAGAAGCTACCACTGGTTGAACATAAGTATTACATGTCCGACTGACACTGTTTGCCTTCATTTAACAATCCCTCATGATTCAATGAGATGAGTTATATCTCACCTTTAAAGAAGAGTAAGTTCAGGGAGGTTAACTTGACCCAAGTTTGCCTGGATCTTAATGGGGAAAAAAAAAAAAAGATTTGATCCCAAAACTATCTGTCTTCAACATCTGTGCTCCATTCCTCCATCCTTGCTGGCCTCTACCCATTATGAAATTTAACCAGAAACACTGTCATCAGTAGTAGGCCATCCTACTGGTAATGGAAAGAAATAGAGGGATCTTATGTTTGTGGACCAGAGAGTGTAGCTGAGCAGAGTATAAAAAGGTTTGTACCCCTGGTCCCATTGATGAGCTTATCTCATTCAGGTGGTCCCAGCAGTCAGCTGCCATGTTCTTTTTTTTTCCTAAGGCAAAGTTACCAACATATATTTTATTATATGATGGAATTGGGCATAGCAAATGTAATATTTTTATTCACAATCATTTCACTTTATCCATTCAGATTATCATGTATTCTGTGTATAATTTCTCACTCTTTGCTGATATAATGATCTCAAATTAGCCAAATAGATTTTTTTCCATTACTGCGTATGTCTTAGTCTGTTCAGGCTACAAATACCACAGACAGGGTGGCTTATAAACAACAGGAATTTATTTCTCACAGTTCTGAAGGCTGGGAATTCCAAGATCAAGGTGCCAACATGGTTGTGTCCTTGGTGGGAGCACTCTTGCTTATTTATAGCTGGTCATCTTTCAGCTGCCATGTTCTTCATGTAGATAGGATTTTAGATAGACAGCTTTGCTTCATTGAGGATTGCTTCTAGAATGATCACTGGTTGCCAGACTTTGTAGAGGAATACAGATATAGGTTCAGGGAGCCATCAGAAGTCAGGGGACCTGGGAGTGTGTACCCAACTCTGCTCTTCAACCACCTGTATGGCCTTGGTGACCTCACTGAAGTCTCTTCAACCTCAGCTCTTTAATCTATACATCATGTTAGATAATTCCAGGGTTTGTTTTAGCTCTAAATGATGATCGCTCTCCACTCTCAGGCCATTTACATTACACACAGAGGAAGAGCCCTTTTAACCAGTGATGTATGTAGTTAGTTAACTGAGAAAGCCATTTAAAGGAAGAAGTCATAAAAAAAGGAAATGTTATCAACATTTAATTTTTTTAAAAAACAACTTTATTGTTGTGTAATTGATGTAAAACTACACGAACATGTACAATTTGGTACGTTTTGATGTATGTACCATCCATCATATCACCATTACGATCAGGCTAATGAACATACCTGTCACTCCAGAGTTTCCTCATGCCCCTTGCTTGTCACTTCCTCCCCTTCATTCCACCAATCCCACCCACTGCCAAAGCAACTACTCATCTCCTTTCTGTCACCACAGATTACTTTACATGTTTTCTATATAATTATTTCGAGTTTTGCCTATGTTGTTGTGTGTTTCAACCCATGAACAAAGTATTTTTCCATTTATTAGGTTGTCTTTAATTTTTCTTAGGAATATTTTATATTTTTCAATGCGTGGATCTTTAGGTTTTTTGTCAGAATCATCCCTAAATATTTCATTTTGGAGAAATTACTGTAACAGACCCAACTTTTAAAATTTCAATTCAATTTCATTGTTTCTATTATATCTGGCTAGTACAATTAATTTTTGTACAATGATTTTCAATTATATATAATAAGAATATGTTGTAATTATATATTCTATATATTCTGCAATTATGCTAAATTTACTTTCTGTCATTCAGATTACATGTTTAGAGTATTATATAATGTGTATTCTTTTTTGATCTTCTTTCATTCTACATAATTATTTAGCCAGTTGGATGCAAAGATGTATGTAGTGTGTGTGGTAGCACTCAGTAAGCTGAACAGAGAGCGTATCAGAAAGAATTGGTTACTCCAGGTAATAAGGAAAGTGGAAGTTGGTTGAAAGCTCCTGAAACTCTTCCATTGCTATAAACAGTACTCCTAACCTTCAGCACCCAGTGGGCAAAATGAGCTTTTGGTCACAAGCCCTACTATGTAAGGAATACAAATAAGTCAACTCTGATTTATCTTCACAGGTTGAAAAGTAACCATGACCTGGGGTAGCTCCTTATATCAGCTTTAACTACAATGATAGCAAATAGGATGAGGTTGAAAGAATCCTTAATTGGGGCTCAAATAGGTGTGATTATCAGCAGCTCTCTCTATGTTGTTGAGCAACCTTGGGTAAATTCATGTTTCAGAATGTCACCTTGAAGAATAAAGGAGCATTTATTTTGTGTCAATGTAGATATCCCTTCCTTGTGCGTTGGATTTCCATTCCAAGGTGTACAACAGTGCATTGTCCCCACCCAGGTGGTCCTTCTGCCTCCAGGTCCCCCACCTCCCAGTGTCTGCTGAAAGTGAATAAGGCAGAACACCCAGGGCACAAGAACCAGCTTGAAGAGGTTAGGAGACAAGGAAGCGAAAAGCCTGCATGGGAAGATGTGAGCAATCAGGATTCGGCATGGGATGCGGTTCCTGTTGAGGTAGAGTGGGTTGAAGGGTAGACTTGGCGTGAGTATACCAAGCCGTAAAGACTGAAAGAGATGGGTAAGAAGTGGAGAGCCTTTGAAACTTATTTTTTTGAAGGGAGCACTCATGGCGAGAGCTGTGCCAGAGATTCTCCAACCTTGACGACCTCAGAGTCACCTGGGAACTTGTTAAAAATACATATACCTCGGGCCCCACCCAGACCTGCTCAATCCTAATCTATAGATTGGGGTCAAGGCATCTGTATTTTTAACAAGCTCCCCAGGTGATTCTCATGCACGCCAAAGTTTAGAAAGCACTGCTTTGGAAGGTTAATCTGGCAGCAGTGCACAAGATGGATTGGAGCCGAGAGAGCCTGGAGGTTCACAGACCTGCTAGCAAGCGATTGCAACAGCTCTCCCGGCAGGAGATAATGAGGTTGGGGGCTGTGGGATCGGAAGGGAGGCATCAGACAGGGGAGGTATTTTTGAGAGGCAGTCAGCAAGGACTGGGTAGCCGATTTGATGAGGAGCATGAGAGAGAAATGGGACTTAACAAATAATGCCAAGGTTGAGAGCCGCGTTCTCCACGGCTCGAGGGGAGCGGTAACAGAGTCCCCAGGGGCCCCAACTCAGATGACACACACCTGCTCCCCCCTTCCAGCTTCACCTCCCACACCCTTCTCCTCTCTCAGCCCCTGAGGCAGAGCAGGGAGGGGGCAGATCAGCACCTCCCTGGCGGCTCACGTGGAGTTGAGGGGACAGAAGCTCCTCCAGGTGACCCGGCTCTGTGACCGTGAGAGCGATGGTACTGCAGGGGGCGTGGTGAGACCAGGAGGGAGGGGCGGGGCTGAGCTCCACGTGGAAGGACAGGGCTGAAGCTGACAGCAGGGTGGGGAGCAGCCCCGGGAGCTGGGGAGCAGGAGCTCCCCTACGGACGCAGATGAGAAAGGCCGCCTCAAGGAGGTCAGAGAAGACAGCTGACACTGCGGAGAGAATAAAGGGACCCAGAGAGAAAGCTTCTGTCTAGTGGTCATGCGCAGGTTGAGGTCAAAGAAGAGCTGATGGAGAGGCGTGAGGACACTGCTGTCTCCCTGCCGTCTGGAGAGCTTGGAGCTGGGGAAGACCTGCTCACAGGCGGGCAGAGCTCTTGCTCCACCAGCTGTCCCACAGGCGTGGTCGAGTGCACGGGGCAGTTCTGTCACCCGGGGCTGCGTGGCAGGCTCATGTAAAGGGGTCAGTCCTCCACAGACACACACTTTTAAAATTCTCCTTTCTAAACTCTAGTGTCTTTGAGCTGATGTAGCAGACAAAGAGAGGGCTTCCCAGGTGGCACAGTGGTAAAGAATCCACATGCCAGTGCAGGAAATGCAGGAGACGTGAGTTCGATCCCTGGAGCAGGAAATTATTCTTGCCTGGGAAACTCCGCAGACAGAGGAGCCTAGCGGGCTACAGTCCATGGGGTCCCAAAGAGTCAGATACGACTGAGGGACTGAGCATACACACTTGCATGCTCACCAGACAAGAGGGACTGCGGGAGCTTTACTGTGAGAGGCTACCCCCAGGTTTCCGGTCAGCTCATAACCCTTCTGTACACATTTTTGGCCCAGCACAGCCAAATATGAGGTATTATAAATCATCATAGTGCTTTGGGGTCCTGGCTCCCCCCAAAGTTCCAGACATTCTGCCTGATTTCGCGATCTCATGCTGTGAAAATAGGATGGTGTGTTCTGGAGGCACCTCCAGGGTGCCCTGCAATTGGCACATCTTAACTTAACGAAAATAAATTGAAAGAGCAACAATGGAGAGAAAGGGTGTTTGTATCAACCCAGGAAGTGGAGAATTACAAAGAGATTCTATTTGTGGTGCTGTGACGCTGTGGTTCTTGAAGTGGCTGTCATAAAAACTGGCCACTCCTGACGCTGGGCAGCCTCAGTTGTGACCGTGGCTGCATGAGGACCTAGGGCCAGCGGTTTGTCTCAGAAGGCACTCTGCGAGGCTAACATGGCATCACCTTTCACTGCAAATAGGGGCAACACATTGTCGACTTAAAATACTCAAAACTGAAAAATGGAGGGTTCTGTTTTATTCGGTGGGAATGTTTAGGACTTCAAGCCCGGGAGACAGGATCTTAGGGGACCCTGAAAGAACTGTTCCAAGGAGGTGGCAGAAAGAGTCAGTTATATAGAACTTTGCAACAAGGAGCAGGTGAAAGTGAAGTCGCTCAGTCGTGTCCAACTGTTTGCGACCCCATGGACTGTAGCCTACCACGCTCCTCCACCCATGGGATTTTCCAGGTAAGAGTACTGGAGTGGGTTGCCATTTTCTCCTCCAGAGGATCTTCCCAACCCAGGGACTGAACCTGAGTCTCCTGCATTGTAAGCAGACCCTTTACCATCTGAGCCACCAGGGAAGAGGGAGCAGGTAGTCTGAACATCTAAAGATTATTGTTAGCTAAGGAAAACCAGATATCTCAAATTACGGAACTGAGCACTTTCCTGCTTATGGGAAGATACAAGAGCCTGGGCTCACTGAAATCATTCCTTTCATGTACATCTCAGCTGTCTGGGGCCAGCATCCTGCGATTTGACTTTTCACATCCTTAGTTCCTCATTTCCTTGCTCACTGCTCACCATAGGGAGTGGTGGCAGATTGAAAGCTACCAGATTGCACGTACTGTTTTTCATGGACACCCTCGGGTCTCAGAGATTCACATTTGGAGGGCTGGGATCACTGATGGCTGTGACATCCTTGTTTATTGATGTGCCAGGAAATACTCCATTTCTTAACTTATAAAGCTTACATTTTTATCTTTGATTAGCCTAAATACTTATCTCACTTTCTGAGTAAGGAAACTGAGGCATCAAGAAATGATCCCTAACTAGGGAATCAGCACAGCTCAGGGGCTCTTGGGAAGGAGATCTGACCTAGTGTTTTGGTGTGTAGAGTGCAGCACACTCTTCCAGAGGGGCTTCTTTTATAGGACCTTGTTTAGGTGGAGGCTTCCCTGGTAGCTCAGTTGGTAAAGAATCCACCTGCAATGCAGGAGACCCCAGTTCAACTCCTGGGTTGGGAAGATCTGCTGGAGAAGGATAGGCTACCCACTCCAGTATTCTTGGGCTTCCCTTGTGGCTCAGCTGTTAAAAAATGCATCTGCAATGCAGGAGACCTGGGTTTGATCCCTGGGTTGGAACGATCTCCTGGGGAAGGGAAAGATTACCCACTCCAGTCAGTATTCGGCCTGAAGAATTCCATGGACTATACAGTCCATGGCTTGCAAAGAGTCAGACATGACTGAGCGACTTTCACTTCACTTAGGTAGAGGCTGTTAAAGTAGAGAAAGTCTTGCACGTGGAAGGAGCAGTTGTTTGAAGAGTCACTTAGGGATGGACCTGGGCGTAACTCTCATCCCACTTTCTCACTGTATGACCTTGGGCAATTTGTTTGACCTTCAGTTTCTGAGCTTCAGCCTCAGTTGTTAAGGGAAGGTAATCATATTTATCTCCTAAGCATATTGTTGGGAATTAAATACGATGGGACCATGACAGTACCTGGTGTGTAGTTGATTCCCCATAATTGCTAACTGTCAGAATAATGACTGAGTTTTTCCTCTGGCATCAGTGCAGTGGTCCCTCACCTTTTGGGCACCAGGGACCAGTTTCATGGAAGACAATTTTTCCACAGGCAGGGGTGGGGAAATGGTTTCTGGATGATTCAAGTGCATTACATTCCTTGTGCTCTTTATTTCTATTATTATTACATCAGCTCTACCTCGGATCATCAAGCATTAGATCCCAGAGGTTGGGGACCCCTGATAGGGAACTCATGCACTCCTCTGGATGCACCTGAAGAGATGTACCTTTTTCATTGTTGGCATTTCTAGTTTGAGTTTTAAATATTTTTATCCTGTTGAGGTGTTACAGTTAGAAGAAGCTTGGGTACAGGTGAACTAATTCTGTTAATGAATTCTGCCCTTTAAGGCATTTATATGCTGACTACGACTTTTGGGGTGGGTCTGTGCACCAGAATTTCCCAGGAAGGTGCCCTAACCCCTTATTTACAAGTAAACTTTTATTGAGCCACCTGCTCAGAAGTTGCAGAATTGCTGAAACATCGCTGCAGGCAGGGTATATGATCACAAAATGAAGAAAAGACAGCAGGACGTGGGGATTTCCACAGCACCAGGAAGAACACTCTTCAGTGTCTTGCCGCCACCATCCCAGGCAAAGATGCAGCCAGCCAGCCAAGTCAATACTTGGAGTTATGTCAGGAGACTTGGCCAGGGTCCCCCCACCCATCCTGCACCTTGGGTCCCACTGCTGCGCTCAGTGGTGGTTGCTAATGTAAATGCCATCCCCTGGCATTGCATGTCGAAACTAACTGGAAAGCAGCAGGGTCTTTCTCTCATCAGATCTTCGGCTGTCTGCCTGGCATCTGTCTGACTGCCTGCCTTGGCCAAGGATCTGCCTTCCAGTGAGCATCCTCAAATGTAAATATGCCCCAAAGACACCCCGACTCTGGGATTTCAAGTCTCCCATCCATTCCCGCCCCCAAGCTTAACTCTCTCAACGAAAGAAATTACTAAAGAAGAGATGAAGAATAAGGCCTTTCTCTGGCTTCCTGTAAGGTCCTATTTACCAAAGAAGCTGAGCAGAGCCACAATAGAATAAATAAGGAAGGCTTGGCAGCATGTTTTGATACAAAATTCATTACAGCTCTGTGTATGTGCTAGACGTTTGGGTCCTCTTAAGCCGGTGTAGATACTGCAGTCCTCTCAGTTCAACCTTTGGGTTTAGAGAGAGATGTTGGAAGGTGTTCAAAGATGTCAGATTACTGGCCTGACTCTTAAAGAATTGGTTTGGGGAAAAGCTTGAGAATATTCACACCCAGATTCAAAAACAAGAAGCAGGAACGAGTCCAGAACACTTGGTGACATGGGTAGCAGTTGTAATATTTTTTAAGAGAAGGCAAATTTGAGTATCTTCTGTATATCCTCTCTCCTTAATCTTCACATGCATTTTCTGTCTGTCTGAGGTCTTCCTTTTTTCTTGTTTTAGAACGCCTTCTAAATCTCAAGTGTAAAATTCATCATGTGTCACTCCACCTTCAGCCTATTATAGGGGTGTTTGGAATCTGTCAGGGTCAAAACCTAAGTGTAAGTCCTGGCTTCTCCTCTCGGCTGCTGTGTGGCCCTCAGACCACTTATGCTCTCCGAGTCTTAGTATTTTCATATGTAAATTACAGGCAATGAAACTTATCTCAAAGAGTTGTCAGGAAGAGCAAATGCGTTTCAGACCCAATATTTTGTGAGCTTATCACATGCCGGCGTCATCAGTCGCATCCTAGCCAGCACGGCCGAGCACAAGCTCACGACAGTTCACCCCGTCTTCTGCAGCAACGGCCATTTTCTACGGAGTTCTCTCTGCTGCGGTGTTTGGGCTCATGGGCTTCCCAGTTAGTGCTGGTGGTAAAGCACACCTGCCAGTGCAGGAGACATAAGAGACACAGGTTCGATTCCTGGGTTGGGATGATCCCCTGGAAGAGGGCATGGCAACTCACTCCAGCATTCTGGCCCAGAGAATACCCTGGACAGAGGAGCCTGGCAGGCTATATTACACAGGGCCACATAGAGTCTGACATGACTGAAATGACTTAGCAGGCACGCACTGCATTTTTAATGTACTTAGAACAAGTGTTTATCAGCGTTTTTTCTTGTAACCCTGTCCTCTTGAAAGAGTCTTCTTTGACAATTTTTTAAAATGACACCACCCCCTTTCACGAAAGTAAATACTAAGCAATGATATTTGTGGGCCAGGATTGAACTTCAGAGGGCCACGGTTTTTGTCGTATGCGATCTTTTCACCTTTAAAGACTCTTTATTGGCTCCATTTAGGGGTCCCAGTCCCCTTGTGGGGATGCATAAAATACATGAGGAGGCCTGTCTTCTTTTTTTTGCGTCTTTTCTCCCCTCCTTGCAGTTTACCATCCTTCGAGCTTGTTTGGTTGTCTTGCAGGTCCCTACATTTCCTGACCTCCCCCTTTGTCGTTATTGTTGTTTAGTCACTAAGTCATATCCAGCTCTTCTTCGACCCCCACGGACTGTAGCCCGCAAGGCTTCTGCATCCATGGGATTTCCCAGGCAAGAATAGTGGGGTGGGGTGCTATTTTTCTCCAGAAGATCTTCCTGACCCAGGGATTGAACCCTTCTCTGCTCTGTGGCAGGCAGATTCTTGGTGCCACTGAGCCACGAGAGAAGCACATCACTGTTACATATTTCAGGGCATATGTTTCATCATGGTTTCCACCTAAGATGATATTGTTGGGCAGGGGGATGGGGGGAGGGAGTACACCGCCACCATAATGGAAACTGAGTGAATTGAGTTTCATGAACATTTTCTCTAACTGCTGCTTCTACCCAAATTCAGTAGGGATTGGAGGGCAGCAGCATAGTTTAAAATTGGAGCAACACTTTCTGCTGCAATTTACAATCTATAGATCGGCCGTGGAACTGTTGGAAACCCTCTCCCTTTATGCTGGCAGCTTCCTGAAGAACCCGAGAAATGTGTCTAATTCAGGGAAAATGCAAATATCAGCTCCATCCTATCCACAGCAGGAAATTAGAAACCTCTTTGGTTAACACAAATGGATTATGTGTTTTTTTGTTTTTTTTTTGTTTTTTTTGTTTTTCCTGCAAGAGAGAAAGGGAGAGAGGAAAGAGGCTCGAGGTGGCATTGTATACCGTAAAACTATATTTATGTGCTAAGACAAGCAATTGATGTTGTTCTATAAAATATAGTAAACACCTCCTCCCTGCCCTTTTGAATGTCAGTCAGAATTCAGAATCATGAAATTTTATAGTATTACTGGTTAGAAGGGCTTCCCACTGGGAGCAGATGCCATCTCTGTCTTCATAGACTCAGAGAAAGTCCTGACATGTTTCATGGCGTTCATACGTGGAAGTCTGTGAAATGGAAAGGAAAACAGCTTTTTCTGTCAACCTGTCACTGATATAAGCTTTTACATTCCATCAGAATGACTAAACTTTAAAGCTGTTTTTCTTCAGTGCTGAGTATCTCTCAGAACTCCCAAGTGTTATCAGATTGATAGAGTCCCAGCATACGATAGAAGACTGAAGCAGTCTGTGGCACGGTATTAAAAATTCATTCAGATACTCGATAAAGCGTGGTTGACAAAAGTGTGAAATGGAATAAGGTAGAGTGAATTTCTTCATGGTTTATTGCCCTTGATTTCTCTACACAAAATAAATAGACAGAATGGACTAAAATCTCTTCTTTATGAAGGTGGGATCCTGGCAGCTGAAGGCCTGCTCGTAAAAACCCTCTGTGCCACATACCTTGGCCGTGTTCAGAGTTGGAGGCAATGGAAATTTATTGCTGTTGTGTGCGTTCATATTTCAGACTGAGTGAATATGTAGAGGCTGCTTTTATGAGATTGCTAAGACTGTTAAGAATAGAGCAAGAAAACGCTTGCTTGCTTTTTTTTTTCCTGAAGATATTTTTTTGGTGGGGGGTGGAGGGTCTTGATGATTTTAGTGTTGTTAATGGTGGTGGTGGTAGTCCTGGTGGCAGCAGCAAGTCCTTCCCCTGAAGGTATTTAGGAGAAAACACTCTTTTCATCTTTTCCCTTCCCCTTTCTCCGCCTGCCATCTTGTTTTAAAAGCAATATAAAAAAAGCGAAGCCTTTAAAGCCGCTGCAAGCCTGGCCCATGTTTTCATGTGTGTCCCTCCCTTTCGAGGCCTCCCCCTGCCTCTCTGACCCACCACCCCCTTCCTTTCTTCTATCCCTCCCTCCTCTCAGAGGACACAGTTAGTGGAGGCTTCCCCCTGCCTCCCCGCAGCGGTGGGACAGAATGCCTCATTGGCTCCAGATATTAACTTCTGTGCTGAAAACCCGGTTGGAGCTGGTGTGACAAATGGATTTTACCTGCTGCTGGAAAACACAGCCCCGCCCCACCCCTGCACACGGCACACACAAGCCCTTGTCTCCATCTTGCAGAGCCCAACCCAGGGAGCAGGGAGCAGAGAGCTGCCCCGTGGCACCATCTGTTCCCGCTAGCATCCACGTCGGGCCCCGGCGGTTACATCTGTTGAGAAGAACAGTGCACATGAGGAGCGATTGGAAAACAGTGTTTGGTCTCCCCCATCATCTCCCTTAGTCACTACTGGGCTGCTGGGCTCCCGTGGGCGTATCTGTGTGCACCGCCTCTCAGGCCTCATCTGTATCAATTGGAAATCAGTCACTGGGAGTTAGTTGCAGTCAGCAGGGACCCAGGGCATTTTCCAGTGACATCCATTCTTCTTCTGTTGCAGAAATTCAGGAAACAATTAAAATTCTGATGCGTTCCAGGGAGGATTTCAAATAAATCAGCTGATAGCTGATACCTTGTAACTCTTGGTAGCAAAGCAAAATTAACAACCCAGCCGCATCTGTGTACTGTATGCTAAAATAAATAAATTAACCATGCGTCACCTCCAGTAGAGGAAGCAGCTGGCTTGTTCTCAACCTTTCCGTAAGTACCCAAAAGCTACTGATTTGTTAAGTTGTCACTCTCCTTATGGACATCAAGGACTCTCTGGATATTCTAAAAATGGAGCTGGCCAAATATCAGTAAGTTATGGAAAATCCAAGCGCCGATTAAACTCAGTTATAGCCTCTAACTTATAGCTCCTAACAGCTTACGCTAAGCAAAGCTGATATTGTGAGCCAGGCTCAGTGAGGAAGTAACATCAGATACAAGTCGGTTTGGCAGCCAATTTAGGTAGAATTTTGTCTAAACTTTAAAGTACTAGTCAGAAACTCAGTATTTCTTCCTGTCTCCCTAAAGCCAAATGCAGTGGGGAGGAACTTGCTTTCATTGCCCCTGTTAATCATGGTGCTACCTACCTAGGCTTTCCCAGGATCTTCTTTTGCAGCTCTTTTTGCAGTGATTCCACATCCTCCTACTTGCTGGCTTCTTTTTACCAAGAGTACAACATAGAACAGTGAACCTTTGAAAAATAAAGATCTTAGAAACATCCCAAATAAAAGCCACACACTATGTTGAAATTGTAAATCCATATTGTGTACGTGCCTACGTTCCAGGATGTTTGTAAATGTGGTTTACAGTGTGTGTGTGTATTTATCGGCACCCAGTAGATTTTTTTCTTCCCTAGAAAGCTGCATAAAATTTTAAAAGATACAGAATATAGTGGCTGGAAAACAAAACAGCACTTAAAAATTGCCTACCTTTCAAATTCACAGCATTGGGAAAGATAGGGCAAGTATGGTGTTCATCAGAGAGGGAGCTAAGAAAATGATTCATAGGGTGGGCTCAGTGAGAGTCACATGAAGAGAAGGATAAAACCATTAGGCCAGAAAGCTGGGAAGGCACAGCCAACAGGAAAGGGCCTGCTTAACCCCTTGAAGACAGTAGCCATTGTCATCCTTCTAGTGCTCAGAGCACCTGGTACATTCCAGGCTCAGGGTGCAGTCGTCGATAAGCATCACAGTTCTGTGGGCAGAGTATAGCTGGAAATGACTTGTCCCTCCCTCCCCCCAGTCTGTAGGAAGCTCCCCCAGTCTGCAGGAAGCTGCTTGTGTTTGGTAACGAGTGGGAAGAGTCAGGCACTCTTACAGCCAGGGATCAGCCGGAGGAGCTAGTTAGGAGCCAGTGCCAGTTGGGGCAGGCAGCTCTCGCACACACCTCGCTGTGAGCTTCCTTTGCCCACCGTGCTGGTGATACCTGGCATGCTTGGAGCTCTGCAGCCTTCCTCTTTAGACATGTGCCCTAAAAAATTTCACAGCAAGCACAAGAATTAACAGTCCCTGCAACCTGAAGAGAATTGACTGCTGTCTGGAGATGATTCTCAAAAATATGCCGATAGCAATACAAGGCATTATAAATCCTTCCAGGTTGGTTCTGACCATGTTGTAGAAGTAATTTCAGCTGGCATGTCACATGAAAGAACAGACTTGAAAACAGTGGTGTGCACAGCCCTGAAGGTTTCATCTTGGCTAATGTTCTAAGTACCTTATGGCACTAGTTTGGATTGCAGCAAAGGTACCAAAGAAAGTGTCTGAAGTCTGGATTCACTGTGTGTGTGTGTGTGCATTTTCATGTATATTCTCACCTCTGAAAAAGAGAAGTATCTAATCATATAGCACTCTATTTGTACACCCTTGTTATAAGTCTAGAGGAAGACTGATCACTCAGTATTAATGAAGATGTTGGTACACACGTACAAGTTCGAAGTATTGAGTGTACTTGTCTACTCTCACTTGGTGTACATGTATTTATGTATGTACAGTGACTCATTAGGTATGAAAATGACTTATACCTGGTCAGTCCATGCATGGGGCTAGACAGGAATGTAGATTATCAGTTTGGAGAAGGATTTGTCACTTTGCGGACATCTGTATATGCAGAAATTCTTAAGATCTGTCATATGGTGTACATACATTTGGGCATGTATGTGTCTGTAAGTGCGTGTTTATATAGTATCTTCTAGAGGCTGTCACTTTGGCCAAGTGGCCATTGCTCACATAGGGAGCCATTTTGCCGTTGTTGTTTAATGAGATAGAGCTATCCTGGTGGTCCAGTGGCTAAGACTCTGAGTTCCCAATGTAGGGGGCTCAGGTTCCATCCCTGGTCAGGGAACTAGATTCCACATACCACAGCTAAAAAGATATCTCATGTCACAACAAAGATCCTGCAGGTAGGGACAAAGATTCCTTGTGCTACAACCAAGACCCAGCGCAGCTAAATAAATAAATATTTTTTAAAAAATAACTCCCCATTCCCTGGTGGTGCCAGGAGTAAAGAATCCACCTACCAATGCAGGAGATGCAAGAGACGCAGATTTGATGCCTGGGTTGGGAAGATCTCCCGGAGTAGGAAATGACAACCCACTCCAGTGTTCTTGCCTGGAGAATTCCATGGGCAGAGGAGCCCCAGGGGCTACAGTCCATGGGATGGCAAAGAGTCGAACATGACTGAGCACACACGCACTAAAAATAGAATTTAATGAGAGAATAAACACTGCTTTAGGACAAATGCAACTGTAAACATCAGAACAACCTTAGCCTTTGATTCCCAGCTGATATTTATGTACACATGAAAAGTTATATTAAGACTTCTAAAATAATATGTGTTTTTTTCACACTTTTTACTAATGAAAACCCTGCTTGATGTGCCCTGATGGTTGAGGGAAGGGGGTTAGGACTTTTGGTAGACCTTCCATTCAATATACCTTTCATAAATTATCCATTTAACTGTAAAGGAAATGCAGAAGCTCATCCACCTAGGAAGTCAAACTCCAGTGTAAGGAACTCGGGAGCTTTTCATGACTCATGCACCCTAGCAGCGTTCAGGGTGGGGAAAGTTGAAAACCTAAGTTAGTCCCACTTTAGGAGGTTAGAAGCAGTCTGAAGCAATTATTTTCCCTTGGCTGGGATATGGGTGAATGTTTCACCTCTTTGCCCTTATTTGTACAAGTATGTTATGGGGAACCTTATAATTGGTTTTTGTGTGTATTTTAATTATTTTTACCCATCATCTGGTATATCATTTGGGATTACTCTTGGCTGAAAGCAACAGTGTAGTGGTTGGTTTGTCTCTTATGAAAAGAGGCCTGGCCATGCTGTGTGTGGTGTGTGGGGTCTTTGTTCCCTGACGAGGGATCAAACTCATGTATCCTGCGTGGAAATTCAGAGTCCTGACCACTGGACTGCCAGGAAGGTCCCTACCGCTAACCTTCTTAAGACTATTCTTAAGACATTAGCTAGAACAATTGAATATTAAATCATAAAGTGGTCTGTATAACAACTCTCCTTAAAGCGTCACCCAAGAGTTTTCCATATCGCTTTGAATAAAAGCCAGATTTTTATATAAAAAGGCCTGGAGTTAGGCCACCACTCAAAGGTGCCACCAGGAACCCAAGTGCCCCCATGTAGATAGAACGCAGTCTTTGCATTTGCTGCTTCACAGTCTCAAGATGATTGTTTAAACTTCAGACCTCATATCTTGAATCTGGGACAGACAAAAGGCTTTCTCTTAGGAGACCTCACCTTTTTATTCAGGAAGGAACACCCTCTCTAGCGACTTCCAACTGTATCCTCATTGCACAAAATTATATCAAATGGTCCCTTTACATACATAGAAACAAAGGAAATAATTGTTTTTATTAAACATACTTCTGCCCTGAACAAACTGATGTTCTGCAAAAGAATATTGATGGATAGCATATACCCACTGTTGTAGTTCAGTCACTTGGTCATGTTCGACTCTTTGCAACCCCATGGACTGCAGCAGGCCAGGTTTCCCTGTCCTTCACTATCTCCCAGAGCTTGCTCAGACTCATGTCCATCGAGTCAGTGATGCCATCCAACCATCTCATCCTCTGCCACCCTCTTCTCCTTTTGCCTTCAATCTTTCCCAGTACCTGGGCCTGATTTCCAGTGAGGTGGCTGTTCACATCAGGTGGCCAAAATACTGGAGCTTCAGCTTCAGCATCAGTCCTCCCGATGAATATTCAGGGTTGATTTCCTAGTGTTATACCCGTGACTTCTCACAATTTGCGGTATCCAGCCAGCCTTATCATGTCTAGTGCAGCGTAGATACACAGCTCAACATCAGACCTCAAGAAAATCCTACGGAGTGTCTCTCAGAAAAGTAACTGAAATGATTCTCAGAAGGGATAACTACCATATATGGATTTTGAGTCTGGAAACAAGCACCTAGAAAATGACCAAAAGATGACGTCCATGAAAGCAGTAAAACAGTAAACACGTTGCTTACCAAGTCCTGTAACAACTGGAATGTGAAAGCCTTCCTGGACATACTGAAACACATGCCATACTAATACAACATGTAGTCAGCCTGTAAAACTTGTGATACTAGAAGTAGTGTAGCCAGTAAATATTAACTATAGATTCAGAAGTATTTTCATACTGTCAATGGTTGATACCAGTGCTCAGTCAATAAACAATTACTGGGACCCTATCCGTACACACAGTCCCTAGGGGAGTATAGACTATATGAACAGAGAGCTACATACAGAATAACAAGCACTGAACTGAGGCACATTTAAGATGGTTTTGGGGAACACACAGACGACCACCAGCCAGCACTGCCAAGCAAGTGATAAGCGAGATTGGTCTCTCTTTCCTTTGATGTTTATATCCAAGAAGACAATTTGGACCTTCTACAGAGCGTCCCCTAATACCAGCATATGTAGAGTAGACAAGGGTGGAAGTTCTTAGATGCTTATGTTCTTATTTTTAGCTTCTAAGAAGTTCCAGTTAGGGACAGCAAAGAGTACCAGGTTTAATAATATATGAATAAGTCAACTATAGGTTTCACATCCTTTCAAGTCAATCCTTTTCAAGAATCTTTGTGAGGAAGGACTCTAAAGATGACTTACACATCTATAGAATACTATTCTGAATAGTATTCTGAATTCCCTGTTCTGAATAACAGTGCCAGTTAACCTGACCACAGGCTTTGGTAGACATGACTCTTAAATATGGGACCCCATTCTAAAGTGAGCCTCTTACAGTATTTTCATGTTTTGATAGTGGGAGTTTGACATCAGTCTAGTGCCTCACCAAATGTTTCCTTTGCATCTTAATTACTATGTGGGTATAGATTTTGCATTTAATTATTAAAAATAATTTATGTCCAAGCCACGCCCCTGCCTCCTTTGACACTGCTGCCCATCCTGGGAAGTTCTGAGGAGGACTCAAGGAAGCTTGAGGCTTCTGCAGGCTCCTTGCCTTCGCTGACTGACACGTCCAGGGAATCCTAGTCCCAGCAGAGATTCCAGCATGAGTGAAGATCAAATCTTTGTTCATCTGCAGTCAGCCTTGCATATATAGGTAATTGCAAATGTTCCAGATGTCTGAAACTGACTATCTGACCAATATAGAGTATAAATTATTCTAGGCAGGTAGCGCCTGTGTCTTACTCATTTCTCCATCCTTAAATGGAGGAGGTATTCAGTAAATGACTGTTCAAGCAGAGATAAACAAGGTCTAGATTAGAGCTAGAGGTGATTCTGGGGCAAGCCAGTCTGTATAGAGATCTTGGCTGAAAAAATCTTGGGTAGCTTAGTGAAATAAGTCAGAGAAAGACAAATACTCAGTAATATCACTTGTATGTGGGATTTTAAAAACGGATTTTTTAAACTAGTGAATGTAACATAAAAGAAACAGGCTCACAGATACAGATAATGAATTGGTAGTTACCAATGGTGAGAGGGAAGGAGGGAGGGGCAAAACAGGGGTAGAGGAGTAAGAGGTACAAACTACCATGTATAAAATAAGTAAGCTGCAAGGATATATCGTACAACACAGGGAATATAGCCAATATTTTATAATGACTGTAAATAGAGTATAATCTTTAAAAATTGTGAATCACTGTGTTGTATACTTGAAACTTACATAATATTGTAAATCAACTGTGCTTCAATAAAAAAGTCTTGGGGATCTAAAGCTATATCAAAACAAGTAAAAGGAGTCAGAAAAGACACCAGAAGTATATCAGTGTTTCCTACTGTGCATTTTTACAAAGGACCTGGGCTTATTGGATTTACTGCAGGAAATGTAATATACTTTGGAGGGTAATCATGAGAGAGGATACAAGAGCAAGTATTGTCTTGTTACAAACCTAAAGTGTTTTCTTCTCCATGTCTCTCCCTCATTCCTCTTTAAAGCCGCCTGTGTCCACTTTACTTTTTTAATTAATTAAATTTACCCAATTTTCTTAATAAATGACAAATATAATTGTATACATTTAAAATATACAACGATGATTTGACATACATATACATTGTGTAATGATTACCGTGATCAAGATTATTTACACAGCCCTTCAGTTCAGTTCAGTCGCTCAGTCATGTCCGACTCTTTGCGACCCCATGAATCACAGCATGTCAGGCCTCCCTGTCCATCACCAACTCCCGGAGCTTACTTAAACTCAATTCCATTGAGTCGGTGATGCTATCCAGCCATCTCATCTTCTGTCATCCCCTTTTCCTCCTGCCCCCAATCCCTCCCAGCATCAGGGTCTTTCCAGTGAGTCAACTCTTCATATGAGGTGGCCAAAGTACTGGAGTTTCAGCTTTAGCATCAGTCCTTCCAAAGAATACCCAGGGCTGATCTCCTTTAGAATGGACTGGCTGGATCTCCTTGAAGTCCAAGGGACTCTCAAGAGTCTTCTCCAACACCACACTTCAAAAGCATCAATTCTTCGGCGCTCAGCCTTCTTCACAGTCCAACTCTCACATCCATACATGACCACAGGAAAAACCATAGCCTTGATTAGACGGACCTTTCTTGGCAAAGTAATGTCTCTGCTTTTCAATGTGCTATCTAGGTTGGTCATAACTTTCCTTCCAAGGAGTAAGCGTCTTTTAATTTCATGGCTGAAAACACCATCTGCAGTGATTTTGGAGCTCAAAAAAATAAAGTCTGGACACTGTTTCTACTGTTTCCCCATCTATTTCCCATGAAGTGATGGGACCAGATGCCATGATCTTAGTTTTCTGAATGTTGAGCTTTAAGCCAACTTTTTCACTCTCCACTTCACTTTCATCAAGAGGCTTTTTAGCTCCTCTTCACTTTCTGCCATAAGGGTGGTGTCATCTGCATATCTGAGGTTATTGATATTTCTCCCGGCAATCTTGATTCTAGCTTGTGCTTCTTCCAGTCCAGCGTTTCTCATGATGTACTCTGCATATAAGTTAAATAAGCAGGGTGATAGTATACAGCCTTGACGTACTCCTTTTCCTATTTGGAACCAGTCTGTTGTTCTGTGTTCAGGTACACAGCCCTTACCTCACATAATTAACGTGTGTGTGTGTGTGTGTGTGTGTGTGTGTGTGTGTGTGTGTGTGTGGTGAGAATGCTTAAGATCTACCATCAGCAGCTTTCAAGCATACAACACCATATTACCAACTATAGATACTGTGCATTAGAATCTCAGAATTTATTCTTCTGACCATTGAAAGTTTGTACCCTTTGACCTACATCCATTCCATTTTCCATTTCTATGAGGCTGGCTTTTTTTCTTTTACTTTTATATTGGTGTCTATTGAATGTATTGATGTATTAATATTTATATTGGTATTATTCATATGATATTGCATATAAGTGCTATGTAGTGTTTGTCTTTCTCTGTCTGGCTTGTGTTGCTTAGCATAATGTCCTCAAAGTTCATCCATGCTATTGCAGGTAGAATTTCCTTGTTTTTTTATGACTGAATAATAGCATTGCGTATATATATATATGTATACATATCACATTTTCTTTATCCAGTCATTCATCCAAGGACATTTAGGTTGTTGCCATGTCTTGGATATTGTGAATATGCAATGAACATGGGAATGCAGATACATCTTGGAGATACTGATTTTATTTCCTTCAGATATATACTCAGAAGTGGCATGGCTGGATCATACATTAGTAAATAGAACTTTTCATAGTAATTTTTTGAGGTACCTCTCTACTGTTTTCCTTAATGGCTGTACCAGTTCACATTTCCATCAACAATATTTAAGGGTTCTCTTCTCCACATCCTCAGCAACATTTGTTACCTCTTTGTCTTTTTGATATCAGTGTCATAGTTTTCAGTGTATGGAACTTTCACCTCCTTAGTTAAATTTATTCCTAAGTATTTTTTGGGTTTGATGTTATTATAAATGAAATGGATTTTTTAATTTCTCTTTCCTAGTTTGTTGTTAGTGTATAGAAATGCAACTGATTTATGTATATTAACTTTTGTCCTGCAACTTTATTGAAATTTGTTAATGTTATGTTGGAGTCTTTCAGGTTTTCTTATATATATGATCATGTCATCTGCAAACAGATAATTTTACTTTTCCTTTCCAATTTTTTATTTCTTTTTCTTGCCCAGTTGCTCTGATTAGGACTTCCAGTACTGTGTTGAAAGGGAAGAATGCCATCCTTCTCTTGTTCGTGATCTTAAAGGAAATAATTTTAACTTTTCACCATTGAGTATGATGTTAGCTGTGGGTTTGTCACATATGGACTTTATTACAGTTGAGGTAAATTCTGTCTCTAGTTTATGCAGAACTTTTATCATGAAAGTGTGTTCAGTTTTTGGTAAATGCTTTTTCTGCATCTATTGAGATCATCTGACTTTATCTTTCATTCTCTTACTGTGTCACATTTATTGAATTGTTTAATTGAAAACCATCTTTGCATCCAGGGATAAATTTAATACGCTGTTGAATTTGGTTTGCTAGTATTTTGTTGGTATTTTTGCATCTGTGTTCATCAGTGATACTAATCTGTTATTTTCTTTTCTTGTAGTGTCCTTGCCAGGCTTTCATGTCAGGGTAATGCTAGTCTCATAAAATGAATCTGGACATGTTCCCTCCTGTTCAGTTTTTGGAAGAGTTTGAGAAGGATGGATTGGTATTCATTTCAATTAATTCTTTGATTTTAATTAATTTCAATATTTAGTAGAAATCACCAGTAAAGCCATATGGTTCCTGGGCTTTTGCTTATTGGAAGATTTCTGATTAGCAGTTCAATTTCATTGCTCTGTGTTTTACTGTTCAGATTGTCTGTTACTTCATGATTCAATATTGGGAAGTTGTATACTTCTAGTAATGTATCCATTTCTTCTCAGTTATCTAATTTGTTGTCAGATTGTTGATAATTTGTTTATCATCTACAATTTTTTTAAACATTTTTGTTCTTATACAATGCTTCTCAAGTGAAAATAACATGGAGTCTTCTGTTATATTCTCCCAGATTTGAATCTGAGTTATCTGAGCAAACTTTCTGAAATGTTCTCATGTTTGTTAATAAGAGAAATTCTGTTGATCCTGTAGGGTTAAAGTAAAGATGAAATAAGGTAGCAGTTCCCAGACAGCACCATAGGCCGTCAGCACGTGTCACCTTCCCTTTTCCCTGCAGCTCTCTAAAGCCAAGTTCAGTGGCCCGTTGTATTGAGCAGTGAGTCCAGAGGCTGTGAATTATTTGTAATGCTTTTCCAAGGACTGAATGAGGAGAGATATTTTAATCAAAGCACCAACAAAGCTCATGTAGAGATGAACATGTAATTAGTGACCTCTTCCTATGAAGGATAGTCCACAGTGGGCCTGGCGGAATTGGAGTTAGCACGTGAGCAATTGAGGCGTATATATCAGCTTTGTGTGTCCACAAAGTGGGAAGCAAGAGGCATTTGTAGCTTGGTCACAAACTGGGTGTCAGACATATTAAGCCTGCGTTCATCTGACAGGCCTTGAGAAAAAAATGTCAGAAGGGAGGTTTAGCAGTAGGGGAGACAATTATGAGAATCTCAGAGGTGAGAAATAGAGAATTCCGCTCACTGCCCAGGAAGGAGAGAATATGGCACAGAAGACGGGTACTGAAATGTGTTTCCTGACACATGCTGAAGAGGCCTGTCATTTATTCGGGTCCCATTTTGCTCTCAGGCTAAGACAGAGTGAGCGAATGCTTTCAGGAGAGAAGAAGTCTAGGTGAGCCCCAGTGCATACTCCAGAAAACCCCCAGGGCTCACAGTACTACTGGAGTTAGTAGTAGTTTAGTTCATGTTTTCTGGCCTGAGTTCTTTAGAAGCTGTAACGGATGCTACCAAGTCTCTCAGTGCAGAAAGTCCAAAGTGGTGGGCTTCTTCACTTTGAGAGCAAAGAGCTCCCCACGTGGCACTGTGTTGTCATTGTCGTGTTATGGTTGCAAATTACCACAAAGTGTTAATCTCTGGGGAATTGCCTTATGCCCCTAGAGAGAGGTCCGCTCACCTGACCCTCCACTTCTCCAGGAGCACCAGCTCAGCCCCATCCTGGCCTTTTCTCTGACCTTCTTAGGTCTGTTTGTCCCATTTCCTGATGAAACCTTTTTTGCAAAGATGAGGCTAGGCAAGCAGCCTAGACTCTGGTCCTGCTTCTGCCACCACTAGCTGTGAAAGCCTTGCCAGGCCATGCACCTTTTCTGAATTTTCAGTCATCTCCACTCTAAAATATGGTCGGCCCCACTTGCCTGCAGCTTAGTCTCGAGCACTGGCTAATGTAACACGTGTGCGAGTTCATTTCATAGTTCAGAGCTGTATTCGTATGTGTGATACTGGCAGACCTGTTGAGTTTTGCTTTTTCCCATGAGCACACACACTGTACCATCTAAAGTCATTGACTGGCATAGGAAAAGCTACATACCATATTTTAGTTTTTAGATAACTTTATGTATTCATTTTTGGCTGCACGGGATCTTCGCTGCGGCACAGGCTACCCTCTAGTTGCAGTGGGCGGGCTTCCCATTGCTGTGGCTTCTCATTGCAGAGCACAGGCTCTAAGGCGCGTGGGCTTCAGCAGCTGCAG